>NW_004955542.1:439525-643984 GCF_000276665.1 Chinchilla lanigera | reverse complement strand
GCGGCCCGGACACCTCGGCTCTGCCGCCTCCCTGGCCGCCACGTCCGGCCCTCGTGGGGACTCGGGCGCGCGCTGGCCCCTTCGCAGACGGTGAGGTGGCGGCGGACGCACGGCCTCGGCCTCAGTTTCCCAGGTGGGCCCCTGACCTGGGAGAGTCTCAGCCCCTCCTCTGGCCACTTGCGAGGTCCCCAGGTGGCCCCAGAGCCCAGGGAGGGGAGGCTGGGGCCCCGCCCCCGCAGTGGCATCCTGCCGTTTCGAAGACCAGGGCTGGGCGGGGCTGGCAGTGTGGCTGGCCCTGCCCTGCGCCTTCGCTGTGCCTACCGCTCAGGCTCAGACCTTGAACAGGACCCCAGAGGGACGCCTAGGGCAGAAGGACAAGCCTGAGTGCCAGACGTGTACCTGCACTGGGGGGTTGCGCCTGGCCAGCCACTTGCTGCCCTGGGGTGGGATGGGGTAGGGTCACTGTGGGCACCTGAATCCCCTGGACCCTCTCTAGAGACATGGGCCGGCCGGGCCTGCAGTCACCTCAGCACTGCTGTCCCAGCCACGCCCTGTGGCAGGTCCAACACCATCACCACCCACCACCTTGTCATCTGCTGTACCAAGTCCCAGCGGTAGCACCCCCCCCCCCCGCTTCCACCGTCAGCGCTGTTGCTGTCACCCCACCTGAACAGTCACCTTCTCCATGTGCCCCGACTTCCAGTCCCACCACCACCCCGTCATCCCCAGCCAGCTCTTCTGCATGGTTGTCCCTGTGCTACCCTCCGTGTCCACGGGCCTGTCCACCACCAACACAGCCTTCAACACCCTGCACGCCCACAGTCACCACAATATCCACACTGTCCGCCACTGTGACTACGCGCCTGCCCTCCCTGTGCCCCTCAGGCAGGCCTCCCCCAGGTCAGGTCAGAGATGCGACACTGTGCGTGTGCACGTGTAGATCCTTTCCTGAACGTCCCCTTGGGTCAGGACTGTCCAGAGGGGCAGGGTGGACTCCTAGAAGTATGGAGAGGGCAGGCAGAGCCAGCTCAGAGTCGGCCCAGCCAAAAGAGGCTGCATATCTCGGGAATGGGAAAGCCCTGCTGGCACCACCCTGACTGACCTCTGTCAGTACGTTGCTTATACATTTGAGCTAGGCCCAAACTTGCCACTCAAATCGCAGGTGAAAATATTATTAAGACAGTTGATCCTCTTAACAGCCACACCAAAAACAGCTAACCTTGCCAGAATCCTCCTTGCTGTCGTTGTGCACAGGGAGATGCTGTTCTAAATGGAAAGATCTGCTCGCAAAATGAATGGTTTCATCAGAAATGAGCCTTCTGCCTGCTAGCAAAGCACATATCTCCACACAAGCTTTTTCCTGAAACAGATATACTGTTAGGGAAACACTTGCCGACGTGGACACTGTGTGCAGCACACCACCTTTCCGTTTGTTCAGTCGGAAAGAAGCGGAATTCTTCAGGGAGCCGCACCCAGGGCACCTGGCTTCACACAGCCGTGAGCTCTCTGGTCAGGGCCGAGACGTGCAGGGTGTGGAGGGACAGCCTGATAGGGAGGAGGGAGGTGTTTCCTGTGGAGCGCAGGAGCCTGGACATCCCTGCCCGGTCTCTGCTGCAGCGCCACTTGGTCAACAAGGTGCAGTGTGGACAGCTCCCAGCCCAGCACCTTTGGCAGGTGAACAAGGGCCTCTGCTGCCCTCTATCCCCAGCCAGTGACTTGGCCCGAGCAGGCTTGGTGCCTGAGTGAGGGGCTGAAAGGGAAGGTCTTGTCCCTGCACTGTCCACTGTCACAGGAGAAGCTAGATGTGCCCTGAGTGAGACCAGTGTTCCTGGAGGCCATGGGAGCAGCCCAGAGTGCCCGCCTTGCAAGGGCCCCCCCCCCCCGCTTTCTTTCTGCTGTCGTGGTAGCTGCACCTATCACGTTGTGAGGCTCTGAAATTGCCGAGAGGACATTCGATTACTATGGCTCTGGACTCCAGCAAGGGTAATGCTGCTGGGGCGGGGCGCTGCCGTCATCTGCTGGCTCTGTGCACAGATGGAGGCTGTGTGCACGGTGCCCCAGGACCCGTGGGCCTGTGGAGTGCCGCCGTCCTCTCGGATGGGCAGGGCCAGCTGGGTGGTCTGCTTGGCACCAGGCATCCAGCTGTGGCCTGGGGAGCACATCCTCTTGTTGGGAGCAGGGAGGCCAGGTGGGCCCAGTGGTTACCCGTCCAACTTGCACCTCTGGGATGGACTCTCATCCATTGTGATGATCCCTGACCACTGCGTCTTAGAAACCCTTCACCCTCCTTAACATTTGGAAAGCTTTAGGGCCAGTCCAAGAATTGTGGAGCCCCAAATGGGAGGCAGGAAGGTCGGGGGTCAGGGGTGGGCTGTGTCCCTGCAGAGTCCACAGGCAACTTGCCATCAGCTTGACCTCTTGACTTGAACTCTTGCTGAGCAGCAGTACCCTCTGGGAACCCTGCCTGTCTGCTAAGCCTGCACTGACCCCCAATCTGAGCCAGGCCCAGCCCTGCCTTCCCTGGTGTCATTGCTCACAGGCAGCTGGTGACCTCTGCTGGTCCTTCCGCCAGCCTCAGTTTACCATCTCTACAGAGTGGGCAGTACATTCCTCTCCTGAGTCCACGCCCAGATCTGTGTACACTCAGGCCAGCTTATTATTGTGGGTCAGAACAGATTTTGCACAGGACAGAGCCGCTGGCCAGACAGCAGTGACAGTGATGGCTTCACATATGTCCCGGGCATAATCACATGAGGAGCTGGAGTCAGGAAGGTGGAGTCAGGCAAGAGCTGAGGTTGCCAGGCACAGATGAGGAAACTGAGGCTGCAAGTGCCTCCTGCCCCTTTCTGCCTCTGGGCTGCGCTCCATGGCTCTGGCCTTGCTTGGGTGCACCTTCATTTTCTTGTCTGGGATCTGTGCCCCTGAAGCCAGGGACCCCTTCTGTCCTTACAGCACCAGTCTGATGGTGGCTGGGGTGACCGGCCCAGGGCTGCAGTGGTGGGTGTGCCCAGGTGCAAGACTCTCTGTGCCACCCCCGCACGGCCAGGTTACCAGATGGTGACCACCAGCACGTTGCACAGCTTCCCAAACCTTGGCAGAGTGGGTCTGGGCCAGGCTGCACTCTTATACTAAGAGCCACAGGGGCTGCACGGAAGGCACGGCCGCTGTCAGGTGGCAGGAGTGTAGCAGGGCATCCCGCCATACACAGCCTGGCCCACCTCCCCACGGGGCCTGCGGAAAGACGGGCTCACTGGGAAGTCAAGTAGGGGTGCACGTCTAATGTGCACAGGAAGAAAGGTGGGCCTGGGGGCTCACAGCCGCAGCAGCTTGTAAAGATCACAGAAGCCATGGGTTTGCTGTCGGTGTCACCCTGTCTTCTGCGGTCTTTGCCTTCTGTGAGCCCCTCCCCACTGCAGGAACCGGAGTATGGTGGCAGTGGAGCCTCTTCTGGCCTTCATGCTGTTGTCGTAAACATTACATATATTATAAAACTGATAACAGTATTTTTGCTGTAAACAATTATCACTTAAAGATATTTAAAAACTTGAAATCCTGGAGCCTGGTGTGGTGGTGCATGCCTGTGATCACAGCACTTAGGAGGCTGAGGCAGGAGGATGGCAAGATGGAGGCCAGCTTGGGATCTTTATTGAGATCCTGTGTGTCTCAAATAACAAAATAAAACCCAAACCAAAGCCTTTTATATTTACCCACGTGTTTGCCATTCTCAACCTCTCTTAGTCCTGCGTAGATCCAGATTTCCATTTGCTATCATTTCCTTTGCATGAAAGACTTCCTGTAGTGTTTCTCATTGCACAGACCTGCTGGGCATAAGTTATCTTATCTGAAAATTTCTTTATTTGGGCTCAGGTTTTTTTTGGTTCTTCGGGGGTTTCTTGGGGGGGTTGGTTTTTTTGGTGCTGGGGATCGAATCTAGGGCCTTGTGCATGAAAGTTGAGAGCCCTACCACTGAGCCACATCCCCAGCCCTAGGCTCAGTTTTGAAGGCTGCATCTGTGTGGAATTCTACAGTGGCAGAGCAGTTGGAAGAGTTTTGTTTTTGCTTTCATTTCCAGTTTGTAAATCTGCTACTGCACTGCCGTTGGCGCCTGCTGTCGTTTTCCGCTTTCTTCCTTCTGTATGATTGTCTTTTTCTCTTATCACTTTCAAAATTTTATCACCCCATTTCAGCATTTTATTTTAGTTGCATTGTTTTAGATTTCTTCTCTTTGGGGTTCATTAAGACCTGTGATTTGGGGCTGGGGATTTAGCTCAGTGGCACAGCGCCTGCCTGGCAAGCACAAGGTCGTGAGTTTGATTCCTGGTACTGGGAAAAAAAAAAAAAAAAACTGTGATTTGTAGGTACTGTGTATAGTTTTCATGAAACTTGGAAAAATTCTCAGCCATCTACTATTTTTCTCCAGCTCTTTGTCACTTTACTTTGAAGACTCAAATTATATGTACATCAAGCTGTATATGGCTGTCCGCAAGTGCACCAAAACTCTGCTCTTTTTCTCTGGTCCTGCATTTTGGTTATTTCTATAATTATGTCTTCGAGTTCACATAGTTTTTCTTCTGCTGTGTCTGACCTTGTATTCATTTCACTTCACTTTATTTTCATGTCAATTTTTATTTCTTATAGAAGTCCTTTAGATCTTTTCCACATCTTTTTTTCTCTCCTTGTTGATGTTTTCTTTTCTTTTTTTTCTTTTCTTTGTGTGCTATCCAGGCAGTGAGTTTAGGCGGTAAGTGTACAATGTGCTGTGGAACGATGTTCTGGTTGATGACACATACATTCATCTGGTGAGATTATCCTGGAGCTGAGAAATTCCCATCACCTGCTAGTGTTGGCGCCCTCACAGCTTCTGGTGCAAACATCGCTCTTATGTTTGTGGTGGCATTGGTGTAAACAAGCCTCCCACTGCCAGTCTCCTAAAAGTGCAGCACACATGGTTATGCGCTGTGCATAGTGCTGGACTGTGATGATAAAAGCCATGTCACTGGTCTGCGTGTACACTGTGCTACACTTTTATTGTTATTTTAGATGGATTCTGTTGACTTTAAAAAAAAATAAAGTTGCTGGATGCCAGGCACTGTATTGTGGGGGCAGCAGCCTCCTACAGTCATCCCGTGCCTCCTGCGTCTCCCGCTGGCACCAAGCCCGTGGCAGTGGCTTGGCCGCTGCCATCCAGGGTTGTGTAGGTACAAGCTCTGGCATGTCCTCAACTCCTAAATCACCGCGTCCCTTTGTTGAGCAGCACGCGACTATTTCCTGGCCCTGTCGTGAGGGGAACGGAAATGGTGAAACCCAGTGTCGAGAGCTCTTAGAGGGCTCAGCTTGGTGCTAAACACCAGGCCCCATGGCAGAGACCTGGGTCCTGGGAGATCCCGAGTGTGGCTGGAAAGCGTGTCTTGAGCCGCACGTAGGGTGGGGAACATTCAGAGAAGAAAAGGTTTCGGGAGGACACAGAGCCTTGGGCAGGGGCCGCAATGGCCAACTCTAGGACAGCATGAACGTTAAGAGGGACAGCGGTGGTGGCAGCAAATGGAGAGGAGTGCACGCCTTTGCAGGACATAAACAAGCAAATAGTCACACGCGTAAACAGCGAGAGTAGCACTCAGCACCGTGTCCTGCCAGCCGCCCTGACTTGGGCGTCTGTGCAGGCTGACCTGCTTACACCCGTGTGCTTGCCAGCTTGTGGGAAACGCACAGGAGGGTGAAGGCTCAGCCCGATGGGGCACGTCCCCGGGGCCCCGGAGGGCAGGGGAGTGACCAGCGCAACGAGTGTAGTGTGGTGCTGGAGGAAGCGTGCTGGCATTTCCCACAGACCTCCTGCAGTTCTGACGTAAGTGTGACATAACATCAACATGTGAAGTTGTGAAACAGGAGACCCTAGCAAGTGCCTTCTCCCTTCTGCAGAACGCCCAGTGTCCACGCTGCCCCAGAGCACGCTGGCCACACACCTGCCCAGCCTCCGACAGCTCAGGTGTCCCCTTACCTCAGCTCCAGGGGACAGTGCAAAGCTGGAAGTTCCTGGCAGGAAGTGGCCATCTCATCAAGCCGTCCCCCGAGGGCCTGCCACGCCCCTGCGAGGCTCACTGTCCACAGCCGCCTGGCCTGTGTCCAGCTTAGCGAACCTGTGTCCGAGCAGCAGCCATGCCGTTCATTTACAGTGTTGAAGTCACTCTGGCCTCTTCCTTCCGCTGTGCGTCCAGCCTCCAGGGCGCGCCAGCCCCCAGAAGCTGCACAGCAAGCCCTTGTGTCATTTTCTAGTCACTGTGATGTCACATCCATATTCCACCACCCAGAAATGCAGACCTTGAGTCTTCCTGCTTTGTTTTTGAGCTATTGAAAGTTTTACTTGGGGTTGCCATTCCATGTTTCATTTTCAGTGTGTGCCCATGCCTTAAATTTGCTGTGGAGACGTGCTTTTAGTGGGAATATAATGTTCTGTCCCGTGGAACCTTCCTGGAACCTTCCTGGCCACCACAGCAGGCTTAACTGATCCCTGGCTGTCGACTCAGCACACGCACTTGCCCTGAGTTAGCGATATGTGGTGCCCATCTGCTCTGTGGATGCCTTAATGCAGGGCTCTCTTCTCTCCCTGCCAGACTGTAAAGTCCTCCAACACAGACTCCAGAAGGCATACAAGGAGCTTCCCGAGTGCCCCCTGCACCCAGGGGGGAGTCTGCACTCTCTCCTGGGTACCACGCACCCAGCGTGGCTCAGCGAGCCACTGCTCAGCCAGACTATGAAGCACCTCCTGTACACCGTCTCTCCCCAGCTCCGAATGCTTGGAGCCAGCGCCTGCTCCGCCTCCTGAGGCGTCTGCAGTCCAGTCTGGGTACGAGTGGAAGCAGGACAGAGTCTCGGCACAGGCCCCTGGCCCTGCCCCCACTGTGGAGGCAGCCCTGGCCCACATGTCCTCTAATCTTGTCTAGAGCCGTGTCAAGGTCAGGCGTGGCCCTTCGAGCCCTGAACCTGACTTTTGGCCGCAATTCACTGCTGCCTGCTCTGGGCAGCAGGTGTGCTTGGAGTGGGGCAGGCACAGGAGCCTGGAGGCCCCTGGGTGCTGGCATGGGTCCCAGAGGAGTGGCCCCTGTCCCCAGGAGTCCAGTGACAGAATTAGGGCCTCAGGTGTGTGTGGGGTAGAGGACATGCCTTGCTTGGCCTAGAGATTCCAGGGACTGGTGGGGGCAGAAACAGAGGTGGCCACAGGAAGCCCCTCTTTCTGAAAGGGAGCCAGGATGGGGGCACAAGGCATGTGAGAGGCCAGTGGGAGAGGCAGAGGAGGTGTGGCCGCTCCTGCAGGATAGGGCTGCTGCCCCAGGTGGCCATGCCAGGGCGCCTGGGGGCTGTGGCCCTGTGGGATGCTGGGGTGGAGGACATTTGGCCAGGTGTGTAGTGAAGCAGGAGCAGCATCTACACAAGGGTGCTGAGGACAGCCAGGCACAGGCCATGGGGGCGCCAGATCCACCCAAGCCGGGCTGAGGCTCAGGGCCAAAAGCAGAGCTGTGTGCGAACCTGCAGGCAGGAGAGGGGACTCGGCTGAGAGCGGGCAGGGCTGGCCGGCAAGCTCTTGTCCCTCCCCACCTCCCCAGGCCCCCAGGGGGCCCTGGCCACCCCCATGCTTCCTCCTCTCCCTCTCATGGCCTGGGACTCTCTTGTCCCCTCTGCTGCCACTGGACAGCTGCTAGCCAGGCCCAGCCCCATTCCAGGGCTGGACGTGAAGGGGGCACCCCGCGGTCCTACCCACCTGCTGCCCAGGACACCAGCCCCCACTGTGCCTGCGGGAGGAACCCTAATACCCGGGAAGCTGCCAGGAAATAAAAGGCATACACACGTTTTGCAAAACAAGCTTATAAAATGCCTCAGGGGCTTTATTGTTTGATTTTTGGCAGAAGAATCAAAGCCAGGAACCGAGGCAACGCCCATCTGATCCGTATTTGCAGAGCTGGGCGCTGCTCTGTGGCTCCTCGGCCCTCTGAGGCCACGCAAGGACCCTGTCCCTCTTCACCTGCCCCCCCAACAGTTCTCACTTCAGGGTCCAGGCCAGCCAGGTGCAGGGACAGGGCCCATGACACGCCAGCCTCTGGAGCTCGCCAGGATGTCCCACACTTGCCTGGCTATATCCACCGCAGAAATGCCACCAGCACCGCCTCCCTGCGCCTCCCCCACCTCCGCCAGCAGCCTCGGTGCTCACAGAGCCACTGCAGCTTCCTGTTGCTTGTGGCCTGGGGCCTCCCAAGGGAGCAGGGCAGCTGACCAGCAACCCCCAAACCTCCGCCTGCTCAGAGGGGAGAGGACACTCCTCCCTTCGAGGCCCAAGGGAGGAGCCTGGCCAATCGCAGCCTGCAAAGGGAGGGCTAGCCAGGGATTCACAGGCCCTGTCCACTGCATGGACTCCAAGCAGCCACATGCAGAGCCCTTCGGGGACCCAGGTCACCCACCCTGGGCTGTGTCATCTGGGTAGCAGCCTCGCTCTCAGCAGCAGGTGCTTAGCCAGGTGGAGGAGATAGGAAGGTGGCCACAGGGAGGCCTAGAGCGCTGTGGGGCTGAGCCCAGCGCACCCAGCCCGCAGGTTCCCGGGAAGCACAATCCTCCCTCGCTGCAGAGGGGAGCAGGTCCCTTCTTAAGTGTCCCACGGTGCTGGTCTGGGCCCTGGACCTGTGAATGCCCAGGCTCTGGGTATTCAGGTTTCTGAAGTGCCAGGCAGCAAAGACAGCAAGGTGCCTCCAGAGGTCAGGGCTGGGCATTAAACACATAGCTCCTCTCCCAGGGCCTGGCACACACTCCTACCTCTCCACGGGCATCCTTAGGGGATGCAGTCTCACTGTGTTCCCCTGTTTCTGTGTCTCGATGTGTGTTTTACAAAGTGCTGCTGCAAGCTCAGACATGAATCAGTACAGTTGATGCTTTGGGGAAGGAGATGGACCCAGTACTGGGTGGAAAGGAGCTGAGCTGAGTCCCCGCCCCTGCTGCCCTGCTGTCCCATCTGGAGACGCCTGGGAAGTTCCTGCCCAGGGGAGAGAACCTGCCAGCTGAGCGCTCAGGCCCGATTGCCCACTCCACTGTGGGTCCAGCACTGCCCTGTCCTGGCAGGGGAACAGGGCCGTCTTATTCTGCCTCCTTCCTGGACCCCCAGGGTCCTGGCCCAGCCCAGCCCACCCCACTGGGAAGAGGGCAGCAGCAGTTGGGTGGGGCAGAGCAGAGAGCTGGACCGTGTGGGCCAGAGGCTTGGTGAGCACCACCCAGAGCAAGCAGGGGCAGGCAGGAAGGCTGGGGGCTGGGCGGCGGGCTGGGGCATGGAGGCAGGGCACGGAGGAACTGGAGGGCCGGCACAGGAAGGCCCTGCCCTGCAGGTGGCTGTGCTGGCCCCAGGGACCTCAAGGCAGGGGCCTTGCCCAACGTGACCCTGCTCCTCTCTCGTGCAGAGGTGCCTTCCCATCTGTGACCTCTACAACATGCAGACGAGGGTTCTTGACAGATGTGCAGGGAGCAAGCAATTTAGGGCAGACCCCAGGCCCCCAGCGGAGGCCCCAAGCAGCACCCCCACCGGCCCCTTGCCATCCCCTCCGAGCTGGACCCGTGCTCTGGGCCTCCACCCAGGCTCCCGCCACGCCCAAGGACACGGTGCATTTCTACTTCTATTTAGGTCGCCTTCAGCATTTCAGTGAGGTCTGACTGACTGTAGAGCCTTGTACGTCTTTTGTTAGATTGTGTCTCAGATACCTGATTTTTTTATGCTACTGTACATAGTGTGCTTGCTTTGATTTTACTGTTTATTGCCAGTATGTAGTAGAATCACAGACTTTCTGCATTTCTTCATTTTATGCCTAACAGCCAAACAAAACCTCTAAATTCTAATACAGTATCCATCTGCAAATTCCTTTGCGTTTCACATCCACATTCCCGTCGTGTGCATCTCAGGACAGCTGTGCTCCTCTCTTTCTGATCCTTTGATTTTCGGCTCATTTTCTCACCTGCCTGGGGCAGAGACCTTTCCGACTGCTCACGGAGAAGGTGTGCCTTGGCGGTCACCCTCAGACTGAGACTGCTCCTTACATCCCGAGTACTCGGAGCCTCTATCACCCATGGAGATTTTATTAAATGCCTTCTCTATGTCTACAAAAATGATTCTATGATTTTTCTCCTTCCGTCGGTTAAATCGTAATTTAAATTCATGAGATTAATCTAACGACAAATTAAAAGAGTTGGTTTTCTAATGTAAAGCACAGCTCCTATTCCTACCGCAACCCCAACCTGGCAATGATGAATAATTCGTCCTGTTTACAGACTGCCGGGTTCAGCTTGCTGATGATTTCTGTGAGGTTCTGGCAGCTTTACACAGTGAGATGTACGTAGCTGGCCACCCAGGTGCTGTCCTTGTGAAATGTCATGGGAGAGGCTCACGGCATAAATTCTTCATCCGGAAAGTTTATGGGCCCTGGTTTTTTTCTCAAATATTTGGTAGGACTCACAGTCCTATCATACAACTCAAGAGCTTTCTTGGTGGGAGAATCTTAAAAATTTAAGCAACTTCTTGAATGACTATATAAAAATTATATAAATTTATATATTGATTATATAAATTAATGATTACATAATTATATAAATAGAATTAATGATTATATAAAAATTAGATTTTCTCTTTTTTATTGGTATGTTTTAGATGTACATAATGATAACATTCATTTATTTTTCTTATTTGTGTTTTGAGACAGGGTCTCACTGTGCAGTTCAGGCTGGCCTTGAGCTCACTTTGTAGCCCAGGCTGGCCTCAGAACTTGCAATGATCCTCCTGCCTCAGCTTACAGAGTGCTGGGATTACAGGCGTGTGCCACCATGCCCAGCGATGATAACATTCATCTTAGGGAATTCGTCCCTGTACATGATATATCTTGATTCTTCTGTTTTATCCCATTCCTCTCCCTTCCCTTCCACCTTTCTTCCCCCTGCCTATTTATAAAAGCTTTGCTTCCATTTTTCCTTCTATTTTTTTCTTTCCTGTCTTTCCTTACCCCTCCCCACTCTCTAGTCCCTCTTCCCATTTGAACATTTTCTTTCTATTTCATAATATCTATTATATATTTTGATCTTTACCCTTCCAGTTTCTCCCACCAGAGAAACCATGTGATATTTGAACACATGTGTCCAATTTAGTTCACTTAAGAGTATGGTTCCAAGATGTATCTATTTACCTAGAAATGTCTCAAGTTTATCCTTCCTTATGGCAGAGTAGTAGTCCATTGTATTAAAAAACCACATCTTCTTTATCAGTTCAACTGTTGATGGGCATTTGGACTGTTTCCAGGACTTGGCTATTAAAAACTATGCTATTATAAACATGGGTGTGCATATATAGCTATGCTGTGATTTCTGCTTTTGGGAAGATATCAAGAAGGGGAATCGCCAGGTCACATGCAACCTCCAGTTTTAGTTTTTTGAGGAATCTCCACACTGATTTCCACAGTGGTTGCACCAGTCTACACTCCTACCAACAGTGGAGAAGTGTTCCTTTTTCCCCACAGCCCTGCTAGCATTTGTTATTGGTTGATTTCTTGATAATAGCCATTCTTTCTGGAAATGGAATCTCAGTGTTGTTTTAATTTGCATCTCTTGAATGACTAGTGATGTTGAACATTTTTGCCCTTTCTGCTTCTTCATCGGAAAAGTATCTATTCATTTCAGATGCCCATTTTTGGATTGGGGATCTGAGTTTTTGGTTCTTTATATATTCTAAATATTAGTCCTTTGTGTGAGGAACAGCTGCCAAAAATTTTTTCCCATGCTATGGGTTGTCACTTCACTCTGTTGGTGGTTTCTTGTGCTGTGTAAAACCTTTTTATAAGATGGATCCCAGTTGTTGATTCTTTGTGATATTTCCTGTGCAATCAGGGTTTTGTTCATAAAGTCTTTGCCTATACCTATGTCTTCAAGAGTTCTCCCTATCCTCTCAATAGATTTAGTGTTTCTGTTTTAGTATTTACATCTTTGATCCATTTTAATCTTAGTTTAATTCATAGTGGAAGATATAGGTCTAGTTTTGGTCTTCAGCATGTGGAAAGCCAGTTTTTCCAGCACTAATTATGAAACAGGCTGTCTTTCTTCCAGTGAAAGTGTTTGGCTCCTTTGTCTAAGACAAGGTGGCTGAGCGTGTTTGGAGTTGTTTCTGCATCTCCTAATGTGTTCCACTGATCCATGGGTCTGCGTTTGTTTGTTTTGCCAGTACCATACTGTTTTCGTCACTGTAGTTTTGCGGTATAATTTCAGGTCCAGGATTGTGATACCCTCTGCCTTGCTTTGTGACCCTGAATTGCCTTTGCTATTCTAGGTCTCTTCTGGTTCCAAATGAATTTTAGGATTGTTTTCTCTAATTCTGTGAGGTATGTTGTTGGTATTTTGATTGGAATTGCATTAAATCTGTATAACAGTTTTGGGAGTATGGCCATTTTCACTATATTGGCTCTTCCTTCCCAAGAACAAAGAATATCTTCCCATTTTCTGATATCCTCTTCAATCTCCTTTTTTAGACTCTGTTTTTTTGTTTTTCTGTTTTTGTTTTTGTTTTTCTTCTGGTACCAGGAATCAAACTCACGACCTTGCACTTGCCACCCAGGCACTTTTGCCACTGCATTAAATCCCCAGCCCCAATCTCCTTTTTTAGAGTACTATAGTTCTCAATGCAAGGGTCTTTTACTGCCTTTGTTAGACTGATTCATAGGTTCTTTTTTTTTTTTTTTTTTTTTTTTGGATGTTATTGTGAAGGGTGTTATTTCCCTAATTTCTCTCTGTGAGTTTGTTATTTGTGTACAGGAAGGCTGTCGATTTTTGAGTGCTGACTTTGTATCCGGCTATGCTACTGAATTTGGCTGTTAAATCTAGAAGTCTTTTGTGGAGTTTTTGGGGTCTTCTATGTAGAGTATCATGCCATCTGCAAATAATGATAATTTTACTTCTTCCTTTCCTATCCTTATTCCTTTTATTTCTTTCTCTTCACTAGTTGCTCTGGTTAACGTTTCTAGAACTGTATTGAATACGAGTGATGATAGCTGACCTCCTTGCCTTGTTCTGATTTTAGAGTGAAACCCTTCAGTTTTTGTCCATTTAGTGTGATGCTGGTTGTTGGTTTGTCATAAATGGCTTTCATTGAATTGAGGTAAAAACCATCTATTCCAGTGTTCTGTAGGGTTTTTTTAATCATGAATGGGCGCTGAACATTTTCAAATGCTTTTTCTGCATCTGTTGAGTTAATCATATGGTTTTTGTCCTTGACTCTGTTAATATGGTGTATTATGTTTATTGATTTGCATATTTTGAATCATCCTTGCATCCCTGGGAGGAATCCTACTTAGTCATGGTGTATAATCTTTTTGATGATTTGCTGCAATCTGTTTGCCAGTATCTTATTGAGGATTTTTATGTCTATGTTTATTAGGGAGATTGGCATATAATTTTTTTTTTTTTTTTTTTTTTTTTTTTTTTTTTTTTGGTTGCATCCTTCTCTGATTTTGTTATCAGGATAATGCTTGCTTTCCTTGAGCTATACTTTTTACCTTAGGGTCTGTTTTATCTGATTGCAGTGCCACTGTACCAGGTATCCTTTGGCTAGCACTTCGGTTATCTTTACACTTGAATATTTAATTCATTTTCATTGAATGCATGACTGGTACAGTTGTACTTCAGTTTAACATCTTCTGTGTGCTATTTATTCTGTTTTGCATTTTCTCTTCTCTCTCACCATGCTTCAGGCCTTAGTCATCCCATCTCCTCGCCTCTGTCAACTAGGAACACATGTGACTTCTGTTCCCACGATGACTGCCCTGAACAGTACCGTAGACACCATGAGCTTGTGAATGCCAGTCCTTCTGTTATCCCTTAACTCTGCCCCTGGAGGATGCAGTGACCTGGGACACTTTAACATGGAACATTCTCTCTGCTTATCTGCTATCCTTGTGCTGAACTTTAATTCTGTAGGCTTGCAGCACAATTCCATAGGGCATTGTATACTGCTTCTTTAAACCACCATCATTCACTGAGACTGACACTCGTAAGTTCTTTGCCTTTTTTCTCCTTGTAGGTCTGGCCTGACATTTCCCTTCAACTTGAAGGTGATCCGCTGGAGCCTCTTTGAGTGTGGTTCCGCCACTTATTTATTATTTATCATCATTAACTTGTTGGAATTATTCGTGTCTTGGCTTCAGTAGCAGAGGTTGCGGGGCTTGCTGTGGGCTCTGCTTTCCTGGGTCACATTGGGGTACAACTCCCCCACTCGCCCTCTGCCGGGCCCTCTGCCACCTGCAGCGCCCCTGGTGGTGACTGCTCTGCTTTGTCCTCTGTGGGTCATCTCCTTGGCATTGGCTTTCTGCGTCTCTAGCATCTGCTTGGTGTCACCCTTTTTCTAGCTAGTGTGTCCCTGGGACTGCCGGACCCGTGGCCCGGTTCTGCCTTGGCTCTGGGCACTCTCAGCACTGCCCCACGCCACCCTTCCTCCGGTGCTCCCGCAGTGCCCGTTTGCTTTGTGTCTCCATCCTGTGTCCTGTGCTCCCATTTTTTTTGTCTTCATTCTGCATTCTGAGTAGTTTCTTCTGATCTGTTTTATTTCCAGTCCACTCCTTTTTCTGTAATTGCCTCAAATCTACTCTTAAATCTATCCCTTTATATCTTAATTTCTGATACTTGATTTCTTACCCTATTTATTTGATTCCGTAAAATGTCTTCCTTTGTAATCACCATTCCCGATGCTTTCCACACACCTGCTTCACTGTGGTAAAATACACTAAGGTTTGCTGTCCTCACCATTCCAAGGTGCAGGTCGGTGGTACAGAAGCTCATCACACCGTCGTGCCACCCTCACCATCACCCGCAGAGCGCTTCCTCTTGCAGGACTGAAACTCTGTACCCGTTCAGTGATCGCCCCTATTCACCCCTCCCTCCACTACCAACCATGATTCTGAATCTACTGCCTAGGGACCTCGTGTAAGTGGCATCATGCAGGGCGTGTCCTTCGGTCACTGGCTATGACACTCGTGATGTCTAAGGCTTATCCACGTGATCATGATCAGCATGTTCTGCCTTGTCGAGGGAGCAGTAACCCGCCGTTGGCAAATGCCGTTCTGTTTTTCCACCCGCTCCTCAGTGGGTACTTCAGTTATATCCAGCTTTTAGCTACTGTGAAGAGCGACCTGTGAACATGGCTAACAAATACAGGTCCCTCATACGAGGGCTCTGCCTCCATTTTGCTTCGGAGCCTCTGCACCATCCCCGCGGTGTCTGCAGCGTGTCGCACGTGCACACCCACCCCGGGTTGCACAGGGCTTGCAATTCCTCCTCAGCGTGGCCCACGTGTGACTCGTTGTTGCTGGCATCTCACAGCAGCCTGCCTGCGACACAAGGCGTCTCCGTGGAGCTGTGGTTTGCGTGCTCTGCTGATGCACAGCGTGAGCATCTCCGGGTTCACTTGCGATTTTCATGTCTTCTTTGGAGAAATGTCTCCCAGGTCTTCTGTGCTTCTTAATCCACTTGTTTATCTTTTGTTGTTGAATTTTGAGAAATCTCCGTATTCTAGATATTAGTCCCTAATCAGATGTGTATCAGATATCTTCTCTCATTCCTGTGGGCTGACTTTTTACTTTGTTGTTAGAGTCTTGTGATGTCTTCTTTTGTTGCCAGTGGCCTTGGTGTCATATCCAAGAAGTCCCTGCTGAGCATTCGAGGCTCTGGTCTCCTGTGAGTCCACTTTATCCATAGTATAGGTGAGGGCCCACCTGCACTCTTCTCTGTGCATATCTGGCTTCCCACGCCGTCTGGGAGAAGATGGCCCTTACCCAGGAGAGAGGAGCCTGCGGGACCCACAGCGCCCTTATGCTCTGTTCTCTGTTGGTGGACTTAGGAGCTGAATGACACAGCATGCCCAGCACCTTTGCTAAAGGCCCAGCTCCGATTCCCCTCTTCCCAGTGGCAGATGCTCGTCACCCAGAGTCCAGGACCATGAGCGCATTCACCTCGGCCCAGCACCCCAGTGAGCTCGAGGTCCTGTGACAGAGTGCTTTAGACTGGGCAGCTTATGAACAACGGGTTTGTTTCTCACAGTTCTGGAGACAGCAAGGCCCTGTCATACTCCATGGCCAGGGAGGCCTGCTTCTTGGCGCTGAGGTGGGCCTTGTTACTGTGTCCTCACGTGCAGAAAGCAGCTCTCTGGGCTGTGAGGGCACTGATCCCGGTGCGAGAGCCCCACCCTCATGCCCTAATCACCACCGAACACATCGCCTGGGGGCTAAGGACTTCCGCCGTGAGTGTGGGGAACACAGTGGTTCAGCCCGTGGCAGCTGGTGTTAGCGGAGCATCAAAGCTGAAAAAGCAGGCAAGGTTGTGCTCTGGGAAACACGCCTGCGCCCATGAGTGGCAGAGCTGGGCCTGGCAGAGCTGCCCCCCGAGCCCAGCTCAGCCCTCGGCTTCCTGCCCGCAGGTGAACAATAACGGGATCATCTCCTTCCTGAAGGAGGTCTCTCAGTTCACGCCCGTGGCCTTCCCCATCGCCAAGGACCGCTGTGTGGTGGCGGCCTTCTGGGCAGACGTGGACAACCGGCGTGCGGGCGACGTGTACTACCGGGAGGCCACCGACCCGGCCACGCTGCACAGAGCCACCGCAGACATCAGGCGCTACTTCCCCGAGCTCCCGGACTTCTCGGCCACTTGGGTTTTCATCGCCACGTGGTACCGAGTGACCTTCTTTGGAGGCAGCTCCTCCTCCCCAGTGAGTGCAGCTGCAGTTCCTGGCAGTGGGGAGGTCTGGCCAGGACCCTCAGTGTCCACACCTGAGGGCCAGACGGCCTGGGGCCCACCCATGTCACTTGGCTAGGTCACAAAGCAGGGGCGAGTGGGAGGGGCCGCACACTCCCCAGCCCTTGGTGAAACCCAGATGCCCAGTGTGGCACACAGCTGGGGAGGAGTACGCGGCTGGGGCGGTGCGGCACTGCAGGGGCGTCATTGTCTCCCAGTGCCTTTCTCCCGGCTGACGCAGGCAGCAGGCATGCTAGCGCAGGAGCAAGAGTGCTACCCAGCTTGGGGGCATGGTGGGCTGGCTCCCTGCACACAGACCCGTGCCTGGTACTACGCTACACCCACCCAGGCCGGCGCCAACTCCCAAGGTGGAGGAGGATGTCGGCACGCGTTCGGAGCCTCTGCTGGCTCAGTGACATTTCTTAAGGCTCCTCTGGTGGCAGGCAGTGTCCTGGGCACTGGGGACAGCCCTGATCAGAGCAAACGGTCAGAGGCCAGCCTCGGCGCACACGTTAGTGGGGGGCAGACACAGCCGTGTGACGGACAGCAGGGGACGTATGAAGGCCCGGCTCGTCAGGCGGTGCGCACAGGAGCAGGTTTGCTGACGTGAAGTGGATGAGTGTGCTGCACACATCAGCATCGCCCCTCAAAGCCAGGGCTTCGCAGCGCCCCAGCGCCAGCCTGGCCCTGACCACCACCTCCTGCCGCCCGTGTGCATGGTCAGCAGAGCTTTAGCACTCGGGTTTGCCTTCCTGCGGTAGAGCTCCTCGCTTGCCTGTCGGCCGTAAGCCTCCCCGCCCCCCCGCTGTCTCCAGTACCTGCTGAGGAGCCCAGTGCTGGCCGCGCCCAAGGCTGCCCCATGCAGGCCCTGGTGCAGACGGGCAGCCCAGCGCTGAGGGGGCACTGCGTGACCAGAGTGGCTTTACGCATGGTGGCGGTCTGACAGGGTCCCCAGAGCTGGCCTGGGCTGTGTGGCCACGTGCTTGGGCAGCAGGAGCACCTTTCGGAAGGTTCCCACTCTGGCCTCCTGGTACCCAGCTCAGCATGCTGCCCTCTTCATTCCTTGCCAACGAGACAGACAAAAAGCAAAGTTTCCTTGCCTGCTTGCTTGCTTTTCAGGGCGAAGTATTGAACCCAGGGCCTTCATGCTGAGCCACATCCCCAGACCTCTTACTGAGTTGCTAAGTTATCCAGGCTGGGCTCAAACCTATGATCCTCCTGCCTCAGCCTCCCAGGGTGCTGAAATTATGGGTGGCACCGATGCACCCAGCTTAAGCCTTGTCTAGGATCTTCTCCGTCTTCACTCCTGCCCCAGTGTCACCAGCTGCTCGCACCCTGCTGCGCTGTCTCTTCATGCCTTCACCATTTCCTGGAATACTGCTGGTCTTTCCTTCACTGGAAGAGATCCTTCTGGAATTAAGGGTGCCAGTAGTTTTTTGGGGCCATACATTAAGATACCTCTTTTTCTTTACTGTTTGCCATTCACTTGGATCTTACAACACTTTTTTCTGTTCAAAAGTTTTTTCATACTCATATGTACTCAGAAGTTTTCTATACTCAAATGTACAAGTACACTTTGGATTTGCTGTTAGCAAACATCATACTTCTCTAACCAGAGATGCTGTACATACTGACCTCTGTTTTCTTCTAGGACTTCTAGAGTTCCCTTTTACTTTTTTAGGTTTTTTGAGAGAGTCTGTGTAGCCCAAACTGGCCTCAAACTCACAGTGATCCTCCTGCCTCAGCCTCCCAAGTGCTAGGATTACAGGCATGTGCCACCATGCCTGGCTAAGCCTATTAAAAACTGCTTTTCCTTGGTTCCTTTTCATCTTTTCCCTTTTTTCTTTTTGTGTTTTTGCTGACTTCACACAGGAAATTAGGGAAATTTGGCAACATGAGTGCTAACCCTCTGTGTGCCTCTGTCCCTTGTGGGAGCCTGAGTCCCTTGGAAATGGGGAACAATGCCCCCCATCCGGTCCCTGCCTCTCACCCAGTGTGCTTTACTCACTCGCCCCAGGCCCCAGAAGCCCTGAGGGGAGGGGGGTGAAGCCTGTGCCGGCTGACAAGACCGTCGAGGTCCTGCCTGGCCGACTGTCCGGTGGGGGAGGCAGATGCGGGCACTGGGCACACAGGGCAGCCTCACTAGCCCTCTCTCCCTGGCAGGTCAACACATTCCAGACCATACTGATCACCAACGGCAAGGTCTCCTTCACCATCTTCAACTATGAGTCCATCACCTGGACCACAGGCACCCATGCCAGCAGTGGGGGTGATGCCACTGGCCTGGGGGGCATTGCAGCCCAGGTAGGCTGCTGGAGCCCTGCTCCCGCCTGCCAGCCCATCCTGAGCTGGGGGGTCACCTTAGGCAGAGCCCCTGGCCCTGTGCAGAGGACGGGATGAGATGCCTGGGGGTTTACCACTGCCTACACCACACAATGCCCACAGGCCTAAAGGCAGCTCCCTGCTGACCTGTCCCCGTGCCTGGGCCCCGGGCTGGTTACAGCTGCAGGCAGGCAGGAAGGCCTCACTTCATGTCACCCTGCTGCTCTCCCAGGGCTGCTCCTGCCTCTAGGCCCAAGGGAGGCCTAGAACCTGAGGAGGGCTGGTCAGGTCCTGGCTGGTGTACCCCAACGTCTGTAGGGCCCCACTGACAAGGCAATCTCCCACATCATCCTTGACCTCAGCCACCTGGGGACCCAAGGTTTTGGAACGGTGAGGAGACCCCACGCTCCCTTCCCCACCCCAGGCAGGCTTCAACGCAGGCGACGGGCAACGCTACTTCAGCATCCCTGGCTCGCGCACGGCAGACATGGCCGAGGTGGAGGCCACTACCAACGTGGGCGTGCCCGGGCGCTGGGCGTTCAGAATCGATGATGCCCAGGTGCGCGTGGGGGGCTGCGGCCATACAAGTAAGAGGATGGGCGCAAGGCTCCTCGGGAAGGGCAAGATGGGGGCGGGAGGAGGGTGGAGGCCAGGCCAGACCCGGGAGAGTCATGTTGGCCCTGGCCTGTCCCCTCAGAGAGGCCTGCCAGCCTCTGCTGGGTGTGCAGCTTGGGTGTGTGGATCTCTGGGTGCTCAAGGGAGGGTAGAGCAGGTCACCCTCTGCCCACCCCACAGGTCAGCCTCTGGGTCTCGGACACTGGGGGCTTGTGGCTTGCAGATGGCTCAGCATCACCTGCAGCAAGCAAGTGGTGGGATGGGACCTCAGTGCTGAGCCAGGCTGTCTCAGGATGTCCAGAGACCACCCAGCCACTTAAGAGGGCTGCTCACCGCCAGCCTGACCTAGTCTGGGCCACAGGGACCCAACTGCAAACAGCAAACAGCACTGGGGATCCCTAGACCAGACCTGGGGCCTGGGAGCCACAGAGGATGTATACACCAGCAGGGAGTCTCACCACAGTGCTGTAGCCTGTGCCTGCCGCACCAGAAAGAGGCCTGGCGAGCCCCAGGCTGCCCATACACTGGGGCACGAATCACCCCCAGCTTGAGTCTGAGCTTAGTGGGTAAGGGGCTCAAAGGGCAGAGAGTTCGCAACCTGAGAGCACAGAGCCACAAGGCCCCTGCAGCCAGCATCTGCTTAGCCTTCTGGTAGTGAGTGGTGGTGGCTAGGGCTGCTTTGCCTGGGGAGGTGAGGTCAGGGCACCTACCAGTGGCCAGAGTCTTGGGGTATGTGATTGAGGAGCAGAGTGTGGCATGGACAGGCTGTGTTCCCCGAATGAGCTGTAGGCTATGAGCCTGGGGACCCCATCCCAAAATGGAGGGCTTGACCCCATTCCCCAGCTCCAGTGCTCAGTTGCTGGGCACCAGTGCCCAGGAAGCAAGGCTGCTGAAGGGGCAACTTGTAAGCGCAGGTTGGCTGAGTGTCCCAAGCACTGGACGGCTGGTCCCAGGAGCCCTCCCTGGTGACAGCCATGCCATGAGGAACCTCAGCTTCGGTAGCAGAGTGCCAGCCTCCCATTTCCCGTACCAGAGGCCAGGCAGGTGGCCAAGCAGGCTGAGCTTCTGGAAGTGTCCATGGCTGAGCTGGGAAGGATGGGAGGGACAAGCAGGAACTGGGGGTGTAAGTGATTCCTGCTCCACAGGAAGCTAGAGTTGAGCTCGAGGTCCACCCCAGGTGGGCAGCATCCCGGCCACATTGGGCTCCCCCAAGCAGATCTAGGTAGTGACACCGTGACCTGTGCCACCCCCCAACAGGTGGCTGAAGGTTGGCCCTTTGGGCTGGGGAAGGAAAGGAGATGCAGCCACAGCGAGTGGTTGTGCTGCCCCGTCCTGGAGGCGGAGCGTGAGGCGCGGGCTCTTTCCTGTGCCCACAGCCTCCGTGTGCCTGGCCCTGCGCCCGTGCCTCAATGGCGGCAAGTGCATCGACGACTGTGTCACTGGCAACCCCTCCTACACCTGCTCGTGCCTTGCCGGCTTCACAGGGCGGAGGTGCCAGCTGGGTGAGTCGCTGGCCTGGGCCGGGACTGGGCACCCACAGAGGGACGCCATGGCCACACTGGGCTCAGGAGGAGCTGTAGGCACGGATGGTGGCCCTGGGGCCCCGGCTGAAGGGTGCCAGCCCCATGATGTGTGACTGCCCCTGTGGCAGTGAGCAGGGAGGGCAGACGCTGGCACCCTGGGCACCCGTCTGTCCCTGTGTCCTCCACTGAGGCCCCAGGCTGCCCATGTTTCAGACGTGAACGAATGCGCTTCACGCCCGTGTCAGAATGGTGGGACCTGCACACACGGTGTCAACAGCTTCAGCTGCCAGTGCCCAGCCGGCTTCAGGGGTCCCACCTGTGAGTCAGGTAAGAGGAACCCGCTAGCCCCATGGCCCTGCAGCTGTAGCACAGATGTGGAAGCCCAGAGAGCTCCGGGGGTGGGGCGGGAGCTGCCTGGGAGGGTTCGATGGGAAGGTGGCAGCTTGCTCCTGGGGCCAGAGGGGCAGCTGAGCGTGGACAGGCACAACTACATCTGGACACACTCTCGCCACTCCCAGCTGCTCCAGGGACAGGGTGTCAGGCCCGACTCTCCTTCTCTATCCCCACTGCACTTCCAAACTGCTGCTGGCCCTGCACCTTCAGGGCCCAGCTCCTTCGAAGCAGCTGCTGTGAGACTCAGCATCCATTTACCTGCCCTTCAGGGCCCCACCCTCACCTTGCCCACCTGGTGAGGAAAGGTGGCCCTGCCCCATCCCACAGCCTCGCCAGGTGGTGCTGCTTAGGGAGCTGGACCAAGGGAGCCTCTTAGAGTCCTGTGACCACCACTCCCCCAGCTCAGCCGGACGTGCATCCCCAAGCACTCTGACAAAGGTGGAACAATCATCGCATAAAAGTGTGTGCCTGGACAGACTGTAGATCAAGGGTTTTCAAATAGCCATATCAATATAAATATCTCAGTCTAGAAAACTACTGGAGACTCAGGGTCCTGGGAAGCCAAGTATTTGACTTCCGTGCAGAGACACATTTTCACTGGAAAGAATGCACTGAATGGCACATAGGTCTGCACATAGCAATGCACTGAGCTGAGGTTCTGCAGACACGCAGAACGGGACTTAGCTCAGGGTACACAGGGAGGAGGCGAGTGTGCGTCTAGCAGGAAGGGCTTGTGGTGTTTGCGGGCACAGCGCCAGTAGACTTGGTGACCCTCAGTTTGCCAGCACATTCCCAAGAGAGGTACTCTCCAGGCGGAAGCCTGGCCCTGCCGGCCTTCGGACCCCTCTGTGGGCCTGTGGGGACAAAGCACCCACGGTGGGACAGCAGTGGCAGAGCTGCCCAGGGGGCCCTGGTGTCCCCACCCTCCCTCTCAATGGCCGCTTCCTGTGTAGTGTGGCTGGGCGGACACGGGCCTACAAGGATGACCCTGAGGATGGCTGTGGAGCGTGCAGGAACCGCATGTTGAGGTTGCTCCTCCTTCCAGAAGCCCCACCCCCAGGAGTCTCAGCCTAGAGCAGGGGTCTGGCTCGAGGCCTTCTGCAGCTCAGGTCCACCCTCACCACAGGGTGAGGACTGGGCTCTAGCATCCCCCTAACTGGCAGAATTATACCCAGTTCAGTCCCACCTGTGCAGTGATCCAGCTGCACTGTGGTGGAGCACACAGAGGGTCCCCAAGGCCTCTGCCGTTGGACAGCACAGCCAAGAATCCAGGCTCTGTCCACTCTCCCTTACTTGCAGCCCAGTCCCTGTGTGACAGCAAAGAGTGTCAAAATGGCGGCCAGTGCCAGGGCGACAGCGGCTCTGCAGTGTGCGTGTGCCGCCCCGGCTACACAGGGGCCTCCTGCGAGACAGGTGAGTGGCTGTCCTGGGGACAGGTGCCAGGTAGCAGGGGACAGGGCTCAGAGCCCGGTTCCCACCAAGCCCCTACCTCTGCTGCCCCCAGACGTGGATGAGTGCAGCTCTGACCCGTGCCTAAATGGAGGAGCCTGCGTGGACCTGGCGGGGAACTACAGCTGTGTGTGTGCGGAGCCCTTTGCCGGACCTCACTGTGAGACAGGTAGCACCACACAGGTCGGCCACGGTGACCATGCTAGTGTGCAGCCACCGCCACAGGCCTCCCCTTCCCGCCTTGTGGGGCGCTGCCCTGGGGGCTCTGCCTGGCCTGCTTCCCAGCCCCCGGCCCTGCTGTGTGTGGCGCTGAGCCAGGCTCCCCGGTCTGAGCCCGGGTTTCCATCAGTGACCTGCAGGGAGAGGAGGCAGAACGCCCCATGCCCCTTCCGCTCAGAGACTGTGGGCTTCTAGGGCCTCCCTACCCCTGTACAAGAATGTGGGTCGGAAGGAAAACTGCTTTCACTGTGTGACAAAACCTCCCTCCTGCTCTGCTTCATAATGTTTAAACCCTGGCTAGGGCTTCTTGATCGGGGAAAAGCCGGCAGAGGTCAGAAAGCACAGTGCACAAGAGCACAGTGAAACCGTCCTCTCTGCCGCCGCCGCCGCCGCACCGGCTGCTGTGTGACTCCCTGGGCTGTTTAGGTTCATTCTGAGCCTTAGACTGAACTGAGGAGGACGCTTCTGCTGCAGGGCAGGCACCTGCGAGCCCTGACCCCCTCGGTCTGTCAGCAAGGAGCTATGAGGAGGGTGGAGCTCTGGGCCCTGCCGGGTGTCACAGCACACCTTCCCCAGGGGCTGTTTTCAGACCAGTGTATTTCACCAAATACTGGTCAAAAGCATATGAGTGCTTTCATAAGATTTTTGCATAGAAATCATGCTTTAGAGTAACTATGCAAGTGAAAATTAATAATAATAATAATATCAGAACAAGCCAGGTACAGGGGCACTTGCCTGCTCCCAGCGACTCAGGAGGCTGAGGCAGAAGAATCACTTGAGCATAGTAGTTCAAGGGCAGCTCGGGAAGCATAGGGAGACTCTCCAAAAACAAAAACAAGCTGGGCATGGCATATCCCTGTAATCCCATCTATTCGTGAGGCTGAGGCAGCAGGATTGCAAGTTCAAGTCAAACCAGGACAATTTAGCAAGACTCAGTCTAAGTGTAGGTAAGTGTAGGTCATCATTCCCTGGGTTCAGTCCCCAGTACCACCAAAAAAAAAGAGGCAGTAGGGGAAAAGGCCACATCACATGCCTCTATCCCAGCAAGACTGACAACAGAATGCTCATCAGAAGCCGTGCACACCAGGAGATGCTGGAGCAACGTCTTCAAAGCACTGAAGCAACACGAAGACCTGGAGTGCACCCAGCACCTAGCACAGCTGCCTTCAGAAGTTAGCTGAAGGAGTTTTCTTCCACAAAATCAAGAGCATTTATCTGCATTACTGTGCTGTAAAAAATGGTGAAATTCTTTAGCCTGAAGAAAAATGTTACCAATATGGATCTAATCCATGACCAAGTGTTAGAAATTACCAAATATGAGTAAGAAACTTTTGCTTTAAAAAACCTTTTAAAGATAAATTTAAAATAACTTTTATTTTAAAAATAAAGTGATAGCATGTGTAGAAATAAAATGCATATTTTTTCTGTAAGGGGTCAGATAATACTTTGAGCCTCGCAAGCCACACAGCTGCCCCGCTCTGAGCCAGCTGTAGACAGTACACAGATGAAGGGTGTGGCTGTGTCTCAATAAAACTTTATTGTTCATGGTAAATGGCAGGTGAGATTCCGTCTGTGGGCCATAGTTTGTCAACTTCTGGCATGAAAGACAGGAAGATATGAAAGAATAATATTGTAAAGTCTTCATATAAAGTTATAATATTGATTGAAGTGGTATAAGTAAAAGATAAACACTGTAAACCATAGAGCAACAATTAAAAACAATAAAGTTACATCCAATAAGCCAATTGTCAAGGTAGAATGGAATCATAAAACTATTCAATCCAGAGGCAAGAAAAGAAGACAAAAGCAACGAAGAAGCAGGACAAATAAAAACGAACAGCAAGATGATAGGTTCAGGCCATATCTGCAGCTACATTAAAATGTAGAAAGATTAAGCACAGCAGTTGAAAGGCAGAGTTTAAAGAAACCCACTCTACATACAAAGGTGCAGCTCACTTGAAAGCAACAGCCAGGTTCTGGTGAGACAGAGGAGGCGTGCGGCACCTGTCTTCACTGGACGCAGCTGTAAGGCCTGGACAGATGTGGACTCTGGAAAGTAAATAGAAACAGACGGGGGAAGATGTACCTTGAAGAGCCACCAGGCTAATGGTCAGTTTATCATTTTTTGCTCTGGTGTCCTCTCTGCCTGGACTCAGAGCCACCAGAGACCAGAACTGAACCACAGCATGACAAGCCCAGGAGAAGGTCCAGGCCAGGCTCGGGCACCAGGACCCGCAGGAGAGGGCACCTTCCTCTGCAGTTGGAGGGGCTGTGGTTTTCGGAGGGGCAGGGATAAACTCCTGTGTTTTTCCTCTTTCCCCACTCTCCTCCTGTTTGCGCAGCCATGAGTACAACCACCAGAAGCAAGTGGCAGGGTGAGGCAGTTGAAGCCCCAGAGGACCAGAAAGGGGAGCCCCAGAGAGCCTCTGGGCATGGTAGAGAGGGTAGTTTTGGGAGAGAAACTCCAGAAGGTTACTTATGAACTCTCTAGCTGCCCCAGCCAGGTATGTGCAATCTGATTCAAGGTTTTAAAGAAAGTAGCATTTGTAATAGCTCCCAAAGGTGGAAGATCTAGACATGAATTTAGTATAACATGTGCAGAGTTGGCATGCTGAAAACTAGAAAATGCTAGTGAAGAAACCAGACATCTAAGTAAATGGACAGACATACCATATTCATGGAAAAGAAGACTCAACCTAGTAAATAGGTCAGTTGTCCCTAGATTGATTAATGAATTTAAAGTGATTCCAACCAAAATATCATCAGGATTTCCTTTGCAGATATAGACAAGTTGACTCTAAAATTTATGTGGAAAGGAAAAGGACTTTGAATAGCCAAAGCAATTTTGTAAAAGAATCAATGTTGGGAAATCACACTACTGGGTATTAAGATTTGGTATAAAGCTACAGTGATGGAGACCACGTGTTACTGCCAAAGGATTCCCTATGTAGATCAGTGGGACAGGGGAGAGAATCTGAATTAGACTAAGTATTGCTGCACATTGCTCAACTGGATCTCAGAGGCATTGCACTGTCGGAAAGAAGTCAGTCTCCAAAGATTACACTCCACACGTTGTTACTTGGTTTTCCATCGCTGTGACAGAGTACCTGAGATCAGCATACAAGGAAGAAAGATTTGTTTCGGCTCACAGTTTCAGAGGTCTCAGTCCATGGTCATTTGGCCCTGTGGTCTTTGGGCCAATGGCAAGGCAGAGCATCATGGCAAGGGATGTGGCAGACAGAAGCTCCTCCCCTCCTGGAGGCCAGGAAGCAAAGAGAAAAAGGAAGGAGCCACGTCCCAGTGTGTCCTGAGCACACACCCCCAGTGACTGCCTCCTACCCCAGGCCCCCTTCCTAAGTTTCCAACACCTCCAACAATGCCATCAGCTGAGGACCATGCTTTCAGCACAGGAGCTTTTGTGAGATACATAAGATCAAACCCTCACCATGCAGTTCCACTTACGGGGCCTCTTTGAAAAGGCAACACCATGAGCTAGGCGTGGTGATGCACAACCTGTAATCCTAGCACTCAGGAGGCTGAGGCAGGAGGATCGAGTGAGTTTGAGGCTAGCCTGGGCTACATAGTGAGTTCAAAGCCAGTTTGAACTACTTAGCAAGATACTGTCTCAAAAAAAAAAAAAAAGGGCAGCACCATGGTGACAAGCAGGCCAGTAGCTGAGGGTTCAGGGGTGCAGGAGTCTGGGACTATGAAGAAAGAGGACATGGGGGGCTCTGGGGTCATGAGATGACTCTGGGCAGGGCTCTACATACCTACCCACGAGCTAAAAGTCACAACTGTGCACCAAAGTCAGTTATACTGCATGTTGATTTGCAAAGATAAATTTTGAAAGTACATAAAAATTTTAAAAGAGAAGCATTAGCAAGCACGAATCAAGAGACGGCTGGATTGGCTGCTTTCGTATCAGATAACATGGACTCTAGAGCAAGGAGTGCTAGCAGGAGGGAAGAGGAGCTGTTTACACGCCAAGGGGTTAGTACGTCAGGACGCGCTCTGCACCCATCCCTCCTCATACCTACCAACACTGTCACAGTATGTGGGGCAGGTGCTGCCAGACTGCAAGGAGAAACAGGCGTGTCTATATTTAAGGTGAAGACTGCAGTAATTCATAGAACATACAGAAACTCAGTAAGGCTTACACTTAAACGTGCCTAACAGACATTTAAAGAGTGTTAAACATTCAAGTGCTCATGGAGCATCACAGTGATGGGCCATACTGTGCACCATAAAACAAGACAGCGCTGGGAGGCTGAGGCAGGAGAATCTAAACTGGAGCCCAGTCTGGGCAACTTAGTGAGACCCTGTCTCAAAATATTAAAGCAGAGCTGGGGATGTAGCTCAGCATGAAAACCTTGGGTTCAATTGTAAGCAGCACAATTAATCAATCGATCAATAAGGCTCAGTAGCTAAAGCAGACTGTTTCTTGACCACAGTGAAGTAAAATTAGCCATCAGCAGAAAGGTACCTGGAAACCTCTGATGCTGTGCCAGTAGGACTGTCTGGAGGCCCCAGATTGGCTGGGCTCCTGGACTGCTGGTTCTTTCCAAGGAAGGAACATAGGAGCTGGGCTTCAGGGGCAGAGCAGGTATAAGTCAGCTTCCGGGAAAACCTCTGGCTTGACTTGTGCCCAGCACTGAGAACGGAGATGGACACACAACAGGGGCAAGAACTAGGCAGCTCCCTCCCCCGCCCAGGTTCAGACTCTTCCTCCCTGCCACCCCCATGCCCACTGGTGACTGCTCTCCTTCTTGCAGGAAGCCGCCCACTGCCGGACGCCTGCTTCTCAGCACCTTGCGAGAACGGGGGCACATGTGTGGATGCAGACCAGGGCTACGTGTGCGAGTGCCCTGAAGGCTTCATGGGCCTGGACTGCAAGGAGAGTGCGTCGGGACTGCCGGCCCGTGTCCCTGGGTGGGGCAGGAGACCCGAGGCCTGCATGTGGCCGCAGAGCCTGGGAGGGTGCTCTTGTGGGCTGTGCACGCAGGAAACCCACTAGGGAAAGTGTTCAGAGTATTGTGTGTGTGCACTGTTGCTTTTACAGGAGGGTGGCCAGAATCAGGCAGGGTTGGAGAGGGGCCTCTCTTCCTGCACCCCCACATGGGAGACATCCCCTCTACCCCGTGGCAGGAACCCACAACGACTGTGAGTGCCGCAATGGAGGCAGATGCCTGGGTGCCAACACTACCCTCTGCCAGTGCCCCCCAGGCTTCTTTGGGCTCCTCTGTGAATTTGGTAGGTGTCCGAGGCTGGGGGAGTGGGCACCTGCCTGTCCTGTCCTTGAGTGTCCCCATAATCAGAGTATGAATGGTTCAGACCCTTGACCCCCACCCCACCTGGGCGGGTGGCCCCAGGAGTGCCCCATCCGTCACCCTGGTGGGAGCACTGGGCCTTGGGCCACCCGCCTTGCCAAGCACACAAGATCGCCAGGAAGAGGAGCAGGAGACAAGGGAGGGCTTCCTCCTGTCCTGCAGAGGTCACAGCCACACCTTGCAACATGAACACCCAGTGCCCGGACGGGGGCTACTGCATGGAGTACAGTGGGAGCTACCTGTGTGTCTGCCACACAGATCACAACATCAGCCACTGTGAGTGGCTGGGGACCCCGCGGGGATCAGGGCTGGGAGGCCTGGCAGAGAAAGGCAGTGAGGCAGGCATCCTGGTGACTCCAGAGGACCTGCAGGTGGAGGGGCCTCTGGCTGCAGGTGCACCTGTAAGGTGGGAGGGATGTTGGGGGTCCCAGGTAGGACAGCACTTCAACCAGGCCACCAGCATGACAGGCCCTCTTCCCTCAACCCTTCCCCAGCTGTTACTTAGTGCATACCTAAGTGCATTGCTTCTGCTACTGCATATTTGTTAGTGTAAAGACGATCACATATGTGATGTGTAATTCTATATAACGACGCTGACAGCTGTAAGACATATGTCATAGATCAGTGGTGCATTCTGCTAAAATCAGGAGTCAGATACTCCAGGAGGGGCCTTAGAGCTCTTGTGAGGAATCAAGACGTCCTGGAAGTGTATTTTAAGTGGTGTGTTCCAGACAGCCTGTCTGGGTGACCCCGCGGGCACATGCTCCAGAACCACCTCTGCCTCCCTCAGCCCTGCCATCCCCCTGCGACTCGGACCCTTGCTTCAACGGAGGCTCCTGTGACGCCCACGACGACTCCTACACGTGCGAGTGCCCGCGCGGGTTCCACGGCAGGCACTGCGAGAAAGGTGCGCGAGAAAGGGGCGCTGGCAGGGTGGGGCACGCGGAGTCTGGAACGGCGAGGGCTGCTGGGCGGGGCAGGGAGCTCCTGCGGGGGTGGGCGGGTGGCTGGGGGCTCTTGAGCCGGGAGGGGCGGGGCCCGGCGTCGGCACCATGGACAGCGCCCGCCGCCCGCGCAAGGCCCTCTCTGGTTTTTTATTCCATTGTTTGCGGTGCTGTTGTGTTCTATTCCACTTATTCAGGGCAGCGCCCCACAGACTTAACTATTGTTTTCGTCCCCAATTCTGTTTTTGTTTTGTTTTTGTTTTGTTTTTCTTTTTTTTGGTTTTTTTTTTTTTTTTTTTTTTGGTCTTTTTGCAACAGAGTCTTGTTATGCAGTTCAGGCTGGCCTTGAGCTCGCTTTGTAAACCAGGTGGGCCTCGAACTCACAGTGATCCTTCTGCCTCAGCCTCCCGAGTGCTGGGATTACAGGCGTGCTCTACCACGCCTGGTTCATCCCCTATTCCTTACAACAGGCTTCATTTTGGGCTCAGCATTTTCCCAGATTTTAGAATCATGACATGGAATTAAAAGAGAAAAACTAACTTCATAAGGATTTTGTTAAATCTAATTCAGTGTGGAGAATATATATTTTACAATGCTTGACCACTCAGGGTGTATTCTTCTGCAAGTACATGGCAAGCATATTGTCTTGGCCCAGGCCGGCCCAGCCCGGGACTGGCTTACAGGCAGCTGGAAGACATGCTTAGTAGCCCTGAGGCCTGTGCTCCTGGCTCAGGGCCCTTGCTGGGCAGTCCCTCAGCCCTGGGGAAAGTCAGGACCACTTGGGCCTCACCTAGGAGCCTGCCCACAGCCTCTCTCTTCCTAACAAGGGCTGACAATGACTTCTGAGAACCCGTGGCTTCCCCCAGCACAGTATAAGAGAGGGGTTCCAAAGTTCTCGAAAGCAGAGCAGATAGAGCCACCAGCGTGGCCACCTCTGAGCCCAAACAGGGACGCACAGAGGCCGCAAGAAGCTGCTCTTAGGGTGGGGCCACTGGAGCTTCGACGTGCAGCCTGTGAGGCCCTTGGGGATGGGGAAGGCGAGAGGGTGAGCACAGCGTGGGGAAACAGGCCCTCCTGCTGCTGCACCCGCACTCCCTGATCAAGGAGTCCCAGCACTCTGACCTCCTTGCTGGCCCAAGAAGGTGGGATTTGTCAAACGGGGACAGATGTGTCTGATGTTGAAACTGCCACAGGGTTCACACTTTAAGTAAGTGGCTGCCCCACAGCACCTGAGCTCCTCGGGCACAGGAAATGCTAGGACCCAAAGATGTACCTGTGCCAACACAAGTGCAGGAAGGATGAAGCCTGCATTGACTGCTGTGGATGCTGATGTCAGCTGCGGCTCGGCACCCTGTGGTCAAATGCCTGGCACCGTGGCAGGAAGGAGGAGCACTCGTGCAGTTCTCCTCCAGGAAAGCCAGCTCTGCTTGGAGTCTAGGGCAGAGAAGAGAACACCAGAGGCCGAGTAGGAGTCTGCAGACTGCAACCCCCATCGCAGGCACCTTCTGGGGTGGTCTCTGCTGCACTGGGCCTTGGGCTCCGTCAGAAGCAGGCCTGGCCTGCTGGGCCTGCCCAATGCCAGGGGTCTAAGATGACACAAGCAGGCTGATGTGGCCAGCATTCACCCACACCCTTCTGTCCTTCACACAGCCCGGCCACACCTGTGCAGCTCGGGGCCCTGCCGGAACGGGGGCACGTGCAAGGAGGCAGGTGGCGAGTACCACTGCAGCTGCCCCTACCGCTTCACCGGGAGGCACTGTGAGATCGGTGCGGGCCTAGGGTGGCAGGGGGATGACTGGCAAGGCCTGAGCTGTGCGCGAGCCAGTGGTAGTGTGGGGGAGGGCAAGCCCTGACCTTCACCCTGACCACCCTCAGCCTGACCCTCAGCCTGACCACCATGCAACTGCTTGTCACGAAGGCTCTCAGCGTGGGGCGTTGGGGAGTTGGGGGGCAGCAGACTGTGGCATCTAAACCTGCTGGGTATCTTTTGCTTTCAGGGAAGCCAGACTCATGCGCCTCAGGCCCCTGTCACAATGGCGGCACCTGCTTCCACTACATCGGCAAATACAAGTGTGACTGTCCCCCAGGCTTCTCTGGACGGCACTGCGAAATAGGTAGGCTCCAGGCACCAGGGATGCGTGAGAGAGGCCGCTTACGCAGAGCTGGGCCAGGCCTGCAGGGCAGGAGGCAGGACGCCCCATCGTGACAGGGACCCTCTTGTATTCCTGCAGTCCCATCCCCCTGCTTCCGGAGCCCATGTTTGAATGGGGGCACCTGTGAGGATCTGGGCACAGATTTCTCCTGTCACTGCCAAGTAGGGTACACAGGGCGCTGGTGCCAGGCAGGTGAGAGACCTGGGGGGTGGGCTGGGGACATAGGTTTTCTTCCTGATTCCCCAAGAGCAGGGCAGGGCAGGGGTGGGAAGAAAGGAAGACTCAGATGTGCCCAGCTCCCTGAAGTCCAGCACCTTACCCCCACGGGCCGTAGCGGGAGCTGGCTTCCTGGGCCCTGCAGCTGGGTCAGGCAGAGGAACGGGCAGAGCTTGGACAGGGCCCTCAGCTAAGACAGGCTTCTGCCCCTTCACAGAGGTGGACTGCGGCCAGCCTGAGGAAGTGAGACATGCCTCCGTGCGCTTCAATGGGACTCGCATGGGCTCTGTGGCCCTGTACGTGTGTGACCACGGCTACAGCCTGAATGCCCCTAGCCACTTCCGCATCTGCCAGCCACAGGGTGTCTGGAGCCAACCTCCTCAGTGTCTCGGTGATTCTGTGGGCCCTCACGGGTCGGGTGGGCAGGGCCAGCATGCACTGTGTCACCCAGAGGAGCAGAGGGCTGGGCCCTCAGTGAGTCAGGCTGAAGATTCTGTGGTGACGTGGTGACCATGTCAGCTTGGCTCTGGACCGTTCTCACTAGGGCTTCCCTGTCTTCAGAGCAGCCCAGTGCAGGGGCCAACACTTTGTAGATGAAGCTGAGATCATGATGTTACCCATGGGCAGAGTCCTAAACGGACAGATTTGGGCCCAGGGTCGTCTGCTACTCCTGCCCCCACCAGCCTATGGAACCAGAATCTGCACTTGCTCAGGACACCCACAACAGCACGGGAGGGCACTGCTCCTGAGAGCCGCCCAGGGCTGACCAGAGCTGGGGTGCATGCCTGGCCCAATGCCCTGGAGATGGGGCCCTTAACTCCAGGGCAGGCGCATTACAATAAGGCAAAGCGTGTACACTGTGCTCATCGGAAAGCTGTGTGACATTCATGCAGGTTTTAGAAAAGTATTTTTAACAAGCTTAGGGGTGGGATGACAGCATCCAGAGATAAATGAGACACATAGTGCTCTGCTGTCCCCAAATGTCTGCAAAGCCCTGCCCGCCTGTCAGCCCTGCCCTGTGAAAGCTGCAAGGTTCTGGGATGGGGGACCTTCTGCCCAAAGCATCTGTCCTTTCCTGTCTTTCCACGCGCCAGGGCTCATGCAAGCTGTCAGGAGCCCACCCCTTTAAGTGCTGCTTCTCCCAGCCATTGCCAGGCAAGATGACCGTTTGCTCAGAGAACAGAAGCACACCAGCAAGACATCCAGGCCCCTGAGAAGCACAGCCATCTTGGAGAGGAATCTGAAGTCCAGGCAGCAGCCATCGTTGGAGACAGAAGCATAGGAGAGGGACCAGCACCGCAGAGCGACACACACATTTCATGTTCTACATCCTCACATCCTGCCACACGGTGGCAGACATATAAAAGTGAACATCATGTTGCCCATACAAAAAAAGGATCAATATTTTTTAAGAACTACGACGGTTGAAATAACAAGCGTACTGTGTGAGTGGATAGTGATGAGAGGAAAGCAGCGGCGCTATGGAGATGGAGTTGCTGTGGGCACACCAAGATGAAGGCGCAAAGAACAGAGAGCAGACGCAAGGACAGAAGTTCTGGGCAGCTGTTGAGTTCAGCTCCAAAGTGACCGATGAATGGGGGGTCAGAGGGGCCCTAAGAACCCCAAACAGAAGAAAAGGGAAACGGTGTAGTAAAATGTAAGGATGTCATGGAGTAATACAGAAAGAAATCTTAACAGCCAGAGGGAAAAACATCACCTACCAAGGAACAAGAATCAGACTGGCATCAGACTTCTCGACAGCAACCTCACTGTCAGATGACAGAGGATGCTTTGAAATAAGAGGAGACCCACTGGGTTAGGGTGGAGATGGTCGCTTTCACCATGACATCTAGGAAAGCCCATGAGGCCTAAGGGATCCCATCGTTAATCCACCAGAGGGCTGAGCATTCAGGAAGTTCAGGCAGGCCTCTCCTAGGTGAGAAAGGGCTGGTGGTGTGTTCATCCCTAGGCCCCAGGCCAGCAAGGGCCAGTGCCTGGAGGCTCCAGAGAAATCCAAGCACGCTGTGAATGCTGTGTGGTATGCACACCGACTGGGCTGCCATGGTGCAGACCAAGCACTGAGCTGAGCACCCAGGTTCTGCCCCAGGGTTGCTATGAGCGCAGTGGCACCAGGGGCAGCCTGGAAAGCGGAGGTTTCATCATCTCCCAAGGCAGAGACCGCAACTTCAGCTGGAGGCAGAGGCTCCCCCAGCACTCAAGTGCAAACTGGAGCCACAGGTGGTGCCCAGCCCGGCCAGCTCCGCTCCTAGCAGCATCAGCAGAGCCGCCGCTCAGCCAGCTGCCTGACGGAGGACAAGGCCCACGTGCCCGGAGAAGGGAGACTCTGGTCTCTACTCTCCTGGACACTCCGTGTCTGAGAAGCATGAGGTTATGACGCAAAATCCAGAAAATAAAGAGTCTGCAGAAACAGGCCTGCATCTGCCCAGCGCTGGAATTTGCAGGCAAGGACTTTAAAATGCCATTATAAATTGTTATAGAAAGCAGAGGAATTGAGGAAAAAATGGACAAGATTACTGAGAATGTGAGAAGCAAGGAAGTTTTAAAAGTAGCAAAACAGAGCTTGGGGTGTAGCTCAGAAATAGGACGCTTGCCAGGCACACTCAAAGCCCTGGATTTGATCCCCAGCACTGGGAAGAGGAAGAAAAAAGGGAGATGAGAACAAGGAGGAGAAAAAAATAGAGATTCTAGAACTGAAAATAAAACATTTGAAATGAATAAATTAGATAGGCTTAGCAAGAGAAAAATTCATAGAACTCAGGACAATATAATTATCTAAACCACAGATAAAAGAGAAAAATTAACTTTAAGATGAGTTATTAACTATGAAAAAATGAATTTAAAAATAGGATAGATATCAGGTATCTGTGGGACAATATCAAATAAGCCCAGAAATATAAGACAGAATGGGCAAAAGAAATATTTGAAGAGATAATTACTGAACATTTTCTAAAAAAGAAATACTCCACATCAATCTGTAGATCCAAGAAGCTCAGCAAACCCCTAAACAGGACAAATATTGTAGTAAACAAAGTTAAGACCTAAAAATGTATATCAGTCAGGTGTTATTCAAATGTGAAAGATAATAAACATATTCTCATGCAAACAGCCTCGGAGGCTTAGCAGAAAAAGTCCTTGTTTTGGCAGAATACTTAAATCATAAGAAATCCAGGCAAGAGAAAGAAGAGTTATTACATATTGGCAAAGCTTATCCCTATCCAAAAGGAAAGTAGGCAATCGGGGGAAATGGCACATATGAAGACTAAAAAGAATTACGGAGCCATGGTGGTGGTACACCCCGTAATCCCAGCACTTGGAGGCTGACTCAGGAGGATCACTTTGAGTTTGAGACCAGCCTAGGCTACCTAGTGAGTTAAAGGACAGCTTGAACTACATTGTAAGACCTTGTCTCAAAAAAAAAGACAGGAGCTAGGGATATAACTCAGTGGCACAGCGCCTGCCCGGCAAGCACGAGGTCATGAATTAGATTCCCAGTACCAAAAAAAATAAAATAAAATAAAAATAAATTATGGTAGAAAAAGCACAGACAAATATGAATATACTAAACTCTCTAGGTAAGACGTTATCAGACTTGCTACAAACAAAGCAAGCTATATGCTGCTACAAGAGATACTCTGAAAACATAAGGACCAAAAGTAAAAATCAAGAACAAGTATCAGGGGAACAAAAATCAGAAAGCTGGAACACCAGCACCACTGTCAGAAAAACTAGGCTGCCATTAAGAGCAGCAACAGAGGGAGACAGCACCGCAATGAACACCCAGCCCTGGACACAGCAGTCCTGACAGCCACGCAGCAAAGTCCTAGCTATGGGAGAGTCCGAATCCACCAGAGCACCAAGAGGTTCTGGCCCCCTGTCTCAGTTAGCGGCAGGTTAAGGAAGGAAACGAAATCAGCAAGATGAAGATTTGAACAACACACTCAACAGCTTGAGCTAAAGCATTCTGTCTGAACAGGAAAAGATGTGAGTAATAACAAGAAGGCACGTTTTAAAATCTTTATGGAGACTGGAGATACTTTAAAAGCTGTTTTGAAATAGCTCATGAGTCAAAGGAGAAATCATAAGGGATGCTGAAAATTTTTAAATGATTAACAGTGGGTAGTTAATGTATCAAAACTTGTGTAGTCCAGCAGAAGGAGGGTTTCCTGGGAAATGAACAGCCTCAATATCCACAAAGCTCAGAATCCATAAACTAAATGTCTTACTTCAGAAGTTAGGATAAAAATAACAAATGATACTATTGAAAGTAGAAGAAAAGAGGCAATAAGGGTAAAAGCCACAACTAATGAAACAGAAACCAAAGATACCAAAGAGAAGATAAAGCTCCTGTCTTTGAAAAGTCTAATAAGATATTCAAGTCCCGCAAGGACTGAGCAAGGAAAATAGCACAAATAAAAACCCTTACCAATTAAAATGATGCTGTAACCACATACACAGCAGATTAAAAACATAGTAAGGAAATGCTATCAGCTACACTATGCAAATAAACTTTAAGTCTTAGAAGAGATGGACATGATATTCATAGAAAAATACGGCTTAAGAAAAGTGACTCAAGGAAATGTAGAACGCCTGCATATCCTAGCACTGTTTAAGGACATTAAAGCAGTAGTTAAGCGTTTTCCCATAAAGAAAAGTGGGCCCAAATATTTTTTTTCTTTTCTTCCATGCCAGGGATTAAACCCCGGGCCTCCGCACACTTGGCAAGGGCTCCACCACTGAGCTATATACCCTGTCCTTTGGGAATTATTTTTGTTTTATTTTGAGACAGGGTCTTATTAAGTTGCCCAGGCTGGCCTTGAACTTGCAGTTATGCTGCCTCTGGAGTAGCTGGGATTACAGGTGTGAGCCACCATACCCAGCTTATTTTATGGGTGAATTCTACCCAATGCCAAGAAGCAGGTCTTGTAGTATTTTACAGATTCTTCGAGAGAGCAGAAAATCAATATGTGTCAATGCAGCCTATGTGTTTAAGAAAGGAATAATATCAACCTTACATAAGCTCTCTTGGAAAACAGGAGGGAGAGCTACTTCTACACTCACTTGATGTAGTACTGCGTTGATACCCAGTCTGGCTCTGATACCCAAGGAAGATGGAGACATTACAAAAGTTAAAATTATAAGCTAATACTACGGTTATAGACACAAAAACTCTTAACAGTTACTACATCAAACCCAGTATTGCACAGAAAGGATAACATAGTCGCAACCAGGTGGGAGTTAGCTCAAGAACACTAGTTGGCCCAACATTTGAAAAGTAAGCAATGTACATTACAGTACTTCACCATACTGAGATGGAGAAAACTGTATGATACTTCAGTTGATACAGAAAAAGCATGTGAGAAAATTTAACTTTATTTAAAATTCTTAATGAACTAAGAGTAGAGGTATTTTCCCCAGTCTGATAAAGGACATCCATAAAAATGCACCACTAACAAAAGTCAGTGCTGAAAGCCTTTGCCTTGTGATGAGAACCAGGCACAGTGTCCGTTGCCCTCATCCTTCTCAGCATCTTCCTGGGGGCCCTGGATAGCGGGATGATGTGGAAACGGCGGGTGTGGCTACTGAAGGCAGAGAGGGCCATGACTCATCTCATCTACAGAGACATTTGACTATATAAAGATTAGGAGCTTAAATCCCTAACTCCTGAAGAAGAAAGTGAAATACAAGCTAGAACCTGGAATTCTGCTGTGTATATATGTGTATACGTGTATACATGTGGGTATGTGTAAATATATATATATGTCTATATGTGTTTATATGAGACTGATTATAAAACTACAAGAACACTAATGAATCAGTAAAAAAAAAAATAATAACCCAGTAGGAAAATAGGCAAAACATGAACAGGTTGTCCATGGAAGAAGACATACATAAGACCACTGAAATAAAAAGAAATAGTCTACTTCATTAGTAATTAGGTACATACCAGTCAAAAAAGAAGAGTGAGGTACATTTGGTTGGCAAAATTCCATCATCTAAACGGCCTGCGTGGGTGAAGGTCCACAGGAGCTCTTAGAGACTGCTGGTGGGAGTGGCACTTGGTGCAAGCACTTTGAAATGATTTGGTAACTTCCCTGTGCAGTTCACCATCAGCACAGCCTGAGTCCCAGCAGTTCCACTTCTAGGAACAGCTAAGTAAAGCCTGCACATCCACACTAGCAGATGTGAAAGCACATTCACGGTAGCACCTTCTGTGATATCCAGCACCGTATGTAGAACCAACACAGTGCCCAGCAGACAAGAAGGCATGACGTGCTCACCACGGATTATATAGCAGCGAACATCGCCAAGTGCTGGGACCCCAAACAACACAGCCTTCTCTTAGTAATAAAGTGTTAAGTGGAAGAGAGCATGTATTGTGATATTCTATTAATAAAACTCATAAACAGCAAAAGCAGTACCATATACTGGATAGGCAATTTATAAAATTTAAAAACCTAACTTTAAAAAGGCAAAGATGAAATAACTACAGAAATTGGTATCCCAGAGGGGCAGAGCCCTGAGCAGATGAGCACCTAATATTCAGGCTCCAGGGTGGGTGGGGGTCATTACCATTCATTCGTTACTTCCTGGACACTGCAGTTAGCCATTTAGTTTTGGGGGGTTTTGGTTGTTTTTTTTTTTTTTTTGCTACTGGGACTTGAACTCAGGACCTTGTGCTGGCTAGGCAGGCACTTGTGCCACTAAGCTATATCCCCAGCCCTGCAGTTAGACATTTAAACTCAGGAGCACAATGCCTGGTTTAAAAGAAATCTATGGTGCATCTTTTAAAACTATCAGTTAGTCCCACAAATGTACTATTTTCCCACAGCTGTTAGTGATAGAAATGGCAAGATCAGGCACAAGACATTCCTGCCAAACCCTCTGGGCCTGTCTACCTGATGGTGTGGGTGGGTGTTAAATCCCACTGTTTTCTGAGAGGCTGGAGGTGATCATGAGTGTCCAGGGCCTTTAACAGACCAGGCCATGCCCAGCCCCTGGGACCATATCCCCACCTCCCCGCAAGAGTGTCCATCCCTGGATGTGGCCTTCCAGAGGACCAAGGGGATGGTGTGGACTCTGACTCCTCAGACCTCATTTATACTCATCCTAGTAACTGCCACGCGGCTTTATTCTTGGGTCTCTCCTCTCTCCCAGAAGTGGACAAGTGCCAGTCTCAGCCTTGCCTGAATGGGGGCTCCTGCCAGAGTCAAGCTGCTGGGTACCAGTGTCTCTGCAGTGCAGGGTACGAGGGAGCCCGCTGCGAGCTGGGTAAGAGTAAGAGGGCTGGCCCACTGGGGTGGCAGCTGAAGACGTGGGCCCCTGGCCATGGCCACCTTGCCAGCCACTCTTTCCCCTGGACAGCACTGTCTTGTCCCTCAAGCTGCTGCCAGCTTTGCTGTCTGGGACAGAGATTTACAAACATCTCTGCCTTCTTCTGCCCTGGAGACTGAGCCCAGCTGAAAAACTCTGACCAGGGAGGTGGGCAGGTCTCAGGACTGCCCGCCAGTAGAGCGGGGAGGCCTGCTCAGTGTGTGGCTGATGGATGGGCCCCTCACCCCCGGGGCCTATGTGTATAGCTTGCACTCTGAGTCAGAGATGCTGCCTCAGAAAGGAGCTTAGAACTGTGTCCAGGAGAGCCTGGGGTGGGGGTTGTGCTAGCAGACAGTGCAGGGGTGTCCACAAGGACCCAGGTGGGGCTGTTGGAGGGGAAGGCCGAGGCCCAGCGTGCCAGCCCCAGGCCAAATTCTCAGGGCCACAGACTCCTGGGGACATGCAGAGGTTCTTGTTGTGCAGACATGGACGAGTGCCAGGCACAGCCTTGCAGAAACGGGGGCTCCTGCAGGGACCTCCCGGGGGCTTTCATCTGCCAGTGCCTCACAGGCTTCGTTGGAGTCCACTGTGAGACAGGTAGGGCTCCCCTTGATGTGTGATGTGTCCCCATGTGCAGAACCCAAGCCATGGACAGTCAGGGAGAGGGACACCCAGGATGGTGGCTGCCTCGGGAGGAGGGAAGTTGCCCACCCCGTCCAGCCTCTGCTCCTCGCTGCCCTGTCCCTTCTTCTGCTGTCCTGCCTCCCTCTCCCAGAATCCCCCACCCAGCTCGAGCCAACTGTCTGGCTGTTCTCCAGAGGTAGATGCTTGTGACTCCAGCCCCTGCCTGCATGGAGGCCGCTGTGAGAACGGCGGTGGGGCCTACCTGTGTGTCTGCCCGGAGGGCTTCTTCGGCTATCACTGTGAGACAGGTAGGGGCAGCGGGTTCTCTCTAAAGGCTGCTCCTTGAGGACTATGGTCCTTCCTCTGGTCCCCTTGGTGCCTCTGAGCCTGCTGCACTTCCTCCCCAGAGACCCCACCTCACCCCAGCTCATGCCCAGGCCACGCCTCATGTCACAGGACAGGCCACGCTCCTTGCAGCCCCACGTCCCACGGTCTCCATCCTTCTGCAGCCTGTGTGGGGACCCTCCAAGCAGGGCCTTTCCTGGCCACTCACCCATCCCTCTAGAGTTCCCTGGAGCACTCCAGTTGCCCTGGAACTGCCTCTTCCCACCAGAGTCCCCTTCCTAGGACGGGAGCCATGGGGTGGGAACCTAGCATGCGATAAGGCTGTGTTAGAGCACAGGCACCATGATGGTGCTATCCCATGCTCATCAGGCAGGAAAGACCCCACTGAAACCCCACATTCACTGCTCCCCCAACAGTGAGTGACCCCTGCTTCTCTAGCCCCTGTGGGGGCCGAGGCTACTGCCTAGCCAGCAACGGGTCCCACAGTTGCACCTGCAAGGTGGGCTACACAGGCAAGGACTGCGGCACAGGTGAGCCGGTGGGTCACCCATGGGGAGGGAGAGGCAGCTGGGATGGATGACTCTCCTTCCCTGGGGGGCTGCCCAAGAGTGGTCCCCAGGGTCAGGGCACAGGCAGTGCTGATGCAGGCAGGAGGAGTGCACCAACACAGCCAGGGTGCAGAGGCAGGAGCCTCCAGGGGGGGCTTGTGGAGGTCCAAGGAAAGGAACCCGGGTGAGGAGAGGGCTCCCAGCCAGCAGCAGCCCACTGCCCAACCCCAGGGACCAGAGGAGGCACCAATGGGCTGGGCTCTCCAGCGGGCAGCTGACCGTGCCCTTCCCTTGTGTCCTGGCCGGAACCCTGAAGAGCTCCTCCCACCAACGGCCCTCAGGGTGGACAGAGTGGAGGAGAGTGGGGTCTCTATCTCCTGGAGCCCCCCCGACAGCCCCACCGCTAGGCAAGTGCTGGATGGTTATGCAGTCACTTACGTCTCCTCCGATGGCTCCTACCGCCGCACGGACTTTGTGGACAGGAGCCGCGCCTCACACCAGCTGCGGGCCCTGGCACCGGGCCGGGCCTACAATATCTCCGTCTTCTCGGTCAAACGCAATACCAACAACAAGAATGACATCAGCCGGCCAGCAGCGCTGCTCGCCCGCACACGTGAGCCGCACCACCCTTGGGGCGGGGCCCTGGCAGGCCCCTGAGGGTCGCCTCAGTGAAAGCGAGCTGAAGCTGCCGGGATCTGCAGCAGGGGTGGCCTGGTGGAGAAAAGGGTGGAGGAGGCAGGCAGCACCCTCCTGGAGCTATGGGCCAGGCCCCTGGAATTAGAGGAGCTCAGGGCCACCCTGGACTCAGACAGCCTGTCCCTATCAGAGCAGGGTCCCACCGGAGACCAGATGTGTGCGAGGGACCGCCACCCACGCCCACCCTCTGGGTGGGGCACTGCACCACCGGGGGCTGAGGGCTGCAGCGGGGCTCTGGGCTTGGCCCCTCCCTAGTCCCTGTGCGGCGGCACCAGGCACACGGAACTGAAGTCGAAAGTGCCCCTTCCCTGCAGTCCCCAAGGACATTGCTGTTTCCGTCCTCATGCCAGCAGTGTCCAGCCATGCCCAGGTGCCCACTGCTACACCAAGCTGTCAGCACAAAGAAGGGGAGTGCTTGGGTTAGCAGGGCTTGGAAGTCTAAACCAGGACAGAGATATGGGCTGGCTCTGAGGTCCTGGCTGCCCCAGAGCTGTGCCCACAGTGGCTGCTCTGTGGCCAGCACTCCCACAGGGGGCACCTGGACACCTCCACCCAAGTCCCTCCTGGGCCACTGAAGGGCGCCTCTCTCCAGCTCCTCTGTGGGATCCCTGCACCTGTAGAGCCTTGTTTTGTCTTGAGGCCCCTCCCCTGGGAGCAAGGAGGAGCTGGCCCCTACTGAGCAGCCTGCTGCCCCCCTCAGGACCCCGCCCTGTAGAGGACTTCGAGGTCACCAACGTGACAGCCAACACTATCTCAGTGCGCTGGGCACTGCACAGGATCCACCACGCCACTGTCAGCAGGGTGCGCGTGTCCATCCTCCACCCAGAGGCTCCTGAGGCCCAGGCCACCGATGTGGACAGGAGCGTGGACCAGTTCACATTTGGGTAAGCAGAGACACAGGCTCGTGTTCCGTGTCTGTGTACCTACTATCCCTGCCTGGATAGGTCTGGGGCCCAGGGAGTCAGGCTCAGCTCTGGGGCCTCAGTGTGTCCGTTGGGGGAAGCCTGGCGTTTGTCCAGGACCCCACGATGAACCCCATGGGGTAGCCACTGGTCTGAGGGGAAATCAGGGCAGGCACTGCTGGCAGAGAGAGGAGGGCAAAGGCAGGGGTCTGGCAAGTGGCCCCTTGTGGTTCCTGGGTCACTGCAGGGGCAGGGGCAGGGGCAGAGGGAGGTGAGGGGGTGCTCCCCGACAGCAGCCTCGGGTCAGCACAGGGGCTGCTGTGTGAAGGGCTGAACCTGACCGGCCCTGATGGAGTCCAGCTACCAAACAGTTGTGTGGGACAGACTCTGCCCTGCACTGGTGGGGGCAGAGGCCCCTGCTTCTTCCTCCGCTGTCTCCACCAGAACCTGCCGCTCCCTGTCTTGAGTCACACTGCCCCGTGATGGCGAACCTTTTAGACCTGTCAGTGATAACAAACACCCAGCTGCAGCACATGTGCTGTAGTTTCACCACCACGGAACTGCCGGAGGTGGCCTATGGAAGGCACACAGCAGAGCCCCGGGTGGGTGTGTGAGCGGTCATGGTCCCAAGACCACCCAGCCAGGCTCACCACGAGCACCCAGCACAGGGCGGCTCCTGCAGCCAAGACCCACCACAGAGAGGGGACAGGGTGAGCTCCGGGCTCCTCCCCGGGGACCTGAGCCATAAGCCCTGCGCCCGGGCTGTTTCAGGGCTGGCCACACAGCACCCTGTGCCAGTGCACATGGAAAGTCCAGGCCCCAGGAAGGTCTTCGTGTGAATCACAGTGTCTGGAGACACTTCAGGCACAGGGAGCCTCTCACCTACAGGGCAGTGGGGAGCCCCTCAGTCCCTGCCCCCAGGTGCAGCCCCTGGCTGGCTATGCAAGCCTGTGTGGTGATCTTGTCTGCTGCCCCTTCTCTGGCCTTGCCCCTCTGACCACACTGTGGCTGCCCGCAGAGCACCAGACCCTTCTCAGTCCTGACCTGGACAGCAGGCCTGAGGGCTGCAGAGCTGCTCCTTGTGAAGCAGCCTGATCCCCATGAGGACACCCCCGCTGTTGGTCACACAGAGCTGGCTACTGGCCCCAGATATCCCTGCCCTCCTTCTTCCTCTTTCAGGGCCCTGCTGCCAGGAAGGAGATATACAGTGTGGGTGGCCACCCTCAGTGGGCCTGGGGGAGCAGAGCATCCCACCGAGAGCCGGGCCTCAGCGCCGCTGCCCGTGTGGACCCGTAAGTAGGCAGCAGTCTCCATGCCCACACAGTGTCCTCCTAGAGCTCTGGCCTCCTCCTTCTCCAAGTGTCCATGTGCCAGAAACCCAGGCCCTGGCCTTCTAAGGTCCCTTCCCATGGGGCCCTAGGAGGGGCTGCTGTGCTGGCTGATCAGAGGGCCTGAGAGCACACTGGACTGAGAGTGCCCCTGGAACTGTGTAACTGACTCCCTGTGCCTACAGTCCCTGGTGTCACCAGGCCACAACCCTCCCACTGTGTAGAGGACATGGGATGGACAAGTACCAGGGAGAGGTACGTCACAGCAGGCCTAGGAGGAGTGGTGGTCTGCACAGGACCTCCCCTCCTGGGGACAGTGTGCTCTCTCGGACACAGCCCACCTCAGGGAGGCACTGGAAGGCCCATGTGGCAAGGACCCCTCCCTGTCAAGCCTCCTTCATCTATCCTGTCCCCACCATTACCAGGACTACTCAGGTGTCCATGGTAACCAGATCTGGCTTCTGGGAAGGCCTCAGGAATACCTTTCAGGGCCTATGCTGTGTCCCTGTAAGTCACTTTCCGCCCTGTCCTTCACCTCCCTCTGCTGTCTGCGCCTTGTCCAGGGCCGCTGCCACCAGCAAACCTGACTGCCTCCCGTGTCACAGCCACCTCTGCCCACATGGTCTGGGATGCCCCCACACCAGGAGTATCGCTAGAGGCTTACGTCATCAACGTGACCACCAGCCAGAGCACCAAGAGCCGCTACGTCCCCAATGGGAAGCTGGTGTCCTACACAGTGCGCGATCTGCTGCCTGGGCGGCGGTACCAGCTCTCGGTGACAGCTGTGCAGGGCACAGAGCAGGGCCAGCTGCACAGTGAGCCCACCCACCTCTACATCATCACGTGTGAGTGCCCCAGGCCAGGTGGGGTGGTGTGCTGGGGTGTGGGTCCCTGTCTAGGACCCTCACCTGAAATGGGCCACGCTGTCCCCAGGACATCAGCCAGGCTGGGAACAGGCCTGGTGCAGCGTGGCAAGTCTGAGCGGGGGTGCTCTCTGCATGAGGGAGGGATGGGCTCATCCAGGGGCACTGACAGTCTGGACAAGCAGGCATGTCCAGCCTCCCTACACTGCGCCCTGCACTACACCCAGGCAGGTGGGCAGGCAGCACAGGGCATCACCCTGCAGCGGGTGCCAAGTGGGCAGTGTGGGAAAGGCCCCAGAAGTGGCCTGGCAGGCTGGGCCTTACCCACAGGACCTGCTGGACATGAGCATGGCGAGGGACCAGGAGGCTGGGAGGGCTAGGAGATAGAGGGTGTTTCGCCCAGCGGACTGAGAGCATCTGGGTGAGGGCTCAGGAGACCCACCAAGAACCAGGGTTTGTTCCCCAGGGCAGGGAGCCCCTGCTGACATCCACCAGCAGAACATGCTCTCCCGCTGGTATTCTCAAAGAAGTGAGAACACCACCTGTGTGGGCAGAGCAGGGGGTGAACCATGGCAGTGACAAGAGCAGGAGACCAACAAGCCGAATGCAGAGCCAGACAGACCGGAGCCTGAGAGTAGAGAGGCTCCCTCCTGCTCCCCAGCTCTGCAGTCTCCCAGTGTGGCTGCAGGCATACCTGCTAGGTGGGAAAGGTAAGCTGGGGCCAGGGAGAGATCTCAGCCTGCCTAAAGAGGCAGCTTCTAGGATGCAGACAGACCAGGTGACCTGGGCCAGGTCCCCATGTCCATCCAGTGTCTGAATGCAGAAGGACACCGTGGGTGATGTGCCTGTCAGGTGGACAGCAGCATCTCTCCCTCCCCAGGCAGGAAGAGTGAGTGTGGGCTGGGCTGGGCAGGGCAAGGGTACCCCAGGCCAGCCCTGTGGCCGCTACCTTCCACCTGCCTGCTCTGCAGCCCCCAGGGACAGTACCGACAGACGCTGGCACCAGGGAGGACACCACCCACGGGTACTCAGGAATAGACCACCCCCTGTGCGCCTGCCAGAGCTGCGCCTGCTCAATGACCATAGCCTCCCTGAGGCACCAACCCAGCCGCCCAGGTACATGCCCTGGCCTAGCCTTGTGGTCCCAAAGGTGTGCTCTAGCCATGGTGACCTGCCACCCCGTGCTCTCGCAGGTTCTTGGAGCTTGTAGATGGACGGGGACGTGTGAGTGCCAGGTTTAGTGGCCCACCCAGCAAACCAGTCACCTCAAGATCACGTGAGTGCTCTAGCTTACCTGGGACAGACTCAGTACCACTCCCCCTTGTCCCTTACAACCTGGATGTGAAGATACCCAGCATCCAACCCTTCCCCAGCCAAGACCTTGGGAGGGGCCAGCTGGTAAGGGGCCTCTGCGCTGGCAGAATGTGACCAGAGATGTAGGCTGCAAACAGGCACACCTGGGAAGTCCAAAATAAAGCCATTACAAGTAGATGCAGAGGTGACTTGCTCTGGGAGCCAAGAGTGCAGCCTGCACAGAACGACAGATGAGAGGAGGAGGTGGTGCAACCCCCAAGGAGCACGGACGGAGGGACAGCAGTGGCTCTGAACCCAGGAAGGAGCGCGCCCCTGCATTAGCTATAAGGAGGCGGGGTCTGATAGAGTGGGTCACTGCAGCCTTTCCACAGCCACTGGGGTAGGAGGGTGGGACCTGATCCTCCACAGGAGGCAGCACATGGGGACCGGTGGGTGGCAGGAAGCTGCTCAAAAGGACCACCAAGACAGGCCTGGGCACAAAGCAGCATTCCGAGTGTTCACCTCTGGCTTTCCCAGAACCCACCAGCCTGGTGCCACTTGAGAACACGGAGGAGGCCCCTGAGCAGGTCTACCTGGCCCTCCAGCTCCCTGAGCGCACCGACAAGGACACGGAACGTAAGTCAACAGCATGAGGGGCTGGGGACTGACTGTGCTCAGGTCACCAGTGAGGAATCCCACATCAAGGGGTCTGGAGGCACAGGGTCCGCCCAAGGGGCAGCCAGGCACCCCCTCCTGGAAAGTGGTGGCATCCGTCCTCCACAGGTGGCAGGCAGGGAGCAGGCTGGAGCGGGACCCACTCAGTCACCTGGGGCCGTGTTGGAAGGTGGCCTCCCCGCAGCTGTCCCTGCAGCCCCACACCCTCGCTGCTCTGCACAGCCATGTTGAGTGAGGAAGATGGGAATCAGTGGTGGGAGTGCACACAGTGCCAGCCTGGCCTGAGCGACACCCAGCCAGGCTGGGCCTGCATCCAGGCTCCACGGTGCCTGCACTGTCCCTGGTGCAGTGCTCCACCTTGTGACAGCCACAGCCAGGGAGGTCTCCAAGGAGGCTTCTCCCCTGTGGACAGCATGATGAATGATGCTCCATATGCAGTCAGACTCTGGCCCTGACTGGAAGGTTCTGCTACACCCCACGGCCCCTTCTCCTGAGTCACGCCATGGGCACAAGCTGGGCTCACCCATCCTTCTGACCCCAAAGAGAGCCAAGCATACAGAAAGGCATGAACTCTGAGGAAGGTCCCCAAGGACAGCTGCAGTAGCAAAGGAGGTTTTTGCAAATGCTGGCTCCACTACGACCAGTCCACAGCCTCCCTTCACTGCAGGCAGGCTCACAGGCTCTTGGCTCATGAGGGGCAGGCGGGCAGAACAGTGAGCGGCCACCAAGGAGGATGTCCTTCCCTAAAGGCACAGCTCATCCTGTGAGCAGACACTGGCGTTGTTGCTTTTGGAGTGGCACAAAGCAGGCATCCCATCAAATGGTTTCCATTACATCTGCCTCTCTAAGTATTAGGCGCTCATTTCATGAACCTGAGAAATAAGGACTTGAGCTGGCTCCCCTCAACCCATTCACTGGCCCCGAGCTCAACATGACCCTGGAGGCTGCCAGACAGGGCCCACGCCCCTGTGGGGTGAGATGACTGTAAACGCTGGGCAGGAAGAGCTGGACGTGGCCTGGTTTCTTACGTGCTCGCTGTCGTCACGGGGCGGTGGCTGTGTGAGACACTGGCCCTCAGGTGCAGACGCTGCGAGGGTTTACAGAAGCGCTGCTGTGAGCTGCTCTGCAGTGCCCGAAAGGTAACGGAAGACGGGAGTGCACAAAATGGGTTAGGTGGAAGCTCAGTTACCCAGGTTCTTCACAGTCCATATGTGGTAGGGTTAAAAATAAGGGATTTTTCTTTGCTTTAAGCCCACAACTCATTTTAAGCAGAAAAGAAATTCCTCCAGCTGGGCACAGTGGCCCATACCTGTAATCCTAGAATCCTGGGAGGCTGAGGCAGAATAATCGAAAGTTCAAGCCCAGCCTGGCAACCCAGCAATTGGGCAAAGCGCTGTTCCAGTTGGTGAGCTGGGAATGGCAATGCACGCCTGTAATCCTAGCACTCGAGAAGCTGAGGCAGGAGGACTACTGCCTTTCAAGGCCAGCCTGAACTATGTAGCAAGCCCCTGCCTGAAAAAAGGGGGTGGAGTAGGAATGTAGCTCAGTGAGAAGGCCCTGGGTTCAGTCCCCAGTAATGAAGAGCACAAGAAAAGCCCCAGAGAAGGGGCTGGTGCTGGCCAGCAGTGGCCTGAGGCCTTCACAGGCACCCTGGGCCCAGGCCCAGGAAGCCCCTGGAGAATATGGGGAAGGGCTGGATCCCACGGTGGGGGATGGAGCCTCTTAAAACTAGATGTGGTAAGTGCTGCATAATCCTCACTCTTCAGCCTTCTCAATGCTTTCTAAGTTAAAACATGAAACAACAGGTGTCTCGACAAAGCTGGAGAAAAGGACAGAAGCTAAGGGCAGCCGGCACTTGGGGGGCAAGGCAAGGCTATTGCTGTGTGGTAGGGACACACAGGGAGGTGGGCACAGACATGAGCACAGAGGACGCCAGCCAGTTCTGCACCGTAGGCACGGGCCTCAGGCTCCATGCAGAAGCAAGCCTGTGTAGGGCCAAGGCCACGGAAGAGCAGGCGGGGAGGGGTGTGACGAGCTCGGCACAGATGCCCAGTGGACTCTCTCCTTCCTCTTTCCTTGAAGTCAGAGGTCGGGCCCAGGCGATGGAAGCCACCTCCTCTCTTATCCTCTCTCCACACACCTGGCACGAGCCCTTCCTCCAGGCCCAACAGAAGTGGGTCACCCAGAGGGGCAGCCTGCCTGCCAGCAACTGACTCTTCTGGCTCTTTTCCAGGTGCCCAGGGAAGCTGCTCAGAAGATGCCTGTCACAACGGAGGCACCTGCGTGCCTGGCGCCGACACCTACAGCTGTGACTGTGGGCCAGGGTTCAAAGGCAGGCGCTGTGAGCTTGGTAAGTCAGGGCTGGCCACAAAGTGGGGCCTGGACTCGGCCACAAGTGGGTTTGCCTGGGGGAGGGGCCCAGGTCCAGAGGCCGACGGGCAGGGACCTCTGAGGTGACCAGGAGCCATGGGGGACTGCACAGCCACCAAAGCACCAGGATGAAAGGTGCTGCCTGACAGGGAGGAGGAGAAAGTCACAAACAGGGTCCCAAGCAGCAGCCACAGTGCAGCAAGGCATGGCTGCAGGGCAAGCGTAGAGGTGAAAAGGAGCAGAACCCACAGGAGAGACAGGGACTCCGCTTTTGGACTGAGTGCCAAGGGAGGCCAACAGGCAACCTACATCTGCTAGACCATCCCAAGGCCAGTCTGGCTGCAAAGATGGCCCAAGGCAGGGTGACCCCTGTGGGCACTGAGCACCCCTGGGAACAAGGCCTCTATCCCAGGAAGCAGGCAGTGAGGACCCCCAGGCTCCCCCACAGGGAAAGGCAGGAAGAAAGGCCTGCTCTGGCCCAGAGCTTCCTCCAAGCCCCCACCTGTCCCTTCTGTGCCCGCAGCCTGTGAAAAGGTGCCTCGCCCCTGCACGAGGCTGTTCTCGGAGACGAAGTCTTTTCCAGTCTGGGAGGGAAGCGTCTGCCACCACATGTAAGTTGTCTGCCCTCAGCCTCACTGCACTGTAGAGCTCTCAACTTCCCCAAGGGTTTTCGTACTAACCTGCGGCAGCAAGGCTGAGTGGCCGGCTGGGCCTCCATAGCTGAGCACCTGGCCCGATGCCTTTAGCCTCCTCTCCCACACCTTGGGCCCCCCTGGACACAAGGCCACACCATATGGACGTCAGGACTGACCATCCCTTCCCTTCCTCGGAGCCCTCTGGGAAACAGACAGCACATGAGACCACCAGTCCCAGAGAGGCCTGAGAAAAGTCACAGACAAGGCCCTACACAGCAGCCGATGCGCAGCAAGGCATGGCTGCAGGGCAAGCATGGAGGTGAGAAGGAGCAGAACCTCCAGGAGGGGCACAGGCTCCACACAGCCAGTGCAGTTCTGTCACGTGGCCGTGGGCAGAGCACCCGTGCTGTTTCCCATCTGACCAGTGGGCTGTGGAGGGAGAGACACCTACTGCGCTGGTTTCTGGGGACCACTGCTGCCGACATCTGTGGCTGAGTCGCACTCACAGTGGCTTCAGCTCCAGACCTGACTGAGCACCTACCCATTGCAGTGAGTGCAGACAAGGGCAGAACCTAGTGAGAGCAGGCACGCTGGCCAGACTGCTAAGGAGAAGGGAGAGGTGAAGCTTGGAGAGCCAGGGCGGCCAGAGTAGCCCCCATGGAGAAGGTAACTGCACGGACATGGATGAGGTGGGGATCTAAGGGAAGAACATCCCAGGTGAGGCTGTCTGTTGCCAAGGTTTTGCCTCCCAGTGCCCCCGGTGTGTCTGAGGAACAATGCAGGGGTCAAGTGGGGCTGAAGCCAGTGAGGCAGAGAGTGGTAGGAGGGCAGGGGACCCTCAGAAGGACCCTGGCTTTTGCTGTCCACAATGAGGGGCTACCAAAGCCTTCCGAGCTGAGAGTGATGTGTGATTACATTTCACCGATGCTCTGAGAAGTATGGGAAGAAGGGGGCGAGGGCAAGCAGCTTCATGAGTGCAGTACAAGCCAGGCTCCATCACAGCAGGAAAATGCAGGAGCCTCGGACCCAGATGAGGCTCCCAGCCATGACCCTGGGCTCTGCAGTGTGACCGTCCACACACAGTTCCTTGGTCTTTCCACCCTGCTGGATGCCCCAGATCCTGCCAAGGAGAGCCTTTCACTTACCAGGCGCCTCCTCCACTTTTCCTTGTAGCCCACCTGCATGTCTGAAGTGACCACAGCTGACACGGCTGGGTTTAAATCTACGTTACTGATTATACTTCTTTGATTTGGAATTTGTTGAGCAGTGGCTCTAGGATGTACAACACCCCCCTTCAGCTGTCGGAAGCTACCTTCAGTTACTAGCATCCACCTTTAATGTAACGCCGCTTTCTTCCAACAGCACAGGTCCACTTCCCTCATCATCTGAATCTTCATTAAGCTTTTTTAGTTTCACACGTGCGCGAATGTCACAGTATTTTAACTTTGTTCTCAACAGTTACCTTTTTTTAAAGTGTTCAAAGTAAAGTCTTTTGCATTTACTTGTATATCTGCCACATCTAATACTTGTGTGAGCATTTTGTCCATCAGGTATCACCTTCCTTGACCTAAACATACAGTATCACTTCTTACAGCACAGGTCTGCTGCTAATGAATTCTCTGCTTTTGCCTGAAAAAGTTTTTATCTCATTTTCATTTTTGAAGGAAACATTTGCTAACTATAGAATCACTAGCTGATGGCTGTGATTTTTCTTTTTTTACCTTACTGCTGTCATTCCTTGGTCTTTTGCCCTGCATAGTTTCAGCCAAGACTGCAGTCATGCCCACCTGGGTCCTCCCCACCTCATGGCTGCCTTTACATTTTCTCTTAATCACTACTTCTGGCCAAGTTACATATGAAGTGCTTTGTGTTTTTACTCTCTGAAGTGTAAGCTTTTTTACACCTTTGGGGCTTTAGATTCTGTCCAATTGGGAGCATCAAGGCCATTATTCCTTACATTTTTTCTGTCCTTTCACTCTTCCTCCTGTCCTGGAACTCCATAGATCACTGGAGCCCTTTTCATTTCGTGGAAGTGTTAGACAGATTCTACTGCTGTGTGTCCAAGATCATAATCTTTTCTTCTGCACCATCTAATAATCTGCAATCAATTCTATTCAACGGAATTTCAGCCCTGTCATTTCTAGGCGCCCACTGAGCTCTCCCTTTGATCCTTCACTTCTCTGTCATGTTCACACTGCTTTTGTCACCAAAACGGAGCAAAGGCATCATGTTCAGGGTCGTCACCTGTGACTCCTGTCATCTTTTTCTTTTTTTCTGTCCTTTCCCCTCTCTCAGTTGAGTCATATTTTTCTGACTTTTTAAATGTCTTATAATTTGTTAATGGATCCCAAACTATAAATTTTATGTTACTGAGTACCAGATTTTTTTTCAAGACCATTGTTGGGGGTTTTTTGTTTGTGTGTTTTGCAAGGCACTTTTTGAGTTTAGTTTGATTCTCTTGAGGCTTGCTTTAGAGTATCCTTATTCTAGGGCAGTTTCGCCCCCTTGTTATTAAATGAGATCTGCCCATTCCAGCTCTAGTGTGATACTGCTCCTCTGTCCTTTCGTCCAGCCTCATGGACTCCACTGTGTGCATGCATAGCTTGACCTACAGCCACAGGTTTCTGGGGCTGCTCCTCTGCAGAATTCCTTCCTCTCCAGGACACTGCCCACAACTCCTGTCTTCCTCTGCTTCCCCACTGCAGTCTGTTTCAACCCAGCATGACCACTGCCCAGCTCCCTCTCTGCAGTGCTACGTAATGGTGCTCCAAGCTGAACTGCAGTGTGACTATAGGGCTCATCTTGTGTATCTGTCTTCTAAGGGTTTGCAGTCTGTTTCTTAGATTGCTTGTTTTCTAAGATCAGAAAATAGTTACTTCTTATTTCAGCTTTGCCATCACTGGAGCCAAATATCCAACATTCACAACATAAAGGAGTAGATTTAATTTGGCTCATGGTTTGAGAGGACTCAGTCCAGGGTTGGCAGGCTCCAATGTAGAAACATCAGGGTGAAAAGGTGTGGTGTGGGGCAAAGCTGCTCATGCCTCACTGGCTGGAAAGCAGAGCTGAGGAGCCACACCAGAGAAGAGGCCAGGGCCCAGATACAGTATCCAAGGTCATTCCTCATGACCCACCCAGACACACCCAGAAATGTCCTTACAAACCCCTAGGCAGCTCTGAAGCCAATCAAACAGACATCCAGTTCAACAGTCACAGTCATATGCCTTGTGCACGCTGGGAGTTCGCCCTGGGAGGCCCAAGCACCAGGCTTAGCAAAGCTTCCACCAGACTTGGCATGGGCGGCAGCTCTCCCATCAAGCTACTGTGTGACTCAGAGACAAACCCCTTTCCATTCCTGTCACCTATAAACTTGTAAGAGAGGTGGTATGCAGAGCTCCCACTTTACATAACACTGAGACTTACAAGTTAAACAGTCTTACTCGAAGCAGCCTGGTTAGTAAATGGGAGAGGCAGGCTTGGAGTCAAGTCTCCTGGTCCAAACAGTCCACATCTGCAAGCTTCTCAGTCTTCTCCATGAAATCCCCAAATAGACAGGATTGGGGTCACCCCTTCCCAAGGCCTTGAAGTAGTGTGCTTCCAGGAAAGTCATGTCATTGAAATGTCACCCGGCATCTTCTAATACCATACAGCTTTGTCAGCACTCATCAAAATGCACTCGAAAATGGGTACATCTTATGTATACTATACTCAGTAATGTTTTAAAACTCACATGGGTTTTTATGTTAGACATTTACATGTACTCACAGGAGGTTAAGATTTTATCAGGAAAATAGTGGTCTTCCCCTCAAACACCATGGAATTCACCTGTGGTCAGCACAGCCTAGGCCAAGCAGCTAGGTAACATTTACTTCGGTGTCTGGTTTCACAGAGCTTTCTTGTGATAACAGGTATAAAAGAGTCTACAAAGTTCACCAAGATGTCTGCTTCAAAGAGCGCTGTGAAAGCACAAGCCTCAAGAAACCCCAACCAGGTGCATCTCGGGGCCCCAGCTGAAGCCTGCATATAGCTCAGGGCAGTGGGCAGAGGTGACGGGTTGGCTGAGCCAGGTGGCTGGGCCCTGAAATGCAGACCCTGCGCAGCCGTGCCTGCTCAGTTATGTGTCCATGCCAGGCTGGGCATGAAGGCACGGCAGTCTGCACACTCACACAGGACGTGGTGCACAGTGAGAAGGCACGTGTTCCCTACAGGTCCCAGTGTGTGACCACAGACACAGGGCACTCATTTACTGTGCTCACACCTAGGTTTCTTCTCAGAGGGTTTGAGGTGGCCACAGAATGACTGCTGTTTGGGTTTCACTGCTCTCACAATGGGGTCTGACCCTCAGTCATCCCTCCATAGACACAGACCTTGTTAGCATGATGGGGCACCAGGCAATGGCTAAAGGGTGCCACTCACCTAGGGGTGCCACTCACTCCATCGCCCCCGTTCTTGCCTGCCCCCTTCCACACCCTCCCCGTGACACACATCCAGCCAGCTGCTGTCTTCTCTTTCCACGGTGACCCCCTGGATCCAGGCTCACACTGAGATGTCAGTCTGTGCACCCCTGGAGCAGATATGAGCAGCAGATGGCTAGGGCAGCATCCTGGATGGAGGGCGTGCATGGTGAGAGGTACACAAGTCTCTTTGTCTTAAAGCACTTTTCTTAATTATTTCAGGAAACAAAGTAACAGTCAAACACTGAAGAAACCTTAAGGTGCCTTACCCAGCCAACCTGAGAGCTGTTGGCCAGAGGGAAAGGTGGGCCCATCTGCCCCAGGCCAAGCACTGCGGCTCCTCTTGGCACTGCCACAGCAAGCACGCGGGCTCTGCTATTATAACCCTGACCAGAGGCTGTGGAATCCCACCCACGCCTCCCAGCAGGCATAACCTGGTCAGCCTCAGACACAGTCATCTTCAGGTGGAAATAAGTCCCACTGTCTCAAGGGGAAGGAGAGTAGCTGGAAGAGGGCCTTCAAGGAGGCTGGAGACTACCCAGAAGACCACCTGGCCCCCTGGAGGGAAACCGGATCAGGTGGTGGGAGGGCAAGGAAGGCTGAGAACCCTAGGGGTATGAGAAGAGCATCCTACTGTGAATGGCGTTCTACTGGAAGGAAAATGGGCTGAGGCCTTGGCCAAGCAACATCTGGGAGGTCCTGAAGACAGCAGACACTGGTATTTCCCACATCATCAACTCTGAAATCAAAGAAATGCTACCTTTGTTTGATCCAGCATTTCCCAGACTCTTCTGCAGATGAAACTCTGCATCATGCTCACCTCCCTGCATGTGCTCTGCTGACTCTTAAAGAGCACTGTTATTCACAACTGATTGGAAAATACTGAGTGGGGCCACAGAAACACGCCTGCAGCCTGAAGCCCACTCCACACCGAACTTCTCAGCTGCACGATGTCAGTGGGATGAAAGCTGTGGCCTCCAGCAGCTGCCTGCACTGCCTCTGGACAAGCTGGCCTTGTAGGGCAGGAGTTGCCTCCATCAGGAGCCACCTTGGGCAGTCTCCCTTCTCTTCCACAGCTCAGGAGAAGAGGAAATGTCACTCAAAGGGCATAGACCAGCCAGAACCATGGGGCTTCTGGGATTGTCTCACACAAATGAGGGGTCCACATCATAGGGCGCACTGGGTACAGCTCTACAGGCATCAGAAGAACAAGCTGTCAGACGAGGCCTATGTGACGGAGCACGTAGCACAGCCAGGCTGGCTCAGATGTGAAGTCTGTCAAGAACAGCTGGCAGCACTCAGTTCCTGTCCCCTCCCCTCTCACCTCTAAAGACACACACAACACTCCACGGTGTGCAAGCAACTGAGTCCTGGTAGGGACCAAGAGTTCATAAACATCCTCAGGGCTTGAAATATTTCATGGCAAAGCACCTGAAATATTAATGTGTATCTTTTAAAAACTCATCTAGCAAATGTTTCTATGAAAACTGTGCAAGCCCCAATTAATTATCAAATACTGATTTATAGAAGTTTTATTCTGAAACAATGAGGAAACTACAGAGGAAACAAATACATCCACCTGGACACCAATCCAAGAACAATACAAAAATTCTCTGTAATCCAGAGCAGCCTCAGCGAGGAGACCCGGTATCACCAAGAGGAAGAGGGAGAGGAAAGCAGCCTGCAGACTCAAGTGAAGCCTCAAGGCTGAGCGCAGACAGCCCTGAAGTCAGGGTGAGTCTGGGCCTCCACTCCCTGCCCTCCACACACAGCCAGGCTGGAATTCTGACACTGGAAGAAGATGGGGTCTCTAGGGACAGTGCTTATGGCCTCCAGAAAAGGGAGTCATGCAGAAGGCAGGCAGTATGCGTCCTCCTCCTCATGCCTCACTTTGTTTTTCCTTCAAAGGCTTTGGGATGTGCCTGTCACTGTCTACCCGCCTCAAGCGTTGCTAAAACCCAGAAAGATGATGTCTAACAACTGGATCATAAAGAGCCCCTGAGAGACAGGGTTCTAGCTGGAGGCAGCCCCTTCTGCAACCTCCAGAAAACAGACTACTACACACACCACCATACCTGGTGACTCCTCCAGGACAAGTCACTTGTGAGGCACTGAAGCCCCTGTAATCTAACCCAGGGTGTGGTTACTCAGAGGTGTAGTCTGTGCCCAAGTGCAGAAGTATGCAGTGCACCCAGGGTAGCAGGGCTTCTGTGGCAATGTTCCTGCAGCACTCAAAAACCAGCTCTCAGACTCCAGTTTCAGAGAGAGAAGCCTCCCTTGATCCCTAACACATGGAGGAGACAAGACCTCCGCCAGCTTCCAAAACCTAGACCAGTGGGATGCACAGGGTGGAGACAAGGGAGCCACCCACTCCATGCCTCCAGTTTATGCTGTCTGGACTAGTGTGACAGAAAGAGGAAATGTTCATTACTACTAAAGGGGAGCTTAGTTTTAATCTATACATGGGTTGGCACTTTTTCTAAAGTTCCAGGTGGTTTTTTGGGCTTTGCAGGCCTCTGTGACAACCACTCAGCTCAGCCACTGGCACAAACCACCACAGAGGTGCAACTGGATGGGGTGGTTGTTCCAATAAAACGTCCTTTACAAAAGCAGGTGGTGGCCAAATTGGCCCACAGTCTACGGTCACCTAGGCTTGACTTAGAGGAAGCCATGCTCTGGACCTGTGGACATTCACAAAACAAAGCTATCCAGACCCTTGCTCAGAAAACCATGCCACACCCCAGAGGTCTCATTCATTTATAAAAATATCCTTTGAAGTTGTATTTTAGGCCATCTGTTTTTATTAAATTTTACATGCACATGTCTGTGTATTACACAGTTTGTCATTTCCAGAGGAGGAACAGCCATGAGGAAATCGCTACTAGAAACACTGCCTGGTCTTCGGAGAGCCAAGGGCAGAGACTGATGAAGGGTGAAGGGAGGGGCAGGTCCACAGATATGCATAGCTGATGCCCACTGCAGCACCGGGGCCTGGCCTGTCCCCTCCACACAAGCTCCAGCAGCACTAGCAACTGGTAAAACAGGCATTACTGAATGGTAGATGCCACTTCCTGTACCATGCTAGTGACCTTATGGCCCTCAGCCACCAGGCAAATGGAGATGCGTTCCTTTTAGGGATTTTTTTGTTTTTTGGGTTTTTTGTGACAGGGTCTTGCTCTGTAGTTCAGGCTGGCCTTGAACTCATGGCAATCCTCCTGCCTCAGCCTCCTGAGTGCTGGGATGACAGACATGAGCCACCATGCCTGGCTTCAATTTTTAATTTAGAATACACTGTTTCAGCAAAAGACAGCGACTGGGTGCTGAGCATTGTGCGGTGTGGTCATACCATCAACCCAGTCTGATGTTTCAGAAGCAGTGTCTGATGTCGAGGGCGTTACAGTTACCTGGTCAGAAGAGCTGCCACTGCTGCTCTCACATGTCCTTCCTAAGACTGATGTGGTCTCTGAAAACATTCAAAGTTCAGCCAGACAAATGAACCCTAATGGAATCTGAAAATTAACAGGGTATAAAGATGTACTTCTGTGCCCGAATGAAAGCAGCAGTATGAGCTGTGGAGTTTACCATTCACCACTTAAAATGGGCTCAGCTGACCATCTCCTCAGGCTTAGGTGTAAGAGCTTACCAGTCCTGCTGCCCAAGAACAATGCCAAAGGAGGGAGACGACAGTCACTGGGATGCTACAAAGGGGAACAAAAGGCAGGAACACAGACGCAAAGTGGGCATCTCCATTGTTCTGCCCTTAGCCACAAACAGCCAGACCGTCAGACTCTCCCTTCCCCACTGGCTGGGGGATACCAGGTACACACAGGACACCTTCACTGTGCCTAGCTTCCTTGGAGAGCCCAAACGCAAGGGCCGCAAGTTTGCCAGTCTCCTACACCGCTGGTAAACTGCTGCCACCATGACTCACTCACAGGAGGCGTCACAGAGCTACCGCTTCTCTTTGCAATCCTGCTCCAGCGTGAGCCTGCAGGAGAGTGCAGAATCCCCACAACAAAGCACAGCTCAGATCTGCCAAGGTATGAATTTTAAATATAAATAAACACATTAATGAAACTCCATTAACCACCCAAAGGAAGCGGTCACTGGGCCAAGCCTTACAGTGGTCTCTCAGCTTCCATACCATTTGGGGCTGGATCACCCTTTGTCTTGGGGCCATCCTGGACATTATAGGATATTTTGTAGCATCCCTGGCCACCACCCACTAGATCCTAGTGGCACCCCACACCAGGGTGATTACAATCAAAAAGGTCTCCAAGTCTGTCAGATGTTCCAAGGGTCAAGGCTGTCTCCAGGTAACAGCTGTAGCTTCACAGGATTTTTAAATTAGTCTGTGTGGGAAGAACAAGCCCAGGCATCAGAGGAGTTTCATATGGCTGTTAAAATGCCGCCAAGCAGACTCACATTTTGGCTACCAAAGATGCTCTCTGCAGCACCACTTCTGTGCAATTCCCCAAGGAAGGGGAATGGCCTAGGAGCGACCAGTCTTCGGGCTGAGCATTCTGCCATCACAGCCAGGCCTCTACCTCAGAGCATATCTGATCCGCATTCCCAGCATCTCATACCACTCCTCACGCCTATCCTTCCTCAGTCCACATTCCTATTATTCCTCACTCCACATTCCCCAGTGTGAGACCTACACTTGGGTGTCTAGACAAATTCCTGGAATGAACCCACAATCAGTCCTGGGCCTGTGCTCACAAAAGGGGATGACTGTCCAAGAATATTCCCCAACCCCTCCAGCCCTGGCATCTCCAAGCCAGTACAACCCAGCAGCACAGGCCATGGGCCATAGACACCAGATCTGTAGGAGAGCAACGGCCAGGGCAAGACAGGGAAGTCAACTTGGCTCAGCAGGAAAAGCTGGTTCTTCACAGATAAAGTGTCTGTGCTATACTAGACTGAAGAAAAGATGCAAAACTAAAGCACACATCACTAATCAACTGCCTTTCACTCTGCTGTATAATGAATGCAGTAACAAGATACTTTTGGATTTAAAACATGGGTATTTTTGTGGGAAACCTACTTGTTTTCATAAAATAAAGTACCATTATGTACTAAAACCTCATATGGTCCCCTCATGATTTCTAAGGGAAATAAAGTGACTCTTGAACAAGAAGTCGGCACCTATCTTCCACATCATTATGGACTTAGCACCAACAGTTTTAACAGAGAGAGAGAGAAAAAAAAATTTGGATGTATTGAGTTCCCTCGATTTTAACAGCTATTTTACTTAGGATGGAATGGGGCCTCCCCATCCCACAATCACACCACCGCACCTCCTATTTGGTTTGACCTATCCACATTTTGGGTAGTTCATATAGTTTTTTTTTCATCAAAGATCAGTGTTAGAATGAAATACTTGAGAAGATCCAAGTGAAGTTCCCAAAAGCTTTGAGAATGTGACAATGTTCTTTGTGGTCCCTGGGCCCTTTTGCCTCAGTCCTTCATCACAACTCTTCTTCATCCTTGTCCTCCTCCTCTTCCTCTCCCTCCACCTCCTTTGACATGCTGCTCTCAGGCACCTCTTCCTCTTCCCGAGCCAAGAGCTTTTTAAAAACCACAAATTCTTCAGCAGAGGAACAGGCTGTCTTGGCCAAAAACTCAGCCTCCGAAACTCTGAAAATGTCCTTGAGTAAAGGGTTTGCGATCTGCGTCTGCCCCTTCTTATCAGGTGTTTGGTACCGTCCCAGGCGCTCCAGGTAAATGTGTCTCTGCTTGATCTTGGTTAATGAGTACTTTAAGAACTCAGTCCTTACTATGTCCAGATGCTTAATTCCCATTCTAAAGTATGCATACTGGAAGATACAAATACGTTTACATACAAAATGTGAAAACCCATCATTCCACAATTCATAAAACTTAAGCTGTCCCAAAGCATTTAACAAGAATTGCCTAATTTGGGGCTGGAGATTTAGCTCAGTGGCACAGTGCCTGCCTGGCAAGTGCAAGGTCGTGAGTTCGATTCCCGGTACAGGAAAAAAACAAAACAAAACAAAAAAAGAATTGCCTGATTAACCACAGAATATTCACTCTGTGATACTAACATTTGTATGATAGCTGACCAGTTTCAAAGCATTTTCAAATTCAAACTGAGAAAACAAAAAGGGCTGGAGAGAAAAATTGTATTTTTCTTTAAATGGAAAAAAGGAAAATTGAGTATAGAAAATGGGCAAAAAATTTTATAAAACATCTAGGAATTTGAGGTAAGCTGTCATAACTCTTACTAAAATATTAATACAATTGTCACAATTTTTAAAATCAACATACAAAACAGATTTTAAGCATAGGAAAGCTTTACTATTTCAGAGTCCCCACATGGACTCTAGTAAGGTACAGGACTGGGCCACTCATTGTAACGGAAAAATGCTGTAGGACAGTTTAATCTAGAGTGGAGAAGTAGAAAAAAAACCAGAGACATTCTTTTTGGCAAATGTGTGCAAAGATAATAAAAGCCTTTACCTCATCCACTCAGAGGCTGGCTATTTATTCATTCTGCAGTATTGGAGACTGAACCCAGGGTCTTCACACTGAGCTACATTTCCCAGCCCCTTTTTAATTTTCAGATAGGCTCTTGCTGTTACTGAGTTGCCCAGGCTGGGCCTGGAAGTGTGATCCTCCTGCCTTAGCTTCCCAGAGTGCTGGAAATACAGGCTTGTACCACCACACCCAGTAAGGCTTTTTTTTTTCTTTTTTAAATCTAGACTTGACCTTAGTCCATTTGAGAAACCTGAAAACGTACCACTACTTGCCTAATCACTCTTATCAGTCCCTCTCACCTGGAATTTGTATTCCAATTCATTGGGATCCTGCTGAAGCACGTTGGGGCACCTGTATAAAATCTCAGTAACCTGCTGCACCGTGAAAAGGCACTTCTCCTTGAGGACATGAATGACACCATCAACATCCCGCTGATGCATGGTGAAAATCTCAGGGCAACTGTGGAGCACCCTCTTCAGTTTCCCTGCACAGCAGTAAGAAGAGGAAAGCACATAATTTCAGGGTCCTCCAGAAACCCAGGGCTAGCTTGTGCCTTAAAGCTAAGCCAGCCTTTAGAAATGAATAAGCGCAGACTTCAGACGCACCTTCCATCAGCACCACGGAAATGACTTCTCAGACTCACTAGCCCACCCTATATCCCTGCCTCCGAGCTGAAGGTGCCATCTTCTTTTTTGAGACAGGGTCTTGCTCTGTAATACAGGCTGGCCTTCAACTCACTATGTAACCTAGGCTGGCCTTGAACTCGAGGTCATGCCCTTGTCTCAGCCTCCCGAGTGCTGGGATTACAGGTGTAAGCCACCACACCAAGCCAAGGATGCCAATTTCAAATTCTAGGTCTCCTCACATCCTCATCACTTAGACAAGAATTTCCCAGGGATTTGTAGGAAAGACTAAACATGGGAGGAGCTTCCCCACGGCAGAGCTGTGGCTTCCCTCAGTGATAAAACAAGCACTGAACCATTCACAGCCAACAACCTCAGGACCTGGGAGTCCAACTCAGTGCCAAGGCGTTCTGATGATGGGAATAACAGTATCTTGATATATATCACAAATACCAACATCCTAGTTGCCTAGGAAACCATGCATTTTATCTACACCAAGTAAATGCATTAGGACAACTGGTGTGAACTGAAACTATCCCAGGTAAATTGGGGCAGTCTTCCTCTGGACAGTGAGGCACAGTTTAGAATATGGAAATTTAAAATCACTTTTCTGAACTGTTAATTAAAATTATCCTAATGTTGGTCATTGTCTTACTAAAATATGTGAAGAATGGATTTCACAGTTTAGGCTTTATCTTCATTTCTTAAGCTGTCCTGAGTTTGCTAGTTAATAATAATAGCACATACCTTCTCACATTTAGGCTTTAGGTTACATTTAAAGAGAAAATAAATCTGCTAAGAGAAATACACAAAGCTACCTTTTTACTTATTTTCTAAAGGAAGCTGATAGAGACCCTAAGAAATTGTGAGCCCTAAACCTTTGCTGCCCGCTGCATCTTACCAGGAAGAATCAATGTAAAAAATAATAGTGGAACTCCTCTGGTCAAAGAGGGTAGAGGTCCTTGGAGGTCTTTATGGGTCCTATCTGCCTTCTCCAGAAGATCCCTAAAGAGATCCAAGGAATGTCAAAGGTCCTTGAGGTATGAACACTGTTGGGAAGGTGAAACAGCCAGAGGAGTCCACTCCACCAGCTTCCCAGGAGCCTGGCAACATCTCTCAGGTTCCACAGTAAATCAAACTATTTAGGTGACACCTAAGTCTGTAAGGGATGGAGTCACAGGCTAAGACTGCACTGACTGGTTTTTGACATCAAGAGTTACACATATGTGCACACATGTTACCTCCACAAAGCAACCCCAGTCCACTGAACACAATGTGACACCACTGTCCTAAGAGGTGGAGGTAGAGCTCCCCAGTGAACACATTACCCACATGACAGTCCTTGGTTCCCTCTTCTAGTTCTAATCTCCCCAATACCTACTGCAGTGCCTTCTGCTGAGGCCACTCCTCCAGGCTACATCATACGTTCTCTTCAAGGACAGACTTCTCAGAAACCTCAGCTAACCCATACCACCTTAGACTATTCTTTCCCCAACTCCAACTCCCCTCACATTATTTAAAATCTCCATCTCCTTGTACCTTCTCCAAGGCCAAGCTTTCGCAAGTAACTGGAACGCTTCTTTACTCGCACTACAGGCATTTTCAACAACTGGGGGCTTTTCTTCAAGGCCACATACACAGGCTCTGGATTCACACCCAAGAGTATAAACTCTGAAATGATGTCCAGCAACTGTTGAGGGCTGGCATGCGGCTGTATACTAAGCAATTCATTAATATGGACATCACTGAAACCCATGTCCAGCAGAGTACAGACAACCTTCTCTAGGGTCAATGGCCCTCCATCCACAGAAGTTCTCTGCTTCTCAGGGAGGCAATGAACAGTATTTGCCCGGCTCTCTAGTTCCTGCACACACTTCTTGGATACAACCAAGGGTAACTCCTCAAGGCCCCCTCCACCGGCGGCTATTGTCAGTTTACAGAACAAAGAAGCAGTTGTCCTTTTCTGTTCTCCAAGGTGAGGAGTCAGCTTAGCCAAACAGACCCAGGTGAGGGGGATTTGGTGGTGCAAATCAAAAACCTGTAAGAAACAAAACCAGAAGAGAATCAATTCCACACAGTATAATAAACACCATAAAATGTTCGAGCCAGGGTATTTAATACCTTGATTCCACACAAGTGTAAGTATTACAAGCAATATGAAAAGTCACATCTCAACTTACAACTTACAACTTACAACAAGAAGCTCGGGTAAACCAAACAGGGTAATGCAAGTGGAGACATAGAGTCAGGCATGCACCCTCGGGTGAGCTTTGCTAACTGTGGGGCTGGTGGGGAGAAAAGGAGACAGAGTCCTGGTTTCACAAAGTCCAAGGATAAAGTTCCAAACTAAAGAAGGAACTTAGGAGAGTTTATTGGAAATAAAAGCTGGCAGCATCTATCACGAGGGAATTCTAACAGAAGTCCAGACTGTGTTCCCTTGTCCTGCTCATATATGAATAAGCAGAAGGGAAGAGTGAGAGAAAAAAAAAGAAGTTCAAAATAAACTGGTTATTTTACATTTCTAGTAATTCTCAAAGTCTGGTGGTACAGAGGTGCTGTTAACTAATACTTTGGATATGAGGAAGAGTCTCCATTTTTCTTTTGGAACCCTAACCTTTTGTCTTTTTTTTTTTTTTTGGTACTGGGAATCGAACTCAGGACCTTCCGCTTGCCAGGCAGGCGCTTGTGCGGCTGAGGTATATCTCCAGCTGCCTAACCTTTTTTCTTTTTTCCTAAGCTTAGCTAGCCGCTTGAATTAGAGCTTAATCCAGTGGGCTGTTACCTTTTTACAGACCGGAACGTTATGCTGCTGACTGCCTACTCACAATAACTGGACTACTACACTGTCTCAAGACCATCTGGCAATATATGCTAAACATTCTAAACCGCGAAAGAATCTTCAGATTCATTACCTAAATGCATTCCACAAGAACATTCTTGGCTACAGTGTCTACCAGGCAACCCGAGCAGAGATACCCCGCTGGCCTCCAGGGCTCAGGCCAGCAGATGACAAGCACAAGCCGCTCGAGCCCTCAGACTCCTCTCACCGGCCCCCAAGCCTTTTCCGGCGTCGAGAGCGCAGCGCCCGCCCGCTCGCCCGACCGCGCACCCGCTGCTCTCCCGGCCCTGGGCCGCCCGCCGGGCTCCCTGCTACGCCCTCCGCGGGGACCCCCAGCGCAGCGCCCCCGGCCAGGCGCAAGCGCGCCGACCTCCCCGGAAGCCGCCGCCGCCGCTCGGTGCCCCAGCCCTTCCGCGGCCCGTCCACCGCGGCAACTAACTCCTTTGCTCCTCCGCCCGCCTGCGCGCGACCGGGCGGACCCCGGAACCCAGTTCCACATTACCCGCCTGGCCAGCACAGCCATAACGCTGAGGCAGCGGCGCCGGAAGTAGCGCCTTCTCCAGCCTCTCACTTCCGGCGCCCGGTCCGTCTCCGCCTCCCTCCCCAGCACCGCCGCGGCCGCGAGGGCCAGCGTTCCGAGCGCACGGGCTCCCGGCTGCATCCTCGGGCGCCTACGTTCCCGGTGGCTCCGTGGCTGGCTAGTGCGGCTCACGTTCAGCTGGCTAGTGGAGAGGGGTCCTCAGGACCCGAGCAGTGATGGCCACTGCACCGCCTTCTCCCCGCCTCGCAGAACCAGCCTCTCCAGGGGCTCGAAGGAACGCCGCCGGCCACACTTCGTACCCGAAGTTAGGGCTGCCTGCCGCCCGGCCGTTTCCTGGAGCACCTTGGTGACAGCGCAGGTGCGCCCCAGCTCCTTACGGAGCCAGCCCCGGACGCTGTCTACAATCCGTGCTCCACGGGAGTATCCGGCCGCCACAATCCAAGCGAAGCCCTAGCCGTTTACAAACACATGGCCCAAGTAACAGGACGGGAACCAAGGCGCATCCTCTTTCTAGCCAGAGCCTGTTCTCCGCTGAGGAGGAAACAGCACTGCCCCAGCCTACTGTATTCGAACTTCCGGCCCAGACCTGTTTGGGCGGAGAGCAGAGACATCTTTCAAGGGAGGTCATGGGGTGACAGTGCTGGGTGGGCAGCAGTCTTGCTGGACAGCTGACAGCTGGCAGCCCCGGCCCTGCGCAGCTGTGCGTGAAGGGCTGAGAATATCGCGCCCTAGTCCTCCCGGAAGGGGATGCTTCAGAGTCCTCATCCATCTCTGGCAGGGCCCCTGGGGAGGAACACCGTGCTGACTGAGCCTAGATTTCTCTCTTGCTTCGGCAAGTAGGGTGCACAAATGCAAAAATTAAGAAACTTGGTGCTTCTCACACTGGGCAAAGTGGAACAATTTATGCAGTCCCGGGGCTGGGTAACTGTTTATCAGCATAGCTGCTTTAACTTGGAAACTGTTCAATGAAATAGTCTGATTCACAATCAGAAGCCTTTTAATAGTATAAAATAATTATATACTAGAATGCTTTTCAAGGTCACAAAAAAACATGAATTCCAAGTCCACTTTATAAACTTTGAGAAAATATAGTACCACTGGCTTTTGTCTTACCACCTATCAAACTTGCACCTGGGTTTATAGAAGGTGAACTGGACCAGTTCTTAACAATTTACTTTCTCCAAGTGGAAGGGGTCCAAAGTCCACAGTTTTCCAGAATGAGTGGAGATGAGCATGGGAAGCCCACGTTCAGCTGGCTAGTGGAGAGGGGTCCTCAGGACCCGAGCAGTGATGGCCACTGGACGCCTCTTCAGGGTCAGGGCCCCCCTGGAACCTTGGAGCCTGGGCTGCTTCACTCAGGCTCCTGCTGCCTGTCCTGCATTCCAAACTGCCGGTGGACAGCAGGCCACTCTCTGAAGGAGAAAGAAGACACTGTATTGCAGACTAACAATAACAAGACACTAATGTACTTTCTCACTATAAGTCCGAAGAACACAAGAATTGGTGGGGAAAGACGGGCAACAGAACCTGCTAAGGAGTGAGGTGATTCTGAGCCCAGAGCCAGTCAACTCTGTCTGCCTGCTCTGTGCCAGGGTTCTGGCTTAAGCCAGGAGCTTTGTCTGAAATGCTGCTCTGCCACCACAAGCCTCAGAGCAGCAACCTCAGCATCTGTGGCCACACCCCACCAGCAGCTGCACTCCAACCATCCACCTCACTGCCCGGGGCTCCCACCCTCCAAGTCAACAGCCACACTGAACTGGGGGCTTCCAGGGCCTCTGGCATAGAAACAAGCCCTGACACTCACATCCAGGACAGCAGGGAGGAGAAACCTCATCCTGGAAGGCAGCCTGGCTTCCTCCCCATTCCAAGCAAAGCCACACAGAGAGGGAGGAGTGGAGCCTCTCACCTGGCTTGCTGGTACTGCACACCTCCTCCCAGGTGTATTTAGCAAGGTTCACAGGCTGCGTCACCCAGGGGTCTGTCACCAGCTTCTCCAAGGTGGTGCGCTGCTCAGGGGCAGGCTGCAACAGCCCAGAAATGAGGCTCATGAGTTCTGGGGACATAAAGAACACAGGCCAGGGGCCTCGTTGGGATCAAGGGCAGCATGCCTCAGACCACAGAATCCCAAGCGCCCTGCCCCTCAGAGCCTCTGACAGAGAAGGGGACAGCCAGGAGCCTGGGCTCTAAGGCCTGGTCTGATGGCCCTGCAGATAGCTTGTTCCATTTGAAATGAAAGCCCAGAGTCGAAAATCCATCATGCTAAGACCTAGAAGGCCTGAGCTTCCTCCTTAGTCCATTCCCAGAAGCCCTGAACACCCAGGGTGGGCGTGGCAGGTGGAAGGAGCAGCTGGCTAGAGTGAGCCCAGATCAGCCTGTGGGAAGCACAGGGAGCTCTGAGGACCAGCAGCCTTGGGTCTGGATTTGGGTCCCACTTGCCCCAACAGTGTGGGGTCAACCCAGCCAGAGCCACGCAGGCATCCCTATCCGAGACCCCATCCTCCAACCTAGCGAGAGAGCACCCAGAACTGCCTCTGTAGGTGGAACCTCGAGCCACAGGGCCGTAGCACCTCAACAATCCAAAGCTTCAGCGAAGATGCACTTCCAGGCTGAGTCTCACCGCCACCCACGCCAGGTGTGTATACTGAAGCCCAGACCCTGATGTGATGGTATGGGGTCACTGGGAGGTTGTTTGGAGTCGATAAGCTCCTGAGGGAGGCGCCCCGATGGGATCGGTGTCCTTAAAGAGGAAACGATGAGGCGCCCTCTCTCCCTACCATGTGAGGACCTGTGAGCCAGCACCCTGACCTCTGAGTTCCAGCTCCCAGAACTCTAAGAATAACTGTCTGCTGTCTCAAGCCCCTGCCTGTGGACTCCATGACAACAGCCTCAGCTACAGAGGCTTCCAACCTAAGTTAAGAACACAGACTGCCTGACAATGCTCCTCGCCTCCCAGCTATTAAGGTGACTGTGATAGAACTGCATGCTGTCAGATGGGAAGGGCCCAGTGCTCCTGCCAGTTCTCCTCCGGGCTTGGGAAGGCTTTCTGGCCATGGACCCCACATCGGCCTCACCACACCAATCCTCAGCCCAGATGTAAACCACTCCTCAGCCCCAAGGAGGGCTGCGCTTCCCGCGGTCACAATACTGGGGGCGGGGGCGGGGGGTCACAATGTGACTGACATCCCAGGCTTCCACGTGAGCTGCTGGGGGTCTAGTCCCTGCCACACTTCGACATCCCCTCCACATGCCAGGGGTTCGGCTCTACGTGCCTGATCTTACCATTGCTGCCCCTGACAAGGACCCTAACTGCAAAGTCTATTGCTCACAAGGGGGCCTGGAAGATCCTAGGGATACCAATAAAAATTCAATTGTCAAAATGTTTTCAAGTCATATTCAAATTTTTCTTGCATTCAGATCAAAGAATTAGGAAAAAGAGAGAGGTGAACGATGTCACTGGTATGGACAGAGAGGGAGGAGAGGGAACTAAGTGTGATAGTACCTGCCCTCAACCCCTGTCTGCTCCTCATCCTCGGGAGGCTGAGGCAGGAGAATCACCATGAGTTCGAAGCCAGCCTGGGCTACATGGTGAGTTCAAGGCCAGCTTGGATTACATAGCAAGACCCTATCTCAAAAAAACAAAAAGAGAAAGAGCAAGAGGAGAGGGAGGATAGCAAGAGCTGTTCAGCTCTCAGGACGGTGGAATCCATGTGCCACCTGTGCCCGTGCTCACCTTGGGACACCAGGTACGGGGGGTGGATGGTGGCCTCCATGGTCTCTTCCACCTCACAAAAGGGGTTCTCCTCAAAGATCAGGGTGTACAGTGTGACACCGAGAGACCACATCTCCAGCTCCGGCCCTCTGTAGCTGTTGGGGGAGGAAAGGACATTTCAGGCCTCGGCGCCCCACACATTCTTGCTCAGCCCCACAGGGACTCGGACCTCCCTAGCCAGCCACAGGCTCCCAGGGGACTACAGGGATGCAGGGGCCACAGGCAGCGTCAGAACAGGGTGGTACAGTCAGAGTAGGTGAAACTCCGCAGGACAGAGTGTGGCCCCAGCCAAGGGACGGGCAGGTGGGAGGCAGCGCCGAAGGAGCAGGCCTGGGAGGAGATGCGACTGTGCCGGTTACTACTTCCCGCCATCGTAACCCTCAGCCAAGCCCAGCGCGTAGGTGGAAGAGCTCTCATCCTACACTCCAGCAAGACGGTGTCACCCTCCCTCTACAGAGGAGAGCAGCGAGGCTCAGGGAGTGGGAGAGCTGCTGGGCAGGGCCTGGAGCTGGGCAGCGCATCCAGGGCTGCCAGGACGCTGCATCTCAGGCTCTGGTGATGGGGGAGCCTGACTGAGACTCCTATGGGAACTGGTGGCTGCTCCCAGAGCCCTGGTTAGACACAGGTACCCACAGCAGCCACGGCGCAGAGAAGTGGGCTGTGGGAAGCTAGGGCCATCACAGGCAGAAAGCAGGCAGGCCCGGGAGCTGCACAGGGAGAGGCAGGCAGGGGAGCTGGGGTAGAACAGCACTGCAGGCTGCGGTAGGCACAGAGGGACGAGGAGAGCAAGAAACTGACTTGGATTTGGAGCAAGAAAATCAAGTCAGATAGCCTGTGTCTGCGTCATTTCTGCTTTACAGAGAAAGATTTCCAGATGTTCGAGAGAAAGATCCACTAGAGCAAACAGCAGTGGGGCAGCTCTTTCTACAAAGGGATAGGAAATAAATGTGCAGGGCTGCGGGCCACGTGGTCTGTGCCAACTCCTCAGCTCTGCCGTGGGACACAAAAGCAGCCCCAGACTGGAAGAAAGCAAATGAGCTCATCGCTTCCACTGACAGAAACAACACAGCCATGTTCACAGCCGTGTTTCCTCACAGCCGACCCTCACAGCCGACAGGAGGTGCAGCCCAGGCCTCCACCAACCGCGGAAACAACAAAGTGCAACCTGGACATACAAGGGCCTGGGAGCTTGGGAAGTGGGGGATTCTGCCCCACAGTGCAACACGGGTGAACACCAAGGTCATCACACTCAGTGAAAGAAGCCAGTCCAAAGACAATACTATGTGATTCCACATGGTGGCGCACGCCTATAATCCCGGCACTCAGGAGGCTGAGGCAGGAGGATTGTTACAAGTTTGAGACCAGCCTGCGCTACAAAGTGAGCTCCAGGCCAGCCTGCACTGCATAGCAAAACCTTGTCTCAAAAAGACCAAAAAAAAAAAAGAGGGGGCTGCTGGGGATATAGCTCAGAAATAAGGCCCTGGGTTCAATCCAAGTACCCAAAAAAAAGAAAGGAGGAAATGTTCCTCAGGATGGAATCTGGAACCTGAATCAGAACTCAGAAAGCCTTTTGCCCAGCTGGGTGAGGTGGCATACAGCTATAATCCCAGCTACTCCCAAGACTGAGGTAGGAGGACCTCAATTTAAGAGCCCAGCCTGGGCAACACAGTAAGACCCCTTTCTCAGAAAAACAAAACAACGAAAGTTCCTGCAAGAAAGCCCTGTGCCCACTCAGATGGGGAGAAGATGGGGGAGGGATAAGGAGCTCACAAGACAAGCCCCTGGCCAAGGCCAGAGAGCACTGCTGAGGAGAGGGACAGGACCGCAGGGCAGGGCAAGCCTCAGGGGACAGGCAGGGTAGGGGGACAGGGAGGAGGCCATGAGCAGCACTGAGCTGCTCATGACCAGGCCCACAGCAGCAGGACTGGCCCAGGGCAGCAGCACAGCCATGAAGCACACATCATGGGCCAGCAGGCAGTGGACGAAGCTCCCCTTCAATACCAAGGACGGAGCAGCCACTGCAGAACACGGCAGAGCCAGCCACGCTCATTGGGTTCCAGGGAATCCTGCCAGATCTGAAGAACCCCGAGGCCCTCCTTTGCCCATGGCCCAGTGTCTCTCCCTGTGGGGACCCTGAGCACATGAGGACCCGGACCTGGAGGCACTGTTTACTCTGCAGCTGGCAATGTCCAGGAACCACACAGGGGCCAGGCTGGCCCAGGCTGGGCAGCCACACACCGCCTGTGAGGAAAGTCCGGAGCAAACCCAGGGCCAGGGTTTCAGGAACCAGTATTTCCTGGCTCCAAGATGAAGCACCCTCATCTGGGCCTTGATCCCGTCCCCACCCTCCCAGTCACTGAGCGGTTTCTCGTGAGAGCTAAGAGCCAGCACAGGGACAGCAGCAGCTTCGAGCGGAGCCTGCACTCATCAGAACCCACAAACCAGCTTGGGACATCTCTTCTTCTCTTATGGAGAGCCCTCATCTTCACCAATCACATTTCCCTAACTTTCTAGTATGGTAAACTCCAAACATAAACAAATGTTGAGGAAATAATAGAATGAACTCATGCCTGCTGCCTGGCTTCCTGTGACCAATCTTACTTTGCCTGTTTCTTCACTTTTCTCCAAAACGTTACCCTTCTCACTCAACATCTTCATGACAAAGGCACAGACCGAAGCCATCCTGCCCCAGAATCAAACCAACTGGGCCAGCAGGACAGGCAGCGGACACGTGATACATACGGGTTCCCCATGAGAACTTCGGGGGCGCAGTACTCGATGGTCCCACAGAAAGTGTAGAACAATTTGCCCTTTTCCAAGTAGGCAGCTGAGCCAAAGTCGATCAGCTTGATGGTAAAGTCCTCGGCAATCACGATGTTCTCGTCCTTGATGTCCCGATGAATGATGCCTTTCGAGCGCAGGTACCCCACTGCTGATACCAGCTGGAACCAGAGCCAAAGTGGGCTTTTTAAAGAGCAAGAAGTAAAACATGCATCTAAAATAAACAACATCCCCTCCTCTTCCTCCAAAAAAGTGGGGATTAATTTTTTGTCCTATACATGCCAAAAGTACTGTCAAAATGCCACCAACTCTTCTGTTTGGCCTGTTATTCTGATTGCTACTGTGCATTAAATTTTTTAATTAAAAAATAAAATAAACAATGACAAAGAAAAAAAACAGACATTTTCCAGTGCCCAAGTCTGGATGCTGGAGATCTGATTCAAGACCAACGGGCAGCCCCACCAGCATCTCAGTGAAGAACAAGACAGGACACAAAGCAGACGCTAAGAAATCCATGGTAGTTAGTGTGGGCTGGGGGCAGAACAGAGGTGGCACCAGAAGGTGCCACGCAGACAGACACAAGGAGGCCAGCACAGAGTTCAGGCCACAGCTGGGGGCAGCATGGGTGTGACGCTCCTGCTACTGGGCTCAGCACCTCTGAGAAGGGCAGCATGCAGTGTCTGCCATTCTGCTGCAACGAGCGGATCTCCCACCAAGGAGAAAGCTCTGGAACAGGCTCCTCTCCACAGCCACGGGGCATGCCCACTTGCCCACACACTGTGTCTGCCTGCCCACTCTGAACCCCCGGGACAGGGTCCACCAAGTCGGCCTTGTCCCCAAGCAAGGAAGACTCAGCTGTCTGACTGCATCACAGCTGGGACACCATCCAGACTGCTCAACTTAATGATCTCAGGGATGAGGGCAATCAGTTTGATCTTTGAAGCAACTTTACATTTACAAATGAATCAGAAGCAATGATTAATGGCAGGTGAACTAAGCCCAACCAGTTAACTTACATTTAATTTAAAAAACGAATATTTACATACACATACACAAAAAACTACATCTACCTGCATGTTTCCATTTGCACACAGATCTATATATGCACATGTGTACATGCCTCCATATACACGTGCATATACTTGTACATTCAGACATGTAAATATACCTAAACATGCACATGACGCACAGGCACACATACGTAGACACATTCAGAGCAGAACCAGTCAGGAGACAGAAATTCCACTTCAGTCACAACATGGGAAGTCTCAGTGAGATGTGCTGACTGGTGCCCTGCCCTGGACCCACAGAGCTGCCCAGCAGAGCCGTTCACGAGCCCTAGCCCTCACCGAGCAAGCCTTGACAGGCCAGGAGCTGAGAGGTGATATGCTGACCCCCAGTACTGTTTATATGTATGCATATAGAATTATAGGTCTGTGTTTACAGGTAACAACACAGGTACATATATATATATATATATATCCACAAGGTCCACAGAAACTTTTTGCCCAAATTTTAACATATAAAACACCATAAACTAGGTATGGTGGCGTATGCCTACTGTAACCCTGGCACTCTGGAAGGCTGAGACAGGAGGACTGAAAATTTAAACCCAGCCTGAGCAACTTAACAACAGCAAGACCCTGTCTCAAAATAAAAATAAGATGGGCTATTGAAGCACACCATGCGAAGGCCTTCAATTCTCAGCACTGCGAAAAACAAAACCATGCACCATGTCATCAGCCCAGAATTAATAACTGGGAGGGGGCAGCTTTCCCAGGAGGCTCCTGAGACCACTGCATAGACTTTCTGCACATAAGGTTTCAGACACAAACCTGCCACACACTGAAGCAGACAAACACATAACCTTCCAACACAGGAAGGGGGAGGCGAGTGACACTCTTCTGGCATAACCATGAAGCCTGAAACTCACGAAGGAGGTGCCTGAGAAACTCAATTTCAGAAATCAGGTGACTTCTGGAAGTTTATACCTTTGAGGGAAGAAAAGTTCACATTTGGAACCTGTGAAGGGCAAATGGAATTGTCACACAGCCCCTCTCTGGTCATTTTTCCTCCCTTGCCAGGGATCTGGGAACAAACTACGGTGGAACCACCCCTCTCCTTGTGACTCAGTGACAGCTACTGTGCCTTCCCACCCTGCCTCTTCTAGGGTGCTTTTCTGTCCTCCTGAGCGCTCTCTCATTCCAATAAAGTATCAGTGGACAAAGATCAATACACAGTTAGACACAAAACAGATCGCATCGGGCTGGGGATTTAGCTCAGCGGCAAAAGCGCCTGCCTGGCAAGTGCAAGGTCGTGAGTTCGGTTCCCGGTACCGGAGAAAAACCAAAAAAAATAAAAAAATAAAGTGGCAATACAAATTTAAAAAAAAAAAAAAAAGATCGCATCAAATACTGCGAAATGAGACTGCCCCAGTCTCGTCTTGCTGATTAACTGACAGCACTTTTCCTGCGCTGTATGCCTATCTTGGGGGCACTCTCTGGTTTAACCCTAACCCTTACTGTGCAGTACAATAGTTATCCAACTACACAGACCAGAAGATTGAGGACAGCAGTGATTTCCCCAAGGCCTCACGCCTATGAAGACAAGAATTCAGATCAAAATCACAGAGCTCACAGCTCAGGGACCCCTGTGTGGGTTAGTACTTGTAACTGATGTAGCCATTGTACTTATATAGATAAATCTTAATCACTAAACACACTTCCTCGCTCACTGCAGGGTGGTATTTGGCTTCTTTCTTCCCAACCTCACTTTCTGTACTTCAACCATCAAATTCTCTTCTCAAAATATGTGTCTTACCCATCAGATCCTAAAGCTGAAGGCTAGGTCCACTCACAGAGACGCGGGCCTGCACCACTGATCTGTGCAGCCACTGGCCGAGCACCCCAAAGCCACATCTACCCAGCACAGCACCAGCCCGCCTCACCTGCCGGAAGATGTAGCTGGCCAGGGGCTCGTCCAGGCTGGGGTGCTGGTCGATGAAAGCAAAGAGGTCCAGGCCAGAGCCGTGCTTCTCCATCACCAGCTGGAAGAATCCTGGGTTTTCAAATACATCCACTACCTAGAAAAGACAGTGCCGTGTCCAGCTCACTTGAAATATCTTTTTTTTTTTTTGTCTTTTTTTTTGAGACAGGGTCTTGTTCTGCAGTTCAGGCTGGCCTTGAGCCCACTTTGTAGCCCATGCTGGTCTCGAACTTGCAACAATCCTCCTGCCTCAGCCTCCCAAGTGCTGGGATGACAGGTGTGCACCACACCTGGCTAGTTGAAATATCTTCAATCAGCAAATTTTACAGGGACACAGCTGCACAGGAAATCACCATAGATACCTTGATGATGTTGGAATGCTCCACGCTGGACAGAATTGCAATCTCTAAAGTGACTTTTCCAAGTTTGGAGTCCTCAATCCAACAATCCTCCAAAACCTTCTCCTTCTTAATAAACTTCACCACCACCTATGAGGAAAAGGAGGGTAGAAATAAGTAGAACTGTTCCTGACATGACATTAGTTCCTCCAAATCACAGGGTGCCAAGACCACACATCCCAACAGCACAGGGGCGGGGGAGTGTGTGGACAGTAAGCACTGAGGCTACCGGGCAGAGGAACACATAGACACTCAATGCACCCAGAAGGGCACCCAGCACACAGCAAGCACAGGCCTACATACATGTCGGGCACCACATACAGGCCACCCCAGGGCTGGGAAGGGCGTCTGTTGGTTAGTTTGCTGCTTTGTTTGTTCAGTGGCAACTTTTTTTCCAGTTGAGCAGAGACCTAAGCTCAGCTTTAAAAGCGAGCCTGTGGTGCCCACGAGTAACAGCGGGCCACATGGGCAGCAGGAGAATGGTACACAGCCTACACTCAGAGAACAGGGACAGAAGAGGCAGACAAAGCCTCAGTGTGGATCCCCTAGGGCTGCGGTGCCTGCAGGAGCGAGGTCTGAGTCTGAGATACGACAGGACCATTGCCTGGGTGTCAGTGGGTATCCGGTCAGAAGTGCCCACCTTGAAACCAGAAACCGCCTACATGCCAGCCTGAGACCTCAGTGCTCCCTTCCCAGCGACAATCCCAGATTCCAAGAGCCAGGGACCCAAAGTTGGGGCTACTCCCTGCGAGCCTCAGAGCACCTCCTTGTTTTGTTCCTTGTCCACAGCGATCCACACGAAGCCGAAGGCCCCACTGCCAAGGGGGCGCTGGGTGCTGTACTTGCATGAGTACTCGCCCTCACAGGCCGCCAGCCCCTCCAGCTCCACAGGCGTGGGGGCCTCCTCAGCCCAGGGCTTGGCTCTGAGCACCTGTGAATGCAAAGGAAGGTCTGTGGGCACATGCACGCAACGGAGGATGGGGGCATCATCACCCCATCCCCAGCACAGCAGCACCCTCACCCACACTGCCTTCCTCCCGTGCCACGGGGAGCTGACTGGGAAACTGTCCTGGGGCCCCACTGTGCACACAGTGATTATGCAGATTCAGAGCCTGCATCTGCTTTACCCTCATGCAGGACACTAGAAGGCAGCATCACAAAGCCACAGACAGACCCTCCTCCCATCCTGGCAGAGACAGCAATGCCACTGGGAAAAGCTGGCACACTGGGGGTACAGAGACACAGCCTGAGCTACCTGACACCGACCTCCCCGAGACCGGGTCCTGGGGGCTCAGGCATGGAGTGGGTGGAGCTGGGCAGGCTGGCAAGCAGCAGGCGGGTCCTGGTGGCCGAGTCACGGTGGCTGTGCAGGAGGTCCTTCACCAGCCAGCAGCAGAACAGGCTCGTAGGGCCCTGGAGCTCCACCCGCTTCACCTCAAAGCATATGCCTGGGGGTGAGAGGTGGGATGGCACCATGCTGAGCTTGCCCCTGCCAGGTGACAGTGTTAAGACTCAAAAGCCTGCCACCCAGAGCAGCCTGAGGACCACCCAGAAGCCCTGGACAAGGGGGAGAAAAGCCCTGAGCACCAGCAGGAAAACCACCACCAGAGCCTGCTGTGCAGCCAGGAGCCAAGATCCAAGGACACCTGCAGGAAGCTGCTGGCCACCCCAGCTCAGAAAAGCCAGGACAGGGCGTTCTCCCACCTTCAGGGGCAAGAACTGACTGGAACCTGAATGGCTGTGTTAAGGCCACAAGCACAGATGCACAGTGCAGTTACTCACAGCCATATTAACCTTGTACACCATCATGAGGCACTAGTACTTCTGTGAAAATGTGCGCGTCTTCACGTAGCTGCCTAAGTGCATGGGATCTGCTTTTTGGCAGAGGGTTTATAGCTAATTTTATTTTCTTGTTCACATTTTCTAATACTTACACAAATAATATCACCTAAGTATTTATTTTTAATTTAGGAAAAGAACCATAGCATTCAATGATTCAAAATCAGTCATGTGGAAACAGCTGGCCAAAACACTATGGCCCTGTCAAGAAATGAGGAAAGTAAAGCAGACAGCATCAACCTGGTCCTCACGCTCTGCACAGAATGGGGTTTTGGGGAGACCCGAGTAGCACTGCACCCAAAGCATCTGATGAGCAATGAACAGCAATCCTGGCTTCTCAATGTGACCTGGGGGAACAGACCCTAGCATCATACCACCCATTTCTGAGCCTGGCAAGGTCTCCCTGGCTGTCATAAAGAGTGGTCTGAGAAGCAGGAATGACACACGATCCTTTAACAAAGCCATTCAGAGACAGAACCCTTGCAGACCCCAGGCCTAGGGCATCCCTGGACCTGCTGTGCTGAGCTCCTGGGGCCACATGCCCACCCCCAGGGCCGGGGACATACTCAGCCACAAGCCATCTCGGTGATAGCAGCTCCCTGAGTAGGTGCCCTCCTGGATCTCCCGACATGGGCTGGCAGCCCCAGGCGTCACAGGGGTAGAGGTGATCCAGGCACTCAGCCTCAGGTCCTCTGCAGGCGGACAAGTACCCTCCTGGCAGGTGTCCACAGCAGGAAGGACACAGCCGGGGCTTTCTGTGTTACTGGCTTCACAATGTTCAGAGGACAGGTACATCTCAGGTAGTTCTGTTGGATCATGCTCTGGGCAGCTCTCCTGGGACCCTCGGCCTTCCCCAAGATCAAAATAGGTGCCAGTCAGTAGTAACCGCTCTCTGTCACCCAGAGCACCTGGCCCCTGCCTGTGGAGCATGTCCACATCGAAATCAGAGCTCACCGCTGAAGGAGAGGGCGTTGCCCCAAGCTCAGATGTCGCACAGGAACAACTGGAGGAAGTTCCATCTGTGTCGTCACTGAGAAGGAGCTCCCTAAGGTTCCAGGAGCAGGAGTTCATGGTGGCCTCCCGGGCTTCCACTGCCTCCAGGACACCAGGGAGGTCGGTGGCCAATGCGTAGCAAGCAGAGGAGCTGCCCAGGTGGCTGCCACGCAGGTCTCTGCCCCCCAGGCTGCTGGAGAGGGAGGCACTGCAGGGTCGGTGCTCTGCAGGGACAGGCTCCAGGCGGGAGATGCCCAGAGCTCTCCCAAAGCTCAACCGGGACAGCTGCTCCTTAACCAAGCACACCTGTAGCTCTTCACGATTGGCTCTCCCTCCCGGCCACGGCTCATCCAGGGTGGGTGTTCCAAATGAGACACAGGCCACCCCTGGGGGGCTGGGCGCCAAGTCTGGGCTTGGCGGCCGTAGGAGACACTCGCTCCTATAATGGGGGCAGTACGTCAGGAGGCCCCCTCCTGCTGGCTGCCCTGCAGTGTGGGGTTCAGGCCTGGTGGCACCGGCCTGAGGGCTGGCACTGCTGGCAGCCATCAGTGCCCGCTGAGCTTCTTCATGGCCCCACATTACAATGTCACTGCTCCTGTCCTCGGGTGGGACTGGAGAACTGGGGTCTTCACAGGAAACAAATGGTATTTTGTCCTCTGGTTCAGATCTGCTTTCTCCCAAAAGCTCCTGCAAGCAGATCTGTGCTACTGCAGGCTCTGCCCTCCCCAAAGCAGCGAACTGCTGGTACCTGAGCAGTGACCCCGCACCAAGGGCTGGAGGGCTTCCTTCTCGGCTGTCCTGAGGGTCCTTGGGCAGCACCCTCTCTCCAGGGGAGGGTGAGCTTTCCTCTGAGGCATCCTGCTGGTTCTCAGATGGTGACTGCTTTTCATGGGCTGGCACATGCCCCTCTGGGACACTCCGCTGGTCTGTGGGTAACAACTGTTTGTCCTGGGCCAGTGGGTGCCCCTCCGGGATACTGTCTGCCCTGGGAAAAGAGATTCAGATGCTAATGTCACTAGTGGCCACAGAAGAGCCTAAAGGAGAAACCACATCTTGGGCCAAGGATATAGCTCAGCGGCACAGGGCCTGCCTGCCAAGCCTAAGGTCCTGAGCTCCATTACCAGTACCAAAAAACAAAAGAAAACAAAAAAGAAACCAAGGCCAGGCATGGTGGCTCATGTCTGTAATCCCAGCACTCAGGAGGCTGAGGTAGGAGGATCGTTGGGAGTTCGAGGGCAGCCTGGGCTACAAAGTGAGTTCAAGGTCAGCCTGAACTACATAGGGAGACCCTGTGTAGTGGATTGATAACTGGTGGTCAACTTATAACCCTCAGCTGAACTGAGTGAGTGGTGCTGGGTGTGGGAGGCCCACCTGAGGACTGTTGCCAGCAGCATAAGAGGCAAGAAGCGGAGAAGAAGAAGCGGGGCTGTTGGGAGCTGGGAGAAGCTGTTGGGAGCTGAGAGAGACCATGAGGAGCTGGCTTCCTGATGAACTTGGCTGCTTTCATCCTCCGAGGAGCTTGGGACCTCGCTGGCACTGAGAATGGCTTCAGTTCACTTTGGGGAGCTCTGGTCCTCACTTTGAGCATAGCTTCCTGGTTCCAGAGGGGAAGATGGTGCATTGCCAGCCTCCTGGAAAAGCTTGCTGCATTGGCTTCCCTGATGGGAACTCGGCCATCCTGGTCATCGGAGGAGCTCGGGACCTCACTGTTGCCAGCGATGGCTGTGGTACCTTTTGGGGGAGCCCTGGTTCTTCTGAGCATCACTTCCTGGCTCCAGTGCAGATCCCTCAGCCTGCTAGTGCAGATCCTTCTTCCTGCTGGCATAGACTTTGTAGATTCTACCACTGACCTTTGGGCCTTTCCAGCGGATCCGTGAAACAGGCCTGCATGGGACGTTGTCATGGGTTCTGGGCCTCCAGTTGGATTCATGGAAGGCATTATTATGAGCTCTGGGTATTTACCTCAACTCATGTAGGACATTGTTGTGGGATCCAGGCCCTCAGCTGGATTCCTTGGTCTTAGTGTGTGGACAGATTTCCTGCACTCTTTTGTATACTGTTCTTTGGGTGACTTATAAATAATCATATAAAGTATGTGTCCTGTATTATGTTGTTCCCCTTGCAAAATAAGCCGCCCCAAACCAACACACCCTGTTTCAAAAAGACAAAAAAAGAAAGAAAGAAAACAAGACCAGTCTGGGCTACAAAGTGTCAAGGCCAACCTGAACTGCACAGGAAACCCTGTGTCAAAGAGACAAAAAGAAAGAAAAGAAACCACTCTTGACTAGCCCTCTCTTAGAGACAAGTACAAACTGTATCACATCACAAATGTGAAACAAAAAAGACTAAATTTTATAACCCAGTTAAAAAACAAAACCCCTCTCCAACGTTTTCCATAAAATCCACATTTGCTGAAGATTTCTCAGCAAATGCTCCTGGAAACCCACACTGCAGTGAGAAACACATGCTTGGCTTTGCAGCACCCACCCCAGTGGTCCCAGACCTCCCGCTGGCCACACCTTTAAGTGAACCACCCAGCAGCTGCCTTGGTCCTGAAGAGACCTGATCCTGGGGATGCACTGGGGGCTGGCACAGGTGAGCCCTGGCAGCTCTCCCCATCTCCTTCCTTGCCTGCTGATGCGCTCACAGCAAGGAGAGCCAGGTCTGAGCTTCTACACTGTCCAGTTGTACCCCACAGGCAGACAGGAAGAAGTGAGGGAGTCAAGGTAAATGAAGGAAGCACCTGCCATAGACCAGAGCAGTGGTGCCACCCACGAGGTCCCGGGTCTTGGGAAGACCATCAGACGGGAGCAAGCACACAGGTTCCACTCAAGAGACAACAAACACGGAGACCCCAGCCTTGCTACGGGAACAGAAGTAGCATATGTGCACATACATACATGCATCACACATGTTTACATGCAAACACACAGGAAGACAGGTCTGGCAGGCACCAACTGCACAGCCATGCCCTCTGGAAAGAGCAGGACTGGACCTGGAGGTTGGGAGCAGGTCAAGGGGATCTTACTTTACCACTGTTCTGTGCTTAAAAACAGATTTGTGTGATTTAAAAACAATTTCACAACAATAAGCTGAAAATCCTAACAATGTAGATAAATCTCACAGCTGTAACAAGAGGCAGACAGAAAGAACAGCAGAGAGGAAGCTTGAGGACAGGACTGTGACCCCAGCTCTGTGCCCAGGGGCCTGGGTGTAAAACTCGAGGGCACCAGGGAGCCTGTGGGGCTGGCACAGGAAGATGTGGGTGACATGTGCATGAAAACAGTGTTTTAAAAAGAAGGAAACTTGGATGAAACACACAATAGTAAGCACAGCAGGACTACGATAACAGAATGAATGAGTTTCTGATTCCCGTTTTTCCAAGTTACCTAATGTAAGCATCTTGTACTCTACATAGCATACTGTACTCTACTTAAAATATAGAAAGAGAACAGCATCAAATGATTCTCAAAATTCTACAGAGCCAGTATCAGTCCTCTGAAATCTGCCTCAACATTGCTGCACTCTCAGCAGCCCACTTCCTGACCCATAAGCCCGACAGTGATGTCACGGCACCTCTCACGGAGGCTGGGAAGACCGAGCAGGGTACCCAGGGCCTGTCGTCAAGTGTGGACAGAGTAGTGCCCAGGGTGCACCAGCTGCTACTATCCCCACTAAGCAGGGCTGAACATGCCCTCCCGCATCTGCTGCTGCCACAACCTTCGGCACCCCTGCCACTCTCCACCAGGACTCACCGGGAAGAGGACCTTGCAGGGCGGGCAGCTGGGAGCCAGCACCCAGCTTCTAGCTGTGTCTGCATCCTACCAGAGACTTCTTGGCTTCCCACCAGCTTCCGGGTTTCGTCTTGTGGCAGCACATGATCACCAGCAAGCACTGGATCAACCTTCGGATCTAAGAGCAGCCCAGGAAAGAGCGTTTTGCACTCACAGTCGGGCCAAAAGGAGCACCGTTAGGGCCAGTGCTGAACCTCACTTATAGACACCTGCACTCCAGCATGCAGGACTGTTCGGGACAGCACCCCTACAACACTGCTCTTTTACTTGTTTGTTGTTTGAGTCAGGGTCTCACTATGCAATCCAGGCTGGCCTTGAACTCAGGGTGATCCTCCTGACTCAGCCTCCCGAGTGCTGGGATTACAGGTATCTGTTGCCAGTCTCCCTTATCTCAGTGCCTCTGCCCCGCTGCCCCTGTAGGACAGCAAGCACCCTGCCCTGTGCCTGTCATGCTCCCAGCTCCATAGGCCCCACCAGTACCCCCCCCCCCAGTGGGCCAGGACTTGGGGCAGAACTTTGCCCAGCATGGCAGGGCCCCTCTTCACCGTTCACAGCACCAGCAAGGTGCACAGATGCTGACTCTGTGGGGTGTCGATGGGCTCCTCCTGGGGGTCCCTCAGGACAGGAGGCTGGGCGCTCATGCTGCCTCCACAAACCACCCACTTGTGGCTGTTCATGGAACCGAGACCCAGGAAGCCTCGCTCAAATGACTTACAGTGAGTGCTCAATGAGAACTACAGGGGATAAGCAGCAAGGTCAGCACATATGCCAGGAACAGTTCCTGCAGGAACAAATCTGTTGTGCTACATCAATTTAGTCTTATGCGCCATAGAAGTAAGTAAACTCCCCTAGAATGGCAGGACAGTCAGCCAACTATGTCTCACACATGGGCACAGGTGACACAGTCTTAGGATGTCAGAGACGTCAGGCTGGGCAAGCTGGGGAGCAGGAGGTCGTGTCTCACCCTGGGAGGGGTCCAAGGTCATTTCTCCGCATCCGCTGCCACTGCCGACGTCCAGGCAGCTAGTAAGGTCAGGCTGCTGCAAAGAGCTATTGTATGTGAGGTCCATGTAATGGTAGAAGCCAGGGATCAGGAAAGTGATGTTCTAGGAAGCAGAGTAGGGATGCTTCAGAACCTGAAAGGAACACCCACTCCAACCTCAACCGTCTACTGGGGAGAGGCACAAGCTGTGCCAGCCACCTCTAGGCACTGTACCCCTGGGGGTCAGGCTCCCTTTGACCATCCTGAGGCCCTGGGCCATCAGCCAGACCAGGAACCGCTGGGCACAGGGCTCCTCTCCATCCCCTAGAAGACTGAGGAGATAACCCAAGTGACCACTGATGTGGAGCCTAGGGAAACCTGGGTAGCTGTGGGCAGAGACCCCCCTCACCCCACCCAGGTCCAGGTCCCTCCAGATAATGTACATATGTTGGGCAGCTGTTAGGGACAGGCTCTGTGACACCCACAGATTAGCTGCTTGGAGTAGACAGAGACGTGGCAGCAACAAGCCCCACCTTGCCCAGGAGCTCAGTTTTTCCGTAGCCAAACAGCATCAGCGCAAAGCTGTGGTTGATGCCATAGATGGTGCCATCAGGCAGGAGCGTGATGAGGCCGCTGATGGTGCAGAACACCCACACGGATGCCCAGTAGCCCTGTGCAGGAGCCGCCTCTCCCTCGGCCACTGCCTCCTCGCCGCACTTGGGCTTCAGCTTCAGGCTCAGAGGAAAGGTGGTGCCATCCTTGGCTCTCCCAACAGACCTCTGAATCTCTAGGTTCTAAAACAGACACGCACAGCTCATCTTGTGGACAGAACTGAGCTGCACCACTTTGGACCCCAGCTCCACCAGCACAGCCACAGACAGGGCCAGAGCGGACACATGTGCAGGACAGTAAGAGGACAGGGCTCTGGTCAGGCGCCACGGGCTCTGTGCCAGGCACACGTCCACCTGCTGTGTGCTGGCCTCCAGGGGCTGTGCCTGCTCTTCCTCTGTGCAGGGAGGAACGCAGCATGCTTGTGCCACCCATGGATAAAGGCCTTGGTCTTAGACCGTGTCCCCAGGACCTGCTTGTGTGGGTGGCTCTGGCCCTTTACCCATCTCCTGTCCCTCCACCCCGAAGCACCAGTTTCCTGGTGTCACTGGCTTCTGGGGACGTAACTGAGTCAGTATGTTCATGTAATCAAGTTCCTCCTGCCCTAGTCAGGCAGATCCAGGCCTTTGCATACCTCTTTTTGTTCATAGGTTCCCCCACTCCATCCACCCCGAATGTAGGGAAGCCTCCTCCACAGCACTGCACCCTGACAGAAATCAGGACCCGCTGTCCCCACAGATGCAGGCTGCAGCCAGGTCCCATCAGCCTTCCCTGGCCCCAGGCCCAAGGGAGCCCCTCTGCTGGTTCCACTTGCTGGGGTTCACAAGCATCTTCTGCCGAGAATCTTCAGGACATCTGCCACCTCGTGGGTCAGAAGACAGCCCGTGGGCAGTGGATCCCCGCCAGCTGGACAGCCCAAGTGGCAGCTGCCTCAGGACAGAGTAGAGGGTGCAGAGCACCAGGTGGCTGAGCTTTCCTGGAGGCGTGACACAGTGAACACAGCTCAGGGGCTGAGTCTGCAGGACTGTGGCCTGGGTCATCCTAGAAGGACCATCACCCTCACTGCAGCAGGGCACCCAGTCCACTCAGCCCCTTCCTCCAGGTATGGACATGACATCAGTGAAGCTGAAGCACTCAGGTCCCCGCACAAAGGCCCACACTAGCTAGGAAAAGGGAAACAACCACTGCCCGCACCCAGGCCTCTGCTCCCCACCTGCTAAAGGACGAGCAGTGCTGCCCCAGGGGTGGAATGGGTGATCTCACACGTCAGCCCAGGCTGCTGGGAAGCACTGTGCTGGGCATGCCTGTGAGGGTGCTTGGACAGATGTGCCTTGCAGGCTGAGAAGGAGGCAGCCACAGCATGGGCAGCACCCTCCAGTTGGTTGGGGACCCAGCAAGGACACTGGCAGAGGACAGGTGAGAGGCTGTGTCCTGGAGCTGGGATCCACTCTCCCACCCCCACCCCAGAGCATCAGCCGCTGCCTTCACCTCGGGTTGAGCCATACTTAGGGAGCTGAGCAGTGACCAGGCACCGCGGCCTGCAGGACCCCCTCTTGGCTGTCTGGTGGGTCCTCGAGTAACAGCCAGTCACCATCCCAGGGTCCCCAGCTTGCAGATGGCCTCTAGAGGATTTGTCCGCTGCATCATCATGCAAGTCAGCTCCCCTAACAAATCCCCTCATTTACCTGTGCACATGTATCCCACTGGCTCTGTCTGGGGAGCTCTCACCAACACCAGGGCGACCCTGCATCAGCCAGCCCTCCCTGCTCCGTGTTAGAGAGGGGACAGGAGGGTCATCCAAGACCACCAGGCTCCGGCCCATGGTCAAGCCTCCAGGACAGCCTTGTGGCTTGGTTACAGCACAGGTGGTGTAGGCCGTCAGGGCCCTACCTCTGGGACAGGCTGGCCAGCAGGAGGGAGCCGCAGGGACGGGATCAGGTCTGTGATGAGCTGCCCGACCACATCCTGCCCAGACGAGAACCCATGGAGATGAGCAAAGAGATCATCGCAAGACGTGACTGTTCCCTGGAGAAAAGCCCACACCGTGAGTGTTGCAATAAAAGCGTCACACACCTCAGCGTTGTCACTACACCTCAGCGTCTGCAAGCTAAAAGCAAGGCCATTTTCACGCCCTCCAAATCAGAAGCGCAAGAGGCATGCACATGTGCTCTCTCACAAGAACAGCGTGGTCTCCCACTTGTACCAGACGTGCAAACCGCTGGTTTTTAAGCAGGCTGCTCAGAGGCCCTGGCCCACACCGAGGCTCCTCCATAACAAAGGCCCAGCTCACAGCTGAGAGCTGTCTGCGATGCCTGCCACTGCTCTGAGGGCTTCACCTATGTGATTTCACCCAAACATAAAAACAACCCTATGAGCAGTTAGGTTTAGATTGCCTTTTAGAGACAAAGCGGCCAAGGCACAGGTAATGAGCACGCTTGGTTACTCAAGGGCAGACACCCGGCACTATCTTCTCCAGGAGTGAGCCAGGAAGGCAGGAAGAGTGCTGGCTAAGGTAGTTAGTGCTGGGTTCCCCAAGGCTCCCCAAGGCAGAGCTGCATGCACCCAAGACTCAAACACACACTCACCTCACTCTGGAAGGCAACCCAGGCCGCGATCCTCTCCACAGGCTCCAGGACCACCACACAGCACAGGCCACGCTCCTGCCGCACCCTCTTCATCCACACAGAGACCGGAATCTTCTCCCCACTGTGGCTGATGATGTCCACCTATGGACACAGGTGGCTGCTCCAGGTGTGGAGGACCCCCGTGCCCTGTGGACCCTGGTGAGCAGGACAGTGGGTACCTGTCCCAGAGAGGCCCTCCCTGCATCTGGCATGTCTGTGAACTCAACCTCCCTCGCATGCCTCACACTTCACTGACCAAACATAAACTAGGCTTCCAAGACCCAGCTTGCAGCCTCTGAGTGAATGTTTGATCAAGAGAGATATTTTCCCATCCTCAGTGTGGTAGTTAATCTTGGCTGTCACCTTGACTAGACTGAGATGCCTAAAAAGCTGGAAGGGCATGGGTCTGGGTGTCTGTGAGGGCATTTCCCGAAATGCCCACCCTCTGGCATGTGGCCAGGGGCGGGTGTGGGGAAGCCTTGTCCTGCCTGGGCAGCACTCTCTGTGGCTGGGGATCCAGATGAGACAAAATGCAGACAGGAAGGGGGCTTGCATGTGCATACGGGGCTTTTCTTGAGTAGAACCACTTTCTGCTGCAGCCATCACCGTAGATATCACCCTCCACACTTTGAGCACAGACTTGTACTAGCAGTTGTCCAGGGGCCCCTCAGCCTGCAGCCCGGGACTGAGGGTGCATCGCTGGGCCTCTTGCTCAAAGGCTTCCCTTCTCCAGCATGCAGATGGCCTTTGTGGGACTATTTAGCTTCAGATTACATAAGCCAATCTAATATATCTTCTATTACAATTTCATATGCATATTTGTTATTGGTTCTATTCCTCAGGAGAGCCCTGGCCAATACACTCAGCTTTGTGACATTATAGGGGGAAGGAAGGAGTCTCTGTTATTCTTAAACAGTCATGAATGTATGTCTAGTATTATAGTTTTCTTCTTTGCAGTCAACAGCTCTTGAGTCAGTCATTTCCAGATGTGGTTGGCCCTGTCCACCTCCTTCCACCCTGGAGCTCAGGCCTCAGCATCTGGAGACTCTGCTCATCCACATCCAGGTTGGAACCAGTGGAACAGGTGAGAGGATCGAAACTCTCCAGGGAAAGAGGCTGGGTCACACCACCCACCAACAAACAAATGGGATGTGTGGGTTCAAATGTTAGAATGAGTCAAAGCAATAAAATTACACCGCTCTTCTGGGGATCTGAGTGGTGCCTGCAAGTCTGCAAAATGGGGGCAAGCCTCATCCCTCCAACACAGCCCGGGGCTTTCCAGGATGCCCGCCCAGGTCAGTCCCACAGCAGTGCACACCTGCTGTCTCTGGCATGCCCCACCACCTCACAGAGAAAGCTGTGAAGCTCAAATTATTGGTGCTGCCCGGCCCTGCACACAGCACAGCTCAGGGCAAAGCCTGGCAGAGGAAGGCAGAGCCTCTCCACCACACGCCACTCCAGCTGCGGAGCCAAGCCAGCACTCTACCGTGCCTGCTCACCACTGTGCCGAACACCACTGCGGCATGGCCGTCGGCCTCCACATGCTCCTCACTAAGGGCCTCTGCCACCTCGGAGTCCGGCTGCAGGAAGAACTGCACCAGCTTCTGGCCAATCAGGTCGTGGCTGCTGTACCCCAGGAGCCCACAGGCTTTGTCGTTGGCAACCAGGATCTGAAGGGACACAGAGGAAAAGGACATGGCTTCACCAGCAGCTCCACTAACTCCCGAAACAGCCAAGGACGGCAGTCTGGGCCCCTCAAACCTGTGTCTCCAACTCTCTGGCCAGGGTCTCAGGAGACGATGCACAACTGTACTCGAGTACCTCAATCACATGGACACTGGCCGTGGTCAGTGCTGAGTCCCCCCAGGACATCTCCCCAGCCACAGTGGGCATGTGACAACCAAGACTACGAGGAAACACAGGAGACTGACTCCACTCCTGTCTGCTACCGTCAGCTACATGTACACAACCGCACTAACACAATGCTGAGCACAGTCCTCGGGCAGAGTTAGGCGGTGACAGCTCACACTCATCCTCCCCGCAGCCCCTCCAGGGGGCAGAGTCAGTGTGGTCTACTCAACTCATACTTAGTTTTCTGAATTTTTATCCTTTTGCTTCTACACAGGTAAAGCCAAATGTTCTTCTGATGTATTTATAAAACACAAATTCCAGCCAGGCACAGTGGTGCACATCTTTAATCCCAGGTACTCAGGAGGCTGAGGTAGAGAGACCAAACATTCAAGGCCAGCCTGGGCAACTTGGCAAGACCCAGACTCAACATGAACAATAAAAAAGGACTGGGACTTTAGTTCCATGATAGAGCACTTGCCTAGCACACAAGAGACCCTGGGCTTGATTCCTGCACTTAAACCACACACACACACACACACACTGCGTCCTCTGTTTGAAGTTCCGAGTTCACAGCTGGGCCTTATGCCAAAGCCAGTACCTCTGTGGTCTTGGCGTCCACGGTGAAGATGGCCTTGTTGGGGTTGTACACTGGGGCTGGGAGCAGGGGCATGGAGCATCCGGAAGACAAGCCTCGCAGCAGGGAGCAGCAGGAGGCGCTGCCCAGGGGCGCAGCTGGGTCCGAGTGCTCGGGGGCTGTGGGGCAGCACAGTTTGCTGGTGCAGATGTTCTGGGCAGCCAGGGACGAGAGGCAATAGGAGCTCCATCTGTCTTCTGGGGAAGGAAGGACATGGCTTGAGCCTCGAGCCACAGCCAGGAGTGCACTTCTGACGCAGGCAAGCTCACAGCCTGTGTGAGTCCACGACTTTGGTTAATCTGCAAAGTGAGTCACATACCCAGGACAGTGCCAAATACTTCCCAGGACTCCGTATGTGGCACTTCTGGCAGGTTCCCACAAGATAGGGACAACATAAAAGAGACGGCACCATAGGAAGCCAACTACATGATTTCCCATGATGGTCCACCCTACGTTTCCCAGACACAGTATGTACTTTTATTTTTTCACTTATCTTCTTTTTCTCTTGCTCTGCCCAAGTTTGCTTTGCAGAGCTGCTTTCTGCCATACTCATTCACCCTGCGCTTTTCCGATAAACTTTTGCCACAGTTTTGGCTTGTTTCATCCAATTCTTTGTTCAAGGCAAGAAAGACCTACAATACTTTTGATTGGCCAACCACTTCTAAAGGAAACATCCAGTAACAAGCCCACCCCTGCTGCACAGATCAGGAAACACACCCCAAATGGACAGGAAAACAGCCTGGCCCTAATCTGCACCAGGAGGTGACTTCCAACCGCAGCCAAGGGACACTATGTGCATACAGCAGAAAGGACAGAGGAGCAGGAAAGGGTTGTGGCGTCCTCCCCAGCACAGCCCAGCACCTCAGAAAGCACCTACTCCTACAACAACCCAGAACTACTTACATGTGCCCAAGAGAAAAGGGAGACACCACATGCTCAGCTTGCAAGGCTGCTGTCGTACCTGAGAGTGCCACCCTGCTCTGGCAGAGCTTGGAGAGTCCATCCTTCCTACTCAGGTGTCTGCGGGCTGAAAGCAGCTTGCTGGGCTCCGAGGTGTCCAGTGCGGATGGACCCTTGGCAGGTACAGGCACAGAGACATTGCCAGACAGGCACCTGCTGTCCTCGTCCACAGGCAGGGGGCCTGGGTCATCCATGGGGAGCAGGCAAGCCAGAAGTCACACCCCCACCTGGAAAAATAAGACCTGGTGAATGCCTGCAACATAAGAGCACAGAGCATCTTAGCCAGCAAACCCTTCACAATGCTGAGTTATGCTCAGCCCCAAAAGACACCTACACCACCCCGCCAATCAGAGCTGCCCTAAAGATCTTCTTCCGAGGAACACAGAGAGGCATACTAGAGAGAGAAGAAAAAAGGCAAAAATTAAATGAGGGAGTGGGAGGGGTCCAGAAGGGAAAGCAGGTCCACAGGAATGGGAAGCACTCCAGGGCCACTCTGCTATGCCTAGGCGTCTGCAGAGTCTGCAAGTCTCCCCAGCACAGGCAACAAAAGCAGGTCCAGAGCTGAGAGGCTGCTTCCGCTGCCCAGGCCTGGCACCAGAGTTCTGTGCTTTGAACTCTTATTTTGATACAAGTATAGATTCAAATGCAGATTTCAATAAACAACCCAAGAGAATCCCACACGCCCTTCACACCTGTAAATGCAATAGACCCTCTCCTCCTCTCTTGGTAAATTCATCTTTTTGATGACCTTGAAAACCAGGATAACATGGCTGGCTGGACTCCTTGCAGTGCTTCCTGGAACACTCCCAGGCCCTCTCTTGAGGCCTGTCCTGCAATAGGAAGGGCCTGTTTGCCATGTATCATCCACCAGCTTGTCCAAGCATGGCTTTCCAGCGAGGCCACTTCCAAGCCAGTTCTCAGGTGCTGCTGTGGGGTCCCCAGGTAGGAGGAGGTTCTCCCCAGGAGAACACCACAGAGTTTCCTCCAATGGCAACATCTTCCTTAAATGCAGTAGACTTACAGCCAGGAAACTGAAGTATGACTGCTTATCTGGACTTGTGTGTGTGTACTTGTTGTACATGAATACTCACACACACTTACAACGTACTGAACAGCTCCACACCACATGCCGGCAGGCATGTGAATCATGAATACAAACTCCCCAGCGCTGTGCACACACAGCCACTCAACAGAGCCTTGGAGAAGGAAGTGCCTCGGCGAGGAGAGGCCCCACCTAGTCATGCTGGGGCACCCAAGGTCAAGAGCATGCTGTGGCTACAGCGAGAACCTAGGCAGAGTCCCCCTCCCAGTCCAGAGCCACTCCCAAGGCCCATACCAGCCTCCTCCTACCTGGGGACCCCACAGCAGCACCTGAGAACTGGCTTGGAAGTGGCCTCGCTGGAAAGCCATGCTTGGACAAGCTGGTGGGTGATACATGGCAAACAGGCCCTTCCTAATGCAGGACAGGCCTCAAGAGAGGGCCTGGGAGTGTTCCAGGAAGCACTGCAAGGAGCCCAGCCAGCCATTCTATTCTAGCTGTCAAGGTCATCAAAAAGATGAACTTACTAAGAGAGGAGGAAAGAGTCTATTGCAGTTACAGGTGTGAGCCTGGTTATAACCAAGAAACTACATTCATGGCCCTGCACTGAGTCTGAGGGCCTGACCACGCCTACTAGGGCTGCCAGCGCTTGACCCCGCAAGGCAGGAGCCTTTGGCAAGGGAAGCTGAGAGTTCCTTCAGGAACACTGGCATCAGAACAGGCCACAGAGCTACACACATACATACATACATACATACATAGCACACAGGCATGTGACACACACCTGTAATCCCAGGACTCTGGGACCCCAGGCAGGAGGATGGCAAGTTTGAGCCCAGCCTGGATAACTGAGCGACTCAGACGGAACTTGTTTCAAAATGTAAAATTTTGTAAAGGGTAGAGATACAGCTCAGTGAAAAGGACCTGAGTTCAATCCCCACTACAGCAAAGAACAAATAAATAAGACAGTAGAACACAGTCACTTTCAGAAACAAACCAACAAACACATAGCCAGGCACACATCAATGGGCAGCCCACTTCCAGTAAGCAGGGAATCGGGGGCATACTCACCTACACTTCAGCACAATCTCAACCAACATGTCAGCAGGCTTTTCGTAGAAAATGAAAAGCTGATTCTAAATTTTACAGCAAGCAGAAGAATCGACACAATTTTGAAGAAAAAGAACTACAAGATTTATAGCCCTGATTTCAAGACTTAACTACAATGCAACACTAACCGAAATAGCACATTGGCACAAAAATAAATGTGTAACATAGAAAGTATCAGGGTAAAAAACCACCCACATATGGTGAAATAAATTTTTGATAGAAGTATCATGGTGTTGGGAGAATGAGATGCCTGTAGTTCCAGCTGTTCAGGAGGCTGAGGCAGGAGGATTATAAGTTCAGGGCCAGCCTGAGCAACTTAGCAAGGTCCTGGCTCAAAATAAAAATTTTAACATGGTATAGTAATGTATCTCAGCAGAACAGTGCTTGCCTAACATGTGCAAGGCCCTGGGTTCAATGCCCAGTACTGCAAAAAAAAAAAAAAAAAAAGATGATAATAATAATAAAAACTACCAGAGTTACTCAATCCAGAAAAAGTAGTCTCGTCTAGATAGATCTAACATACTGGGAAAAAATAATTTTGACCTTTAGCTCTTGCCACCTTAAAAATTAATTCAAAATGAACCATTTGATTAGCCTTCTGTGTGAGTTTCCTAGGACTAGCATAACAAGCACCACAAAATGGGTGTCTACAAACATACATCTAAGGCGGGCATGGTGGCACACACCTGTTATCCCAGCACTTGGGATGCTAAGGCAAGAGGACCGTTGGGAGTTCGAAGCCAGCCTCAGCTGCAAGGTCGTGAGTTCGATCTCCGGTACCAGAAAAAATAAATAAATAAATAAACATATCACTTAATAAAACACAAACACAACCATTAAAAAAAATGAAAAGACAGACACAAGCAGGGGAAAATGTTGACAACATGTACACCTGGCAAGCACCATGCAGCCAACACACAGAGCTCTCACAACTTAGCTGCAAGAAGACAAACAACACAGCTTTTTAAGAGTGAGTGAAGGTTTTGAAGAGATGCTTCTCCAAAGACAAACAGCAAGGAAGGCATGATGAAACGTCCACCGATGTTTCTCAGTGGCATGTAGATCACACCCACAGCCAGCACTCTTCAGATAATCACGAGAATGACTGAAGTGTGAAAAAATGAAAACACAGAGTGCTGGTAAAGACGAGCACCTGGAAAGTGCTACGTTATCGATGAGCAACGACAGGTAAGACCAGCTTTAGAAAGCAGTTTTGCCGTCATGGTGGCCCACATCAGTAATCCCAGCACTCGGGAGGCTGAGGCAGAAGGACTGACACACTGGGCTACATAGTGAGTTCAAGATAACCCTGGACTACACAGCAAGACCCTGCCTCAAAAAATCAAAAATAATAATAATCATTGACAACTTTTCTTTTAAAAAGCAGTCTACCGACAACCCCAGGACAGAGGAAGGAACACACATGTCCATACAGAAGCTACAAGTGCTTGACAACAGCCTCTTCACGGTGGCTCCAAACGTGGCGATCCAAATGTCTGTCCAACAGCAGGTCAGATGAGCAAATGTCGGTGAAGCCACACAAAGGAATCCTGCTCGACCATGCAATGCAAAGGCATGTGCCGGGGACACACACTGACACAGACCAACCTCAGGCCCATTCGGCTGCACCCAGCTGCCAGCCACACAACACTGAGTACCGAAGGGTTCCACTGACACAAACGCACCAGCAGCACGGTCTGGGGCCTCCCAGGCCCACGGCAAGGGCATGGGGCCACAGGGAGAAGCTTCGGGGACGCTCTCCAGTGGCTCCACTGTGCTTCCAGGACTGTACACACACCCTGAAGCTCACTGAACCTCCTGCTCAGGGTGGGCCACCGTCAGGGTACAAAATCATGCTCAATGAACTTAACGTCCAAAATGCCAGTAGGTGATTAAACACGTAAACAGTCACAGCTGAAAAGACTGCATGTAATGACAAGACATATGTGAATAATACAAAATGCATACAGACAAGAAAAAAATAGGACAGAGCAAAGTTAAGAGACAAAGAAGAAAATATAAAAGACTCTCTGCAAGCTTTCAGGCAGGAAAAGTTTTCTTAAATGGGAAACAAAAAGCTCTGGCTATAAAGTAAGATTAATAAAGTTAACACTAAAATTGAGACCACAAGCCTCGTGTGGTGGTGCGCACCTGTAATCCCAGCACTAGGGAGGCTGAAGCATGAGGATCATTGCGAGTTCGAGACCAGCCTGGGCTATAAAGTGTGCTCAAGGCCAGCCTGAACTGCATAGTGAGACCCTGCCTCAAAAAGGCAAAAATAAATAAATAAATAAAATAAAATTGAGACCACATGTCTACAAGAAGTACCATAAAGAGAGCCAGGCGGTGGCACATGCCTATAATCCCAGCCCTTGGGAGGCTGAGGCAGGAGGACTGCCATGACTTCAAGACCAGGCTGGGCTACATAGCAAGACACCGTCTCCAAAAAAAGAAATTAAAAAAAAAAAAAAAGAAAGAGCCAGGCATGGTAGCGCACGCCTGTAATCCCAGCACTTGGGAGGCTGAGGCAGGAGGATTGCTGTGAGTTTGAGGCCAGCCTGGGCTACAAAGTCAACTCAAGGCCAGCCTGAACTGCCAAGTGAGACCCTGTCTCACACAAAAAAGCAAAGTTTAAGGCCAGCTTGAGCAACTTAAGGAGACCTTATCTCTTGTAAGAAAACTAAGTGGGCTACAGGGTGTAACTCAGTGGCAGAGCACAGCAAGGTCCTGGGTTCAACAGCAAGGTCCTGGGTTCAATGCCCTATACCACAAAAGCAGGGCACAGACAGAACAAGCTGTAATTTGAGAGAAGATGTTTGTACACGCCATATCTATAACCAACCAAGAATACACAGAACAATTTTTAAAGGCAAGTAATTTAGCATTTAAAAAAGTTCAAAGACACACAGCTCAAGAAAAGTAACAGAAATGTTAAACTACCAGGTTTTAAAACTGTAATTTGTAAAAAGCATAATACAACTCCTCAGGCTACACTGTCAATGTTACGAACTTCATCGCGAAAGTAATGATGCTTCAAAATACATTGTCAGTGTGACAAAAGGTCACTGACATAAAAGGGAGGGAGTAAATGCACAAGGAGCATAAAGACGGGGATCTGTCCTGTGGAAAGAAGATGAGTACAGACTGAAGTATGTGCAGCAAAAGGGGCTGTTTAATTACATTACTGACAGCTGCAGTGGTATCCAGGGAGGAAGGTGACAATCCAGATGTGGAGGAAGGTGAGCATGAACGGGTAAGCCTTTTCCCCTCAGCACCTCCTGTGCTGTGCAAGATCCACACAGCTACCTGACCAGCCCGGTCAGAGCCTGGTTTCACATACCCATGGAGCAGTTAATTTTTCACAAGTTTAATTTTGACTTAACAGTTAACCAGAAATGCCTATTGTAAGCCCAGGTCTATGATTTTAGAGTAGTTTTTTTGTATATGGAGGCAATCTTGCATTCCCACCAGAACAAAAGCTAGGAAGCAAATAGCTCCAATTATTCCTGCTGCCCATGTACAATAACAAACAGAATCAACCTCGGGTGAAACTAACCAGTAGAGAGCAGAGCAGAAAATGGTTAAGGAGGCTGGATCTGGAAACGTGAATACTGAATCAGTCCACCCTAAAACCTGACTTCCTCTGGGCTTCAGGTTTAGAGGCCAATTGCTTCCCTCCTCACTGTCAGAGCCACCCTGAGCCCACAGCTCTGTTCCTTGTCTCAAGCCACCCTAACGAATACACACATGATGCTTTCTTAATGAAGCAGGGACACAAAGGGTACCTCCCAGATGTTCCTGGAGGCAACACCTGCAGAACCTTACAGGGAGACTGTTCTGGACTCAGAACCTAACCATGGAACTGACCGACAAATACCAAAGTGCACGGATCACCAGTTGGAATTGAAAATGAGCCTTTATTATCTGGCCAGCGACTGACTGAGAGCCTCCACGCAGGGTAGGATCAGATCAGCTCCAAACGAGGGGTGGGAGCAGCTTTTAAGGTAAAAACCACATCCTGTTTGGCAAGCGGTATCTTTGTGAAACAGTCTTATGAGAAACTACAGAGAACTTACAAGAAAAGAACAGTACAAGGGTTGGGGATTTAGCTCAGCGGCACAGCGCCTGCCTAGCAAGTGTGAGATTGTGAGTTTGATTCCCAGTACTGGAAAAAAACAAAAAAAAAAGAGAGCCAAAACTCCAAGATAAAGGGGCTTATAGCCTCTTAGACTGCCTTGCCTCCTATACCAAATTCAGTCACCTTTATTGAGTGAGAATCAAGGACATAGCTAGGACAAATGGGAAGATACCAAACATTTTGGGACTAGGGATTTAGCTCAGTGGCAAAGCACCTGCCTGGCAAGCACAAGGTCTTGAGTTCAATTCCTGGTACTGGAAGAAAAGAAAAAAAAAAAAAAGCAAAAAGAACGGTACATTTCAGGGAGTGGCTAGCATGAGGAACTACCTTGACGACACAGGTGGAAAGGGAGAAGTGGGGAGCGATCAGCAATTTTCCATGTCCTTTGTGAGGCCATGTCCCTTGTGAGGCCTTCACATTCTCCAGATTTTAGGGAGGAATCAAATCCTTGATTCAGAGGGCTCCTCTTTGAGGGGTAACCTGTCATATTGGGTGTGGAGGACCATTAACTTTATAGCCTGGACCCTTCCTTGAACCATAGTTTGTAATGCAATTTATGGCACATGGTCCCACTGTGGCCAGTAGGAGGACTAGCAATAAGGGACTGACCAGAGCTGGGGGAGAGTGGTCAACCATGGAGACATACTAAAGAACCCCTCGTACCAGTTTTGATTTTGTTTTCTTTGTTCCTCTGTGTCTTGAAGTCTTTTTCTAAGTTTATTTAGGTTATCTTTTATGACTCCGAAGTGGTTGATATAAAAGCAACAAGCCTCACCTAGGGCTATGCAGAGACCTCCCTCTTTAAGAAAGAACAAGTGCAGACCTCATGGGTTTTATAAAACCATTTCAGCCAAGGACCCGAGAGACTCCTTGAGTTTTGTGACTGAATTTTCTAGAGCGGCAAGGTCCTTATCGATCTGGGCACTAAGGTCCCGGAAGTTTTTGTCTTGGAGGATCAGTGCAGAGGAGTTTAAGGCAGTTGATCCCGCTAGTCCAATCCCTAGCAAAACAGGGATTAATATGGGATGGGCTCTTCTCGACCTAGAGAGACCAACTAGTGAGAAATGTTCTCGGCCTCCTTCTCCAGTGTAATACACCTGGGGGAAAATATGTATCAAAATGCAAAGTTCAGGTGTCTGAGTGGTGACAGCGGAGAACAGGCAAGGAGTGATTCCCGAGGTGCAAGCAAACCAGGTTCCCTGGGGCGCGGCCAGGTGTTGAGTGGGACTGTAAGTTATGTTTTTGATTGAGACCCAGCAGTTACAGAGAGTGCGATAAGGAGATTTGTCCAGGTGATACGCCTCAGAGTGAAAGCAAACTACTTTTCCTTGGATATTCCGCAAAGTTAGAACGGGCTTTTGGCCCCACCAGCAGGGTGAATTACTTGTAATGGTACTGGAATTCATGATGTCTTGGGGTCAGGACCCGATGGAGGCATTAGCAGTGAGTCCAAGTCATAGCCAACTATCTTTGGTCATGTTGGGGTTTGATCTATTTAGATAGGGGAACATAATATCTAGTGGGAGCAAAAGAGGAGAAGCCAGAGGGCTAGTTTGAAGCAGACCTAGAGCTGAGGAACGGGAAGTCAAGATGGGCCTGGGAGGACAAGCAGGTTGTAGGATGGGTACTAAAGGCCCCAAGGGTAATAATGGTGGGTTAGGGGCACCATTTTCATTTGGATGTTTAGCCAGAACCCTGGGTCATACCCTGTAACATACAGGCGCACTCCCCAGGTCTTTCCTCCTCATCAAGACGAGTGATCTGGCTGTACAAAAGTTAAGATAAAAGGATTACATTTGTTTAACTGACAATTATTTGGGCCTCTAGGCCTGGTGATATTTAGAAACTGGTCAGTATGTCTCCAGGGTGCAATCGACTCACATCCCCAGTAATAACAATTAAATGCCTGGTGCCCACCACAATTGGTATCAGCACTAGGGGTGAAAGTGGGACAAGCATAGAAGTCGACATCCCTTAATGCCTGTTGCATGCAGAGGGTTTGACAACCATATTTTTTGTTTACGTGAGCATTGGCTCGGACCAGGCGCCAATTTTATCCGAGGAGCTCACAAAGGTCGAAACGGAGTTTGGGGTGAACAGTGGTATTCCTGGCAATTTCTCTCCCATCCAGAGGCGCAGAAGCCCACCAGGTGCAAGGGAACGGATGGTGGGGGTCCAGCTATGGTCACAAAAGTAGGTGAATGACAGACAAGGAAAACATAAATCAATCTACAGTACGTTTTAGTTTTACCCATAGTGGGTCGTCTGTGGTTTGGACTCTCCATGTTGACCCTAAATCAGGCCCAATGAAAGACTTGATGTGGGAGTGGTGGATCCAAGTGTCCTTCCTGGCAACTTTAATCGAGGTGGGAGTGCTGAGGACAACAGTGTGTGGGCCTGTCCAGTGAGGGTCCAAGTTGTGAGAGTCTCTCTTTTTAACCTAGACTAGGGAGCCAGGCTCTGCAATGGGTTTGGAGTCCAGTTGGTCAGTGTTCGGCTGATGATATTCTCTGAAGAGGCGATGAGCCTCTTGAAGCACTGGCTGTAGAACCTGGAGGGACTTAATGAGATCTTGGTTATGTAAGGTTTGGGAATGGGCACTATGGAGCTTGGGTACCAGAGGTGGGGGTCTCCCATACATAGCCTCAAAGAGAGTAATACCTTGGATGTAGGGGGTACAGCGAGCGCGCAAGAGGGCAAAAGGTAGGAGACTCACCCAGTTTTCGCCAGACTGCAGAGCCATCTTGGAAACTGTGTCCTTGATGGTTCTATTCATATGTTCTACCTGTCCAGAACTTTGAGGCCGGTAGGCACAGTGGAGCTTCCAATCAACCTGTAAACACTTAGCTAAATTTTGCGTTATTTGAGCTATGAAAGCAGGACCATTATCAGACCCCATTACTAGGAGCAGACCAAATCGAGGCACCATTTCAGACAGCAACTTTTTTGTTACAACCAAGGTTGACTCAGTCCTTGTAGGGAAGGCCTAAGGCCATCCCATGAAAGTATCCACTAGGACCAGTAAATATTTATATCCATAGCGTCCAGAACCCATTTCAGTGAAATCTATTTCCCAATGTTCTCCTGGATTTTGTCCTTTGTCGTTGTTGAGGGGGATCACCAGATGATCTTCCTTTGGGATTTACTTGAGCACAGTGGGGGCATCTTAGACTGATGTCCTTTGCTTTGACTGTAAGATTAGGAATTAAGTAGGTTTTCCAAAGTAATTGAGCAAGTTTAGTTCCCCCTAAATGTGTGGCTTGATGAGTCTCCCATAATATCTGGGTCCCAAGTACTTCTGGCAGGAGAAAGCGACCATTGGGGAGGATGTGCCATCCTTCAGCATTAACCTGGGATTTCAGGGTTGCTGCTAACTTTATGTCCAAATCAGAATAAACTGGGGGGGGGGGGCCAGCCGAGGTAGGGGAAGGGTAATGATGGCCAACGTAGTTGACCCCACTGATTTTAGCGTGATCTGTTTGGCAGTGGAATCTGCCACTTGGTTCCCTCGGGCTATTGGGTTGTCTTCTTTTTGGTGGGCCTTGTAATGTATCACTGCAAGCCTCTTGGGCTCCCAAATAGACACTAGCAAGTCCAAAATTTTGGAGGCATTTTTGATGGCTTTTCCCTCCAAAGTCAGTAGGCCTCGTTCCTTATAAATGGTCCCGTGGACACGTAGAGTGGCAAAGGCATATCTACTGTCCATGTAGATATTAACAGTCTTGTCCTTTGCCCATTTTAGGGCCAGGGTTAAGGCTGTAAATTCAGCCTTTTGTGCAGAAGTGTGAGTTCCCAGGGGCTCCGCCCAAATCATCTCAGTTTCAGTAGTGACCGCCGCCTCCGATACCTGAGTACCTTTATGGAGATAGCTGCTGCCGTCTGTGAAGAGCGTGGCATCCACTTGGGTCAAAGGCACATCGGTCAGATCTGGCCTGAAGTTAGTGATGGCCTGGAGAACTTCGAGGCATTCATGGGTTGGTCCATCTGGATTATCGTCACGAAGTAACGTGGCAGGGTTGAGGTGGTGGCAGGCAGGAAACGAATTCAGTCAGGATCCAGCAACAAGGCCTGATACTGGATGATTCTGGCATTTGATAACCATCTTTCAGGGGGCTGTTTAAAAGAGGCTCAAGAGAGTAGAGGGTAACCACATAAAGTTGTTGACCAAAAGTCAGGTTGGTTGTTTCCTTGATAAGAGTAGCAGTAGCGGCAAGGGTCTGCAAGCAATTGGGCCACCCAGCAGCTATGCGGTCTAGGTGCTTAGAGAGGTAGGCCACCAGCCGCTTCCAGGGGCCCAGATATTGAGAGAGGACCCCTTTTGCAATCCCTCAGACCTCTGCTACATGGAGCTGAAAGGGCTTGGTTAGGTCCAGCAGGGCCAGAGCTGGGGCCGAGACTAGAGCCACCCGTAATTTGTCAAAGGCCTGTTGTAACTTCTCAGTCCAATCGAGAGGCTCAGTTGTGTCTCCCTTTGTGGCCTCGTACAGAGGTTGGGCCATTTCCATGAACCCCAGAATCCAGAGCCTTCTCCCTCCTGATAGGACTGTGTATTCTGTTTTGGATTTAAAGGATACCTATCAGGAGGGAGAAGGCTGAGGAGGGTGTATGGGTTAAGTATGGTGGGGTGAAGGGTTTCCACCCGTCTGTTTTCCTCTCGGAGATCCTGGACAGGCCAGTAGTCATCGGTGCCAGGCTTTTGGACTGGGAGCAGTGGGGTACTCCAGGGGGACTTGCAAGCAACCAGGATCCCAGAGATCCTCAATCTTGTGATGTGTTTAGCTATGCCCTCCTGAGCCTGTTGACTCAGCGGGTACTGTCAGACTCGCACAGGCACAGCAGTGGGGTTTAGGGCTACCACAATTGGGGGCTGATGGGAAGCCAAGCTGGGAGGATTGTCCTCTGCCCAAACTTCAGGTATTCATAATTTCCACATTTCTAGAAGCAAATTGGGTATCTGTTCTGGGGGCCCTGGGGGTTCTATGGTAAGGATGTCTCCCTCCATAAGAGGACAAGTAAACAAAATAGCAGGGGGCTGAATCCCTTTGGAAAAAGTTACAGTTGGGCCTTCATCTGCAAAAGAGATCTGGGCTTGTAACTTGTGTAAGAGGTCTCTCCCAAGTAGCAGGTAGGGACACTTGGGCACGACCAAAAAGGAGTGGGTCAGGGTTTGTTTTCCCAAATCCGTTATGGTTGCCCGTGACCAGGGGTAGGCCTTAGTTTTACCAGTTGCTCCCTGAATGTTAGTTTTTATAGAAGACAGAGGTCCAACAGGCTTTTGAAGAACAGAGAAAGTGGCACCCGTGTCCAGGAGGAATTGGACCTCTTGGCCCCCCACCGTGAGGGTTACCCAGGGCTCCTTGGGGGCCAGGGGAGCCCTGACTTTTTCAATCTGTTTCTTGTGTGCTCAAGACGGTGGGACCTTTTTCTTTGAGTTTTGGGCAGTCCTTTTTCCAGTGACCCTCTTCCTTGCAATAAGCACATTGATTTTTCCCCAAGGGAGGTCTTTTATCCTTGGTCCCAGTTGTGGACTTGTTTGTCCCTTTTTGGAGCTTTTCTCCCATGGCCAACAGAACCTTTGCCATCCTCTTGTTTAGCTCCCAGGGATTGTCCCAGTTGTTGAAGACCTTTTGAACCACCCCTACCAATTCTGAGAGCGCCTTTCCCTCAAAACCCTTTAACTTTTGTAACTTTCTCCTAATGTCTGGGGCCAATTGGGTGACAAACGCTATGTTAAGAGCTCTCCTGTTTTCTGGTACCTCCAAATCAACTGGGGTGTATATACAATAAGCCTTGGGAGGCGCTCAAGAAATGCTGCCGGGGATTCATCCGGCCCCTGACTAACTTCAGTTACCTTAGACAAATTAGTTGGCTTGCGGGCAGCGGCCTTAATGGCACTGAGAAGAGTCTGGCGATACCGATTGAGAGCCTCCTTACCTGCATATCCGTTGGGGTTCCAATCTGGGAGGGCAGATGGGAAACGCTGTTTTATTAGTCTAGGATTGGTGGCAGGTTGGCCATCAGGTCTGAGAACGGCCTTTCGTCCGTGGGTGTGGACGTGTTCTGGTTCCTCTGACATGAACTGTTGGCAGTCATCCCAGGTGGGGCAGTGGGTGGCAAATATTGACTCAATGAGAGTTATCAAAGCTTGGGGGTCCTTTGAGAAAGGTGAGTACTGATGTTTCCAATTGAACAAATCAGTGGTAGAGAAAGGAACATGAACTAGAAATGGACCTTTCTCCGAGTTGGCTTGGGGTACCTCGCAGAGGGGAAGGAGAGCCGGGGAAGCAGAGGGAGGCAGAGAAGGGTTAGAGGAGTCGGGGGATGGGTTGGAGGCGGAGGGAGCCTCCCCAAAAGGTCGGCCACTCCACGGTGTGTGAGGGGCTGGTAAGGGTGGAGGGACCAGGGGACAGAGAGGAGTCAGGGGAAGGGTAAGGTGGGGGAAGTCGAGGGTAAAGGGTAGGAGAGTCAGGGTGAATCAAGGGTCCTTGGAGGACTGGAGGAGGGGAAGCTGGCTTAGGAGTTCGGCGGGGCTGAGAAAGAAGGACCTTGTGGTGTGGAGAACACTTTTTGACCCATTTTGGGGGGGGGGGGTCCGTGATGAGATCAATCCACACCTGGATGTAGATAATCTGATCAGGGTGTCCTGGATTGCCAAATATGACTTGGCAGACCTGTTGGCAAATAGAAATGTTAAAACTCCCCTCCAGCAGCCAATTAACTTTAAATTTTGGCCACTTAAGTTCACAGAACATTCGGAGTTTGCCAGGGAAGACCGGCTTGCCATAACTGGTGGCCCTCTGTTTAAAATCAGAAAAAGTGGTTTAGAACACATTGAAGCAGCGTAAGCGACGTAGAAGCAGACTGACTCATTCGGACAAACAGAACAAGAACAGACAATGGCAGGACAAATGGAAACCAAAAGTCTCTCTGGCGCTTAAAGGCACATCTGCCATCTGGGAGATCCAAACGGGGCACCCCACAAACAAACAAATCAAACTCTTACCAGTAAGAAGACAAATGGCTCCGAAGTGCCCAATATAAGAAATTTTAGTTTATACCCTCGGCAAGGGATCCCATCAGAGTCAAGGCACATCTTCTCGAGAAGTCCCCTGACAGGTGCTGGCCGAGGGTTAAGTAATGCGGTTGGTTAAGCCCCATAGGGCATCTCGATGGAACCTCCAAATGTTCTGGACTCAGAACTGAACCATGGAACTGATCGACAAATACCAAAGTGCACGGATCGCCAGTTGGAATTGAAAATGAGCCTTTATTAGCTGGCCAGCGACTGACTGAGAGCCTCCACGCAGGGTAGGATCAGATCAGCCCAGAACCAGGGGTGAGAGGACCTTTTAAGCTAAAAGCCACATCCTGTTTGGCAAGCGAAGTCTTTGTGAAACAGTCTTATGAGAAACTACAGAGAACTTACAAAAAAAGAATGGTACATTTCAGGGAATGGCTAGCATGAGGAACTACTTTAACGACGCACGTGGAAAGGGAGAAGGAGGGAGCAATCAGCAATTTTCCATGTCCTTTATGAGGCCATGTCCCTTGTGAGGCCTTCACAGAGACAGGTGGGACAATACACAGGTGAGGGGGAGAAAGGTCCAGAGAAGCACACAGAACTCCAAAAGCCCCAAGGCCGGCCCATTCTGCTCAGTTTAGACCCACCATGCACGCGAGTGTGTGGGGATTGCTACAAATCTCGGGAAGACCTGACAGTATCTTAAAAGTTTCCTTTCCTCCAAGTTATTCAATCTCTCTTCCTTTACATCTGGATTTTATCCCTATGGTTAACTTTAAAGAACTCAAGGTTTAAACATGACCAGACATGTGTTTGACAAAGATCATTCCAGGCCAATGTAGGTGCAGACATGGGACAAGAGGAAAGGTTACGGTTATCCAGACCCGAAGTTGTGAGATCCTTAAGACCATGGCAGAAAGATGAAGAGAAGGAATCAATAAAAGAAAAATCGACAGAATTAGTTGGATTTGCTAAGTGGATAGACGTGGTGGGTAGAGTGAAGGTGCCAACACAGCATTCCAAGTCTAGCTCAGGCAAAAGAAAAAGCAGTGAAGAGAAGGTTAAGGCCAAAGCCCACGTGTGTGCCGGACACCCCCGCCCTGGTGCAGGAGAGGGGAAGGAGACAGCAGGCGCCGCTGAGCTTTCTTCTCGGCAGGCGCGGACAGGCTGCAGCCGCCGCAGGAGTTGGGCTCTCTTTCGCCTTACCTTCTAGTAGGATGACAATGAATAGATGGGCAAAATCCGCACGGTTAGATCCAGGCGAGAAGACTAATCGCTGAGCGAACGGCAAGCAGCCTCCACCGCGCCGCGGGCGGAAACCTAGGGCTGGCGGGGGCGGGGCCGGGGGTGGGCTCCTCGGGCAAGGAGTTGGGGCTGGCGGGGGGCGGGGGCTCCTCGGGCAGGGAGACTGGAGGCAAGGTTTCTCGGCCAGGCATGCAGAGCCGTCAGCCGTCCTTGGCTGCCGTCCACTGCTACCGCTCCGGAGCGCCAGCTCCTCACCTGTAGCTGGTCAGGGTCACAGTACCAAGATCACTTCGCAAGGTGGAGGGAACCAACTCGCGCTTCTAGCCCACGGACCAATCGCAGAGCAATTCGTTACGATTGACAGGCAATGTGGACCAACCACGAGTTTATGGGTGGGACTCGGAGAGCCCAAACCCTGAGCCCGCGCAAACGGTTACTAGGGACGCACCGGACGCCCCCTACGGCGCCTCAGAAGAGTCATAAAATATCCGCGCCTCTGCACCCCGCCCCCCCCCCCACAACCAGTCCAGGGGACTCAGTTTCCTCCCGCCGAGGGATAGACGGTGATCGGCGCGCAGCTCCAAAAACAAAAAACAATGCCCGCCGTGGGCTGAGAGGGACGAGCGAGCGCCCCGGGGCCAGCCCGCTCTGAAGGCGGCCCTTCTCACGGGTAAATCCGCGCGCGGGGGCCGGGAAAAGTGGACGCTCTGGACGCCCGGCGGCCCATCATGCACACAGAGCAGCGAGATTCCCGAGGTCGGAGATGCACGTGCAACTGACTGCAGCTGTAGCGCGTAGAGAGATCGCCCGGCTGCGACCTCTCCACACTCCGATGCAGGGCCAGAACAGACGCGAACCCGCGAGCCCAGAGCTTCTCCCATACTGCGGGACCCTGCCAGTCCTGGGAACACCTGCCGGGGGCGGGGTAGGGCAGGCGGGGCGGGACCGGGCCTCTCGGAGAACTACGACTCCCGTGAGGCGCTGCTTCTGCACAGGAGAGTAGCCCGAGCCTCTGAGCCGGGCCCCATTGGCTGACTGGCTCGGAGTCGGGAACTCCGATTGGCCGAGGGCCCTGAGGCGACAGATTCCGGAAAGGGGAAGAGCAGCCAATATGGCGGCGGAGCGCGGCGCGGGGCAGCAACAGTCGCAGGAGATGATGGAGGGTGAGCTACCCCTGCGGGCGTCCGGGGACGGCGGGTGGGGGAAGCGGGCGGGCACGACCCCTTGCTCGGGAGGACCTTAGCATCCCGCCTCCGACCACGGCGGCCGAGCCCTGACAGCTGCCCTCCGGGCTCGGCTGGGCGGGGGCGGTTCAGACCGGGGACCTCGCCCCGAGGGCGGCAGCTACCAGGCGACTGGCGTCGAGGAGAGGGGAGGGCGCTGCTCCGGCCGGCGGGGGCGGGGGCCGACGGGGACGTGGCGCGGCGGGAGCCTCCCCAGAACGCCGGAGATTGACAGGTGGGGAGGGGCGGCCCTCTGTCAGCTCGCGGGGAAACTGAGGCTGCTGGCGCAGAGACCTGCAGAGGCTGCTGCTTATTCGTGTGGCGGGGGCGGAGAAGGATCCTCTGTGGGGAGCGAATGGGTTGTGGCGCAGGGATGGCAAGGAGCTCCGGAGATCGAGTTATACAAGGCCGTCCCTGATTGCCGGGTTACAGTCCCAAAAAGACTCCGTTCAACTGACTGACTTCTCTGCCACTTGACGGAATTATTACATTATTATGTACTTGCATGTATGGGTGTGTATTATACATACATGTAAGCATATTTACATATATGCATGTTTATTGCGTGCATGTAAAGACCCACGCGTACACATACTTGTCCCCAGTGGGAGTCAGTCATGTCTTTGTGCACTTAAATGTTTGTGGCTCCAGCGGTTGAGTGAGTGGAACAGTCCTCCAGAATAGCAATCACTGTCTCCTGTGAAGAATTCTGGGGAAGAAGGATATGGAGCTAAGCGAGAGGGTGCAGAAGCAATGGCTAGGTGCCTTGAGGTGGTGCTACTGGCTCTGTGCTGGCCCTTGATGAATCAGTAGCTGTCAGCCAAGTTGGGGATAGGTAGGGTGGGCGGAGCGGTGGGTGTAATCAAATATCATTGCAGATAAAGGAAACCCAGTCACAGGCGAAGGGTTTGAAGGAGAGTTTTCCAAGAGTGATGGTCATATATGAGTGGCCAGTGAGGCTTACCAGTGGCCAGGGAGGGCCTGGCAGGGAGCATCACACCTAAGGGTCCTAGACTTTGATATCCTTGCGTCTTTTTAAGCAAGAAAATACCTCTTCCTATCCCCATCTTCCTGCAGGCCCCAGCACAATCCTCCCCCAGCTGTTTCCATTTCTTGATAAAGGGAAAACAGAAAACTGGGCTTCTCTCTCTTCACTCCCACACATGTCTTTACCAGATCTGACACTTCTACTGTTTCAGTAGCTCCAAACCTTCAACACCACTTTGGTCCCCACTGCCAATACCTTAACTCAGACATTCCCTCTTCGGTGGTAACTTTATTTCCCCTCTTTGCGAGCCCATCATACCCAGAGCTCCACAGACACCTTGCGTGCTTATTGGCCAGCAGTCCTCTGATCTGGACCCTGTGCAGGCCTCAGGATAGAGGTGCAGATTGTCTCCGGCTGCTCATCCTCCCCCTCCTATGGAGTGCTCAGGCCCAGACCCAGAACCTGTGCTCCCTAAAGCTGCATGATAGAGAAGCCTGTGCCTGGTGTTAACTCATTTACTAAGTTCTCCTGTGTGTCATGCACACACTGACTGCTCCTGTGTCTTTTCTGACTTAACCCTGACGGTAGCTTTCTGAGGTGTGGGCACTACTAGTGCCTTTCTACAGATAAGAACACTGAGGCTTGGAAAAGAAAGTTATTTGCCAGAGCTGTGTCTCTAGAGGTGAGACGCAAACTCAGAAGAGCCATTGGCATTTCAGAAATATTTTTGGAAACACAGATCAGATTTAGCTTTAGAATCAAATCAAATTCTCTGGTGCTGAGAGAATAAATTAAACAGGGCAAGAGACCACAGAGAGGCCAGTGAACGGGCAAGGCAGGAATATAGGCTTCAGGTCGTAAGTAGCCAGGCCAGGTCAGGAAAGAAGGGATAGATTTCAAGATTTTGGAGGTGGGTTTTAGAAGTACTTGTTTTACCCAGCAGTTCTTTCCTGGGTGTGCTTTGTAGGTACAACAAGAAACACAAAGACATGTGGAATTTTTTCCCCTCAAAGGGTGCACCTCCTTGCAGCTTAGCCAAAATCTAGAAGGAAAATGCTTCCATGGTGGTTGATAATTCTAAGTAATGTGCTAGCATCTCCAGCCCTCCAGACAGACTTCCAAAGAAGTCACAAAAAAATTACGAAAAAGGATAATTACTTTATAGCCTTGCCAGAGAATTTTTACGTGCCTCCCACATTTAGATTGCCTTATGCATTAACTCAAATATTTCTTTACCAGCCTTTGAAAGCTTGGATTTATAACATTGTGTCCAGTGACCTTTGAGATCAGTAACTTTCATGAGGGGCATTGGCAGTCTTGGCACATTCTTCTTTTTCATTAAGCTCCCTCCTGCCCACAGTCTGATTTGAGTTAGTCTTGATTTCTTTCAGAACATGGGCCTGTGAACTTGGCTGGTTTTCTTGGCCAAATGGATAGTGGAGCGTGGATGAAGGTATGTGTCGGGAAGATCACTGTGCCCCTTCTGAGGCAGATGTCAGGCCAAACTTGTGCACCATCCAGGAGGCTCCACACCACGTGGTGCCCCCTAAGACCTGTGATCACAGAACATCCCAGGGCTTTTAGAATATCTGGCAGTTCTCCACCAACCCGCTGAGGATGGGGACAGTGTGTCACTCACCCAAATGTCCACGCAGCCAATGTACCACGTGCCCAGGTACCCCTGCCACTCTGTGCTTCAGGTGGTGCCGGGACGCAAGAGACTCAGATGTTCATGTACTGAATCTGCCCACCATTTCTAAGCAAAGTCTTGCTGACTCACAGCTGTGCGTTAGCCTGTTGTGTGCTCCTCAGAGAGTCACACAGAGGAGACGGCATTCTTACTGACGTGTGGGTTCAGTTGACAGGCGAGTCGAGTCTGAAGAGTCGGGCGACGAGGAGGGGAAGAAGCACACCAGTGGCATCGTGGCAGACCTCAGTGAGCAGAGCCTGAAGGATGGCGTGGAGCGGGGTGAGGAGGACCCAGAAGGTACCGGGCCTGTTGAGAGCCTTCGCCCCACCCAGAGGGTAGCGTGCCAGGCAGGGGCAACGGGGGCTGTGTCCATTCTGGAAAGGGCCACCTTGCTCCTCAGAGGCCCTCAGTGGGCTGAGGCAGGGGGCGTGCTCTCCAGATGCAACCTCCTCCTAGGGGGCTCCCCACTGATGTGCTTACAGCACTTGCTGGGGCGGTGCAGTTTTGCCCAGTTCCGCTGAAGGCGAGTAGCACTGCTGGTTGCATTGGCACAAGTGTGTCATCTGTGATAGAACCAGGAAAGGGGTCTTCAGCCTTGTGTTTGGAAAGAGTTGAAATTTAAAAGGGAAGCCAATGACCCTGCCTTTGCGTGCAGTCGCACTGGGAGTGATGCTCAGTGACTTCCAGCAGTCACATCTAACCCTGCTTTGCCATTCTATGGCCGGAGGATCAACTTTTCAAGTATCATTCAGGGTCATTTTATGTAGAAATATCCAACCGGCTTCCTGTGGTAGTGTCTCATCCTCCCCGTTCATGACTCACACCTTTTTGTTTGTTTGCTTAGAAAGTCAGTTTTTAAGCTAGGCAGGTGCCTATAAGCTCCGCATTCTGAGAGGCAGAGGTGGAAGGATTATAAATTTATACCCAGCTAAGGGGAAAAATTTACATGAAAAGAATGAGAGGATCATATGAACATAAAAAGATATCCAAGAAAGATTATGAGGGTTTTTTTTAAAAAAGCAAGTTTCTAAACAGTGTTCACATTAAAATCTTATTTTTAGTTAAGAAAATATGAATATGTAGTTTTAACACCCTAAAAGAAGCTAGGCACAATGATGTATGCTTTAATTCCAGCTACTCAGGAGGCTGAGGCAGGAGAATCACAACGTGGGCGATTTAATGAGACCCTGTCTCAAAATTGAAAAAGGGAGAGCCGGGTGTGGTGGCTCATGCCTGTAATCCCAGCACTCAGGAGGCTGAGGCAGGAGGAGCACTGCGAGTTCGAGGCCAGCCTAGGCTACAAAGTGAGCTCAAGGCCAGCCTGAACTGCATAGTGAGACCTTGTCTCAAAAAGACAAAAAAAAAAAAAAATTTAAAAAGGACTAGGAACATAGCTTAGTCGTAGAGCACTAGCTCAGCAGCCTCGAGTGCAGGAAGCCCTGGGCTCAGTCTTTAGTACCACACCAGAAGAAAGAAAGTCAGCATTACTGAGGGTCTCTGAAGAGCAGGCTCAAGAGACACCTCTGCTTTCTGCATTTTCCACATTTGTAGACAGTGTATGAATATTTCAGATATTTGTAATTGTGCATTACTCTTATAAAAATAAGTTCATAAAAAAAGCTAATTTTTAAAATAGCACTGTGCCTTCTGTGCCAGCAAGGACTACTGGTAACTATGGCAACCAAATTTTAAAGCAAAAGAAGCAAAGAAGCGCCCTTCACATTTAGTTTGGAACTTCAGAGTTGGTGTTCTGGAAGTGCCGGGAGTGGGTGAGGGCATGGGCGCTGGCGTCCTCTGACGCAGTCACAGGAAGGCTCGGATTTTTGCTGTGAGGTTGTGAGACTTCAGGCACCCAGGGTACCCCGGGACTTGGAGGCCAGGCTCAGGGCTTCTGTCCCCTGGCTGGTTGCATCACCCTGGAGCACTGCTGCACGTAGATGAGGGAAGAGCTTTTCCATGCCTGCTGCAGGGCAGCCCTTCTGGCCCAGTCCAGCTTGTCTGGATCCATAGGTTTTCGGGGGAACTCACATTTCTGATGTCTGAGAAACTGGGACTGGCTCCTACCAGCACTTACTTACATTTTATCTTTTTCTTCTTCTTTTTTTTTTTTTTTTTTTTTTTGGTCTTTTTGAGACAGGGTTTCTCTATGCAGTTCAGGCTGGCCTTGAACTCACTTTGTACCCCAAGCTGGTCTCAAACTAACAGCAATCCTCTTGCCTCAGCCTCCCCCCACCACCAGTGCTGTGATTACAGAGGTGCGTCACCAGACCCGGCCCACTTAATCTTTAAACAAAACAAACACATTTACTGTTATCCTGTACTTATTTCCTCTAATTCATTTTTAAAATATGGTCATGGTGCATTTGGAAGGTTGTTCTAGGCGGGTACATTTCCTCTAGGTTACACTGGCATCTCAGGAAGGAGACAGGCCAGCCTTGCAAGGTGACTGCAGGTAGCAGCCCCTGACCGTGGGGCATGTGTCCTGAGGAGCCAGGTTAGCCCTGGTCCCACCTCTGGCTGGTGCCTCTGTCTGTGGTGTCTCCTTTTAGTTTCTCGATGTCCTGGTTGGGCACCATATGGCCACGCACCCTGACTTAATTGCAGGGTCTCTCACCACAGCTTCCTGAGCTCCAGGACAGTGAGTCAGTGCTGGGGGCAGGGGACCTGTCTTTCAGTTTTTCCCAGTTTTTTTTTTTGTTCAAGTCTTAGGTCAGTTGGTACCCTATAAAGTTACAGGTAAACTGTAACTATTTTTTTCAAGTGCCCCCTGTTCATCATTATAGAAAAGGCATTGTGAAAAGACAGTGAAGTGATTGGCCAAGCAGGGCCACACTTCTTGGTTAAGCTGGTCCCGTGTGGAATGTCTGAGGCTGCCAGCTGAGGAGCAGCTGCCAGTGCATACTCTGCTTATCACTGGGGGCCCTGTGGGACAGACACAGAAGAAAGAGCCCCAGTAAAATTCTAACAGTGACAATCAGCTTACAAGAAATGCAGAAGGGAGAGCATCCTGGGAACAATTCAGGACCCAGAATTGAGAAGCACCATAAGACAGGCAACCGACTTTCTGCCAACAAAAAGTTGCAAGGGAAAAAAGGGTCCTAAAAAATACTGTGCAGAGCCAAGCAGGGTGGCCTATAATCCTAGCATTCAGGAGAGTGAGGCAGGAGGATTGCTTCAATTTTGAGACAACCCTGAGCTATGTAGTGAGTTCGGGGCTAGTCTGAACTACGTGGTGAGACTCTGTCTCAAAAAAAGAAATAAAAAAGAAAAATAACATCCAGTCACAGTAATAACCTTATTTGGATCTTACCTCATACAAACAAGAAAAAAAGTAGAAGACTCTTGGGAAATGTGAGCAATGGCTCGATATTTGTTGATATGGAGAAAATACTCTCTTAAAGTATGGTAAGGGCGTGTGCACACACTGGTGTGTGTGCACATACATGTGTACTGTGCTTGTGTACATGCATGTGTCTGTCTGTTCCTTGAAGGTAAGTAGGCTCTGGTGAAATGAGAGGGAGGGGCTGCTGGTGAGACGCTGTGAGCCCCTCTGCTGGAAGCAGCCACTCTGAGGGGAGAGTGCTGTGGAGTCGCAGTAGGCCTGTCCACTGAAACTAGTTCACCAGTCTCCCAGTTGAGGAACATGCTTTAATTATTCATCGAGGCTCTTTGATCTTATCTGTTGAGCTGTGCTTCATTTTATTTTGGTTTTTTTGCAGAGAAAAGCATCTGTAGATGCTGGGCCACTTTCCAAAGCAGTAAAAGGCACATCCTAGAACATGTGATGTGCCCAGCATGATCTGTGTTCAGACGGCCTGGTTGTATTGCCACAGACAAGAAGGGGAGTTGGGGGAGGCAGCAGTCTCGAAGCAGTACTTCCCAGCAGGGACTGGGCTCGCCACGCAGAGCCAGCCTCCTTGCCCTCCTTTCTGCCAGCAGCTTCAAGTTGTACCTCCCTTCTAGTGAAGCTCAGAGGCACAGGTGGAAGTTTAGAAACATTTGCCAGTAGCTGAATTCAGGAAGCTCAGAGTACTCGAAGCATCACCTTTGTCGAGTCATGCTGGGTGGGCGCTTCCTGCCAAATCTGACCTGGGTCCACTGCCTCCTGTTGGGAGTCCTGAATGAGCTTTCTTCCTCGTCCCTTTTTCAGAGGAACATGAGCTGGCTGTAGACATGGAAACCATCAGCCTGGACCGAGATGCGGAGGTAATGCTTCCTGTTCTGCCCAGCTCAGGGTGCGCGGTGATGGGCCACCTCATTATCAGGTTATCTTTTATGAAGGTGACAGATTAGTGATTTCCCTAGAGAGGTTGCCTACGCTTCCCTTGGTTGGGTCAGTCTCAGTGTTCTTCCTGTTTTAATCCCAGTAATTGAAATTCCATGGGAAAAAAAAAAGAAAAAAAAAATTCCATGGGAAATGGAAGCCAAGTGCAATACCTTTGGCTCATAAATCACGTACATGGGTCCGTATCACATTGTCTGTCCTAGGCCTTCCTATTTCCAACCCCCAAAGAGTCACACATGTATGCAGCTAGTGCTTGGGGGCTGGACAGGGCCTGACTGGGATCTTCTCCTAAGCCCACAGGAATGATGATCATGTAACAGTTCCTGTCCATGGAGCTGGGCTTTCTTTTGTGCTTAGGGAGTGGCAGGCAAGAGAAAGCTGTCACAGTCATTTATACAAAATGAATACAAGTCACAACTAAGGGCTGGGGATATAGCTCAGTGGCACAAGCACCTGTCTGGCAAGTACAAGGTCCTGAGTTCGATTCCCAGTACAAAAAAAAAAAAAAAAAAAAAATAAGATTACCTGCCTGACAAGTCACAGCTAAACCAAAGAGCTCCCGCCAGCTCTCGCTGCAACACCAACACTTCTTGTCAGGGTGTGATGTGGCTGAAGCTCATGTCCTCTCCCACCCTCCCCTCCACTGCCATAGTCCTCCTCCACGGCTCATGCTCCAGGAAACAGACCTTAGCACTTGTTTCCTCTGGGTTTCAGGATGTGGATCTGAATCACTATCGAATTGGGAAAATCGAAGGCTTTGAGGTGCTGAAGAAAGTGAAGGTGAGAGGGATTCTTTCCTTGCGTACAAGGTGACTTAAGAGGTTATACACAGCCCTTGTCCCTGTCCTGTGCAAGGCGCCTACCTGTGGGGGACCCTGCCATGCATCTCTGTGTCTGGATGTGGTGGAGGCGTGGCAGCACTTGAGCTCACAAGGCCCCTGGAGCTCGGCCAGCCTCACGGCCAAGTACCAGGGTGACACGTGACAGGGTATGTGGTGCTCACTCCTGCAGCTGGGTTTGCTTCTCAGTGTAGAATCCATGGCAGTTCTTGGGTTCTGCCAACTTGTGGCCCCCCCAGCCTGGTCCAGCTCCTTCCTGCCCTCATGGGTTCTCCCTGCAGGCCTGTGCCTGTTCTCAGGTGGGACAGGGTGGCGGTAGCTGTGTGCCTTTGCCCATGCCTCTCAAAAGCCAGTGCCATTAAGAACCTGGGAGGATGGGGACTTCCTCCCCATGGAAGGAAGCCCTGTCTCCCTCCCTTGCCCGTGGCAACCATCCTCTTCCCATCCCCAGACTCTCTGCCTCCGTCAGAACTTAATTAAGTGCATTGAGAACCTAGAGGAGCTGCAGAGCCTCCGTGAGCTGGATCTCTACGATAACCAGATCAAAAAGATTGAAAACCTGGAGGCACTGACTGAGTTGGAGTGAGTGGGGGACCAGAGAAGACAACTGGGCGGCGGGTGGCCAGGCTCCCTGAAGCCCTCCTTTTTTTTTTGTTTTGTTTTTTGTTTTTTGTTTTCTCCGGTACCGGGAATCGAACTCATGACGTTGCGCTTGCTAGGCAGGTGCTGTGCTGCTGAGCTAAATCCCCAGCCCCTCTGAAGCCCTCCTTCTGGCTCTGGCCATCCTGAGGCTGACCCTGCCCCAGATCCAGTACCACCCCTAGCTGTCACAGGGCACAGCAGCTTCACACGTGCCATCAAGTTGCTGGACAGCCTTGCTTGGAAGGCTGAAGCAGGGCTTCCAGCTAGATTCTGTTCTGGGTGGTAGCAAAATCAGGGAGAAGCCAGTTGTGGTGGCACATTCTTATAATCCCAGCTACTCAGAAGGCTAAGGCAGGAGCATTGCAAGTTCAAATCCTGAGCAATTTAACCAGCCCCTATTGAAAAAAAAAATTTTACCAGGACTAAGGGCAGTCATGGTGGTATATCCCTAATCTCTGTACTCTGTACTCTGGAAGACTGAGGCAGAAGGATCACAAATTCAAGCCTAGCCTGGACAACTTTTGATTTAGTGTCTCAAATTACAAAATAAATAAAAAGCTGGCCGTGTAGCTCAGTGTGAAAGCTCTGGGTTCAATTTGCAGTTCTGGCCAGGGATATAGCTCAGCAGCTTAAGTGCTTGCCTGGCAAGCCTGAGGTCATGAGTTTGATTCCCAATACCAAAAAAAGAAAAAAAAATTTGCAGTTCTGCAAAAAAGAAAAAGACTTAAGGGTTGAAATTGTGGAATGCTTCCCCAATATGTGTGAGGCTCTGGGTTCAGTCCCCAGTACTGCCAAAAAGAAGAAAAGATAATTTGGATTAATGTTCCTCTTTTCTTGATTTTTTTTTTCCCCAGTACTATACTAGGGATGAACCCAGGGCCTCACACATGCTGGGCAAATGCTCTGCCACTAAGCTGCAGCCCATTCCTTTTTTTTTTGGTCTTTTTGAGACAGGATCTCACTCTGCAGTTCAGGCTGGCCTTGACCTCACTTTGTAGCCGAGGCTGGCTTCAAAACTCGCAACAGTACTCCTGCCTCAGCCTCCCAAGTGCTGGGATTACAGGCGTGCACCACCACGCCTGGCTTCACTCCTCTTTTTTTACATAGCATCTCTCAAAGTTGTCCGGGCTAGCCTCAGACTTGTAGTCCTGCTGCCTTAGCACCTGGAGTAGCTGGGATCACAGGTGTGTGCCATCACACCCTGCTGTTTTGTGGTTAATTCAGCACATCTCAGATGCCTCCTGTGTCCTGGTTCTAGGTCCTGCCACGGACACAGGCATGAACAAAACCTGGCTTCTGTTCCAAATACAGCCCTGGGAGTCTGCATGCTGCCCCAGGACTCTCCTGGCTCCCAGCAGAGTCACGTCCCCCCCCCCCCCGACAGCGTGGGTGTGAGCTGGTGGGGACAGAATATGGTCAGATCCCACCCCACAGTGACCACAGCTTCCTAGAAGGGAGGCTGCCTCTCAGCTAGTTAAATTCTGGCACCTCTGCAATTCGTGTCCATTTTTTAAGAAGTGTTTTGCTTGTTCCTAGGGTTCTAGATATATCTTTTAATCTGCTGAGAAACATCGAAGGGATCGACAAATTGACCCAACTTAAAAAACTCTTCTTGGTCAACAATAAAATCAGTAAAATTGAGAACCTAAGTAACTTGAATCAGCTGCAGATGCTGGAGCTGGGATCCAACCGCATCCGGGTAGGTGCGAGGGCACCAGGCTGTGATCAGTAGCCATGTGCATAGGATGTGTGCCTGGCTGGTTTTTCTCATGATGCCGTGGTGTTTCAGGAACAAGATTATTCTTAAGGAAAAATGTTACCCAGAAGTCGGTGTCAAGAGTGTGTGCCCCTTAGCGAGGTCTGGCCTGTGCGCCACACATAGAGTCCTGTTGCTTTCCATCCCAGCCCTGCCCCAGCCTCCGGCCTTCCCCAGCTATGCTCTGCTGTGGTGAGCCTGCCAGCCCGGCACTGTGCCTCCAACTTCAGAGAAGCAAGATCCAGTCCGTCACTGCCAGACAAAGCAGAGGGAAGTCCTCACAGGCAGAAATGACTCTCGGCCAGAAGACCCTGCACACCCACATCTGACCTCGCTGTGGTCACTGTGCTGATGTGCTCCCCGGCCTTGCTTAGCACCTGGGGCAGGTGTTTGTGAGCCCACGTACCCTCCATTTGGGGTCCAGAGCATAGCACATCGAGCCAGTCCTGCTGGGCCCAGCAGAGTCTCTCGAAGCTCATTATTGGAGATCTCACAGCCACAAACAGTGAAGCAGCACACTCACAACGAGAGGGAGCCCAACATCCGCCTCACCAAGTTTTTCACTGCAGAGTTTCTCACTGCAGGAGGTTCATCGCACCTGAGCACAGCTCTGGCTCCAAGGGGTGCCCAGTCCTGTCACAGTGGGTGGGATGAGCCATACTCCCCTCGCTGGCCAGCCTGCTGATTGTGAGCACCCTGGTCCAGTGATCTTGTCTGTGAAGCATCAGCTTCCTCTGAGAGCAGGAGGGAAACAGGCCAAGTCAACACACCATGACTGACCAGCCATGGGGAAGGCAATGAGGAGGTCAGATAGAGGCCACCACGATGGCAGTGAGGAGAAGCCACGGGGTGAGCGCACCGCCCAGGGTCCTCGGGCTTCCAGGTCACACAGACCTGGCAGGGCTCCTGGCATCCCACTCTCCAGAGGCCTCAGCTGTGGTCAGTGCAGTTTTGGACACTGGAGGGTAGTACAGATGTGCCACCTCAGGAAGGGATGTGGGAGATCTGCTGGTCTGGGGATTTTCAGACCCTGTTCCCCAGAACCCCAGAGCCTAGAGAACTGGAAGGAACCTGGGTGGCTGGACCTTGAGCTTCCACCAGCTTCCTGTCTTCCATATTATACTTCCAAGTGGGATAGCATTGGAAATGCCCAGAGCCGGTCAGAAAGTTGCCCAGGATCCCAGAGGTCAAGTCCAGATGGCTCCTGGCCTAGGGCCCTGCCTGTGCCTGGCTCAGCCACTGGCCACTGTCCTGACGGTTCTTCCGTCCTTTTCACAGGCAATTGAAAACATCGACACTTTAACCAACCTTGAGAGTTTGTTTTTGGGGAAAAACAAAATTACTAAGCTTCAGAACCTGGATGCCCTCACCAACCTGACAGTACTCAGTATGCAGGTATGGACCTCCCAGCCCCCTGCCCCAAAGCCATAACCATAGTCGGAAGCCACCATACCTAACCACAGTCCTCTTCCCACACCGCATCCCTGGGGGCCATGTTGTCTCACTGTCAGTAAGGGAATCCACACAATATGCACAACCAAAATGCCATTCTTTCTTATGTAACTTTTTACAATTTTTTTTCTTTAAATTTCATTGTTTTGGGTCATGTTCCTTTTCCCTCTGAGAGGTGGGTTATTGGGTGGGTTTCGGCCACGAACCCTCAGAAGGGCAAGCTTGCCTGGTCCTCCTGTCCACTGCAGTCCACAGGCGCTGGGTGTACTGGGTGCTTAGGCTCACGTTCTCCTCTTATGTTAGAAGTAAACTAGTGGGATCAGACCTCTGAGGGGACATGTGATATTGCCCTGGGATGTGGCAAGTCCTGCCAGCCACCTGTAAGACCAGTATGCACCGTGTGAAGCAGATGTTTCACAGAATGGTTTGAAAAAGAAGTTCATAAGAGCTAATTTAAGATGCAATGTATCCTACAAAAATGAGAATTTATTTCAAAATATTCAGTAATTTTAACATTTTAGAATTGTTCAATTAAGCCAGGCATGGTGGTGCACACCTGTAATCCCAGCACTCAGGAGGCTGAGACAGGAAGATCACCGTGAGTTTAAGCCCAGCCTAAGCTACATAGTTCAAGGCCAGCCTGAGCTGCATAGCAAGACCTTGTCTCAGAGAAACAAAAACAGTGCGTGGATTACTCCCGGTAGAGGAGACTTGGGAGTTCGACCCCCTTTTTTGCACACACCCTGCTCTGGTAGGTTCTAGATGAAAGCCCTTTCTCAGGGTCCTTCAGGGTAGTTAGAAACCCCAGCTCCCACATTCCCTCTGTTCCTCCCTTTGTGCGGCTCTGACATGTGGCTCCCTTCTTGCAGAGCAACCGGCTGACAAAGATCGAGGGTCTGCAGAGCCTGGTGAACCTGCGGGAGCTGTACCTCAGCCACAATGGCATCGAGGTCATCGAGGGCCTGGAGAACAATGTAAGACTCTGCGGGCAGCAAGGGTGCCGGGCCGTGGGCAAGAGAGCAGGCTCCCCCCAGGGCTGGCCTTAAGTAGATCCCTGCCCCAGGGGTGTGTCCTGGGGGCAGTGAGGGGTGCCTGCGGGATACCAGCTATGGTCCGTGGGTGCCCTCCTGGGCAGGGTGCTATACTTACTCATCGTGTGCTGCTGGCCTCCTGGAAGGTTTAGGCAACCCTGCCTGCCCTGTACAAGGCTGGCTGGCCTCCTGGCTGCCCCACTTCCCAGGTACTGCGCTTCCTGCCCTGCTCCTCAGCGCCTTTTCCTTGAGCTTGGAGGCCTCGTCTGCCTCCTGCTGCCAGAGCCAGTGCTCAGGAAGAACTTCCACTCTGGCCGGGCCCAGGGCCCCGGGCCCCGTCCCGCAGCAGCTTTCACCTCAGCCTGCCTGTACTCAGTGTAGGGTTTAAGATGAATAAAGTACTTTTTCTCCTTCACTCTTACTGGGTTTTTTTTCCTCTCTGTTTTGTTTGGTGGCCAGCGAAGGTAACCAGATGGGTCACTTTTGTTACCATGGACAAAGCATTTCAGTCGCAGTTCTGGCTCCTTTGGCCTTTGTGCCTCAGCCCCGGGCCTGGTTGCCATTACTGATGGTGTTCTGGAAGAGGCACCACCATCTGAATTTCATTTCACCAACATCTATGGAAAATTAGGAGAAAGATTTGCATGTGGGAAATTTGCTCACTTTGCTCTAACCTTACAGGTGAATTAAGAGTTTACAAAACCAGTGTGCTGGCCAGGTGTTCACCTCTGGTGCAGAATGAGTTGCGCCCCTGGCAGCTGTTGCTAGAGCGTAGTGCCGTGCTGGAGGCACCATGGGGCTGGCAGGGTGCACAGACGGCCCCTCCCCAGGAGCCCATACCCCTGGGAGGCAGGAACCCGCAGCGGGCCGAGCACACGGAGCAGGCCCCCGGGCAAAGGAGAGGAGCCGCAGCACAGAATCTGCTAGTAGGAGTGCTGCACCACCATCGTGGTTAAACACCAGGTCATTCCTGGGCCTCTGAGATGAAACAGAAAAAAAAAAATTATATTAGACATAATTATGTGTTGTAATATTCAGATATGACCATGTTTTCTCTGGAGTTTTTTCCTACCAGAAATCAAATATTTATCTCACTTTCTTCCAAGTCTTATTTCTTGATTGAGAATTTATTTTTGTGGTGGGAGGTAAGGAAGTAATGTCCCTTTTCCCACATGGCAAGTGCAGTGTCCCAGCCCCTCTTCCCAGGAGGCACCTCCCCAGGTTCCATGACATCCATCCTGTGACATCTGTCCTGTGCGGAGCTGGCTGCCCTGGCTCCCCTCCCAAGGGTGTAAAACACGCTCTGGCCCCAGCCTGTGTTACTTGGTGGCACAGGACGCCCATCCTGCCCTGTTCCTTTTCCTTTCATTTTTTTAGGTAGTTTACTGGTTTGCTTTCAGATGAGCTTTCACATAGGTCTAGCTCCTCCTAAAAGCCACAAAGGGAGTCCCGGTTGTCTTGAGTCCCTGGGCTGGGAGGTCAAGGTGCAGGCCTGACTGCCAACCTGCGCCCAGTGCTGCAGCTGCTCCTTGCATCTCACAGGGCTCCAGTCTGCCTTGTTTGCAGAGCATGCTTACCTCACCCACCTCCATCCTGCACAGACGGGGACCTTCACAGGACAGGTACAGAGTGTGGGGAAGCAGCCCTGCTGCCACACTGTGTGTCCTTGGGCTCCCCACGGTCCCCTCCTCTGCAGTTCTCAAGGCCTTTGGGCTTTGAGGCCCCTGAACTGCAGGCGCCCTCGGGCATCGCTTGTCTGAGTGGATGTGGCGAGCAGTGAGATAGGATGGCTTGAAGGACCCAGCACAGTGTGCCCGTACCCTGCCTCACCAGACACATCAGGATACCCATATAGTTTTCCCGGCCGTCGCGGCCTCGCACCTGCAGCCGTCTGTGTCCCGGTCAGTGCCATAACACCTGTGCCTGTGCTCGGTGCGGTGTGGGTGTGGAGGCCGTGAGCACAGAGCTGAGTCCTGGAGCCCTTGACTGGGCGTCCTGTGTGTCTGTGGGCTTCATGTATATTTTGCTGGGACTGTGCACTGTCCCTTAAAACGTGGGAGGACTTGGAATGGTGATGCCAGGAGTGCAGAAGGAAATAGAAGGCAGGGACCCTCAGAAGTGCAGAGGGCAGTGAGTGCAGGGACTCCCTTTCAGTTTAGAGAAAACTTGCCAGGTGATTAGTTACACACAGCAGCAAGCAGCAGGAGCTATGGCAGATGTAATGCCCACCATGAAATTCTTGTTAAATCTTGAAACTGTTAGCTTTGAAAAAGCCTCTCAGGCTTACCATCTGCAGTGTGTCGGGGGCATCTTGAGAAGGTCATAACATGATGCACCCTGCTGGGCACGCACTGTCCCTGCAGCAGGCACTCAGCCGCTCAGGGCGTGACCCTCAGTGACTGTCTGTGGCCCTGCGTGCCCATTGCCATAGTCCCAGTGGGGCTCAGCGTGGCCCTTCTCCAGCACCCTGTCCTCCCCCAGCTTTGCTCCTGTGGACTCACCCTACTGAGGGCCTCCTTCAGGATGGCTCAGGACTAGGCACCTCCTCCCCCATTGTGTGCCCCGGCAGTGTCACACCCTCGCTGAGCCCCAGGTTCCTCCACCCTGAGGAGGAGAGGAATCTCATGTAGATGGTGATGTGGCGTTGTCGCGCATCTCCTCGTGGTAAGCACTCAATACAGACCCCACAGTTACCCTGAGGGCAGAGGCGGGCTTGTCCTGCAGCCCTGAGCTCAGCACCCCACACTGCACAGTCAGGTAACCACAGGTAAACAGCGATAATCCAGGAGAATTTGTATTTTTTTATTTTAGAACAAACTCACGATGTTGGACATTGCATCAAATAGAATCAAAAAGATTGAAAATATCAGCCATCTAACAGAGCTGCAGGAGTTCTGGGTAAGTTTCATACCTCGGGATCAGTACTGCTTTAGCTGAACAGGTCCTGTTGACACAAGGCCTCTGATTTTGTGAGCCGTGGTGCCGCGTGACAAGCTTTGTCACGTGGAGGAGGTTTGAGTGCTCAAGGGTCGTCAGGGTGTTTCTGTGCCCTTGCTTCTATGTGCAAGCCGCACGGCAGTACCTGCCAAACAGCACTGGTCAGAATCACATTCACCACTGCGCTGGAGCAGACTCAGATGACCGTGTGGAAGGCCCAGTCTGTGTGTGGTTCGGCCCTGGAACTGCCACTTGACTAAGAGAAGGGGTGCACGCACTCGCACAGCTACACCCCAGCACCATGGAGGGCGCTTGTGCTTTCTGTGGCATGGCGTCCAGGAATCTGCCTCGTGCTCATCCCGCAGTTGTGATGTGGCTCTGGGAGCGGCACCACAGGGCTGGCGGCAGGAGAGTCGGGGTGGAGAAGAGGCCGTGGTGGTGGGGTGCGACTCGGGTGTGTGGTGCTCACGCGCCCCCAGGGAGGGTCTTTGCATCTGCTGTGCGGGGCTGGGAACAGCCGCTGAGTCCTCCGTACTGAGGTTCTGCCGGGGAGCCTCACTCCCTCAAGCACACGGCGCGGCAGCGACTACGGCACTCAGCAGCCTCATGCTGAACACCAACCTCAGGCTCATCCAGCTGACCCGGAAGTCACACTGAGTCCATGCTTGTCCAGTTCCCTGGGACATAGGCGACCTGCTCTGAAAGTGTCCCTTTCCCTCACTGGGCACCCTGGTTACAGGCTCGTGTCAGGTGACATGGTAGGTCTGAGCAGACCAGGGACAGTGACAGGTGGCAGAGGCACCAGGCAGGGAGACGGGCTCTGTGAGTCAGGAGGGCAATTAGCAGTTGGCTGCAGGGAAGCCAGGAAGGACACTGAGGAGCCAGGCAGCAGGGAAGCGGGGTCCAGAGACAGGGCCAGATGCACTGTCATTGCATCGGTCACCGCTTAAAGAAACCTAAAAGCACAAAAACTGTTACCTTACCATTAATAGCATTCTCCATTTGTCTTCATAAATCTGAGTTTCCACTTGGTATTTCCTTTCCACTCAAAGAATTTTAATGTTTTTTTGTCATGCAGTGTCCTGTAAACCAGTTCTTCAGCTCTGAGTTGTCTGAAAAAACATCTCCGTTTTCCTTTCATTTTTGAAGGATGCTATGGTGGCTGTACAATGCCGTGTGGGCAGTTTGTGAGAGCCCTTGAGCAGTGTCTCTCCGTTGTCCTCCGGTTTGCCCGTTTCTGTTGAGAAGTCTGCAGTCATTCCTATTTGTATAACTTGCTTTTCTCCTCTGGCTGCTTTTGAAATGTTCTTCTTAATAAACTTTGATTTGGTTTGGTTTTTGAAACTTGAATAGAATATGCCACAATGTGGTTTGTCTTCTTACATATGGAGAGTTTGTTGAGTGCTTTGTGCATTTATAGGTTTAATCAATATGGAAAACTTCCATGGATTACTTCCTCTAAACTTGTTCCAGCCCCTCCTGCTCCCGCCTGTGCCCCGCTGCCTCCCCAACACTCTGTTCTCAGTGGTCCCCATCCCGCATTCCTGTGTCTGTCACTGCTTCCTTCCTTCAGTGCTCGGCTGCCCCGTGCTGCCCGTCCTTGTCCTTGGCTCTAGCAGTGCCCTTCAGCAGAGTCAGGCTGGCCGCCATCCTCCCCCACCTGTTATGAGCCCTCTCCAGTCAGGCCCGCCTCCTCAGCCACCAGGGGACCTCCCAGCAAGTCCGCCCATGCCCGGCCATCTTCCAGTGCTGCAAGTGTCACTTCACGTGCACACATGCGGACCCAGGGCCCTTCTGTCCCTCTCTTACTCCCACTTCTCAGCAGACAGGTTTGATTGCTCTGTCCTCACTTTGGCTCCAGGAGAAAAACAGAAGCAGCATGGGTAGATAGATGGTATAGCTAGGTGATAGGCTGGTTGCTTGATAGATGAGAGGTAGGTAGTAGGTGATGGATGGTAGATGATTATAGATTGGTTGGTTGTTAGAGGATAGTTGGATGTTTGGATGGGTTGTTCGGTGGTAGAGATGAATGGATGGACGGATGGACGGACGGACTGCCATCTGGCAGACAAGTGATAGATGGGTGGATAGATGATAGATGCTAGCTGTACTAGGTAAGGTCGGTCGACCTTAGGTGAGCATGTGGCTAAGAGCTGGGTGGCTGCTGCCCGTGTGCCACAGTCCTCCAAGCCAGCAAGCATGTCACGTCACCTTCACCCGGAGCTCTAGGCTATCACTGCAGCCGCTAATCCCAGCATAGGGTCTGCGTGTGCCTACTGGACAGTGTGGACCACGTGGTCCTTCTGCGTGGCCTGGGCTGTGCGCCTGCCACTCTGACTCTGCACCCCCTTGCTGGGGCACATACCTGTACAGGTGCCACACACCTGTAATCTTAGCACTCTGGGAGGCTAAGCAGGAGGGGCACAAGTTCCAGCCTAGGCTGGGTAAATTAGCAAGACCCAGTCTCAAAAATAGAAATGGGCTAGGAATGGAGCTTAGTGCAAAGGCCCTGGGTTCAACCCCAGTACCACAGAAAACAAGACACCACCCCTCCGCACGCTTGTGTCCTCATGCCTGGTGTCGCAGCAAGAAGTAGCCTTGGAAGTGGGGTGTCCTCAGGAGCCAGCTGTAGTGGCTCACAGGAGCTATGGGTTTAGGGGCAGCTCTGACCTGTGTGTCATTCAGTGCATAGTCCCAGCCTTGGAAACAGTGCTGAGCTGGTTTGTAGGATCTGGGTCCCTGTGCCTGTGGGAGGGATGCTTCCCAGCCCAGTTCCAGTATGAAGAAGCCATTCTACCCAGCTGCTGCTGAGACGCGGCCGGGAGGGACAGCAGGCAGCGGGAGGTCTGGGGGTAAGGGAGACCCCCAGTGACCAGCACCTTGGAGTCAGGTCCTGGCAGGACATGGTGGGGGTCAGAGCTGCCCTCTCATGGCTCCTCTCTGCCCCCAGATGAATGACAACCTCCTCGAGAGCTGGAGCGACCTGGACGAGCTGAAGGGCGCCCGCAACCTGGAGACTGTGTACCTGGAGCGCAATCCCCTGCAGAAGGACCCGCAGTACCGGCGGAAAGTCATGCTGGCCCTGCCGTCTGTGCGGCAGATCGACGCCACCTTCGTCAGGTTCTGAGTCTGCACGGCTCCTCACCTGGTCCCTCTCCTCACAAGACTTCCCGGCCACAGTTTTTTAATCTACCTGTTGCTCCTGACGTCGTCACTCAACAGTCACAACCCACGGCAATAAAAGGCACTGATGGTAGCTAGCATGTGTGATGCCCTTGCCATCGGGGCGCCTGCCGTCAGGGGCACCAGTGCCGTTAGCCCTTGCCACATGGTCCCTGGCGAGTGGCAGGCGGACACTGCGGCTATGGGGAGCACACGCCTCATGTGGCCAGCTGTGCCCTTGTCTCAGAGGTCATGGAGCCCCAGTGTCAGTAACACGTGTCTGGGCATCTGGCCTTCAGGACCATGGCGGGGAGGGTGCAGATCCTAGCAGGGCTGAAGGTCCTGGGGTGCAGGTGTGAGCAGTCCTGACCTGCAGCTGCCACGCTGTTTAGTCTTTCAGACTAATCAGTGCCAATTCTGAAAAAGTAATATACATTAAAAAAAATTATATGCGTTAAAAACAAAATCCAGGGTGGGGGTGGGGTCAACACGCTCCCTCACCCTGAGCAGTGAGGAGCAGCAGCGCCTGCTCCCCCTCAGCCTGGGGCAAGGCCGCGTCCAGCGTTGACCTCGCTCTCCAGAGAGCAGAGCTCTTGGGCTGCACCGCTCCCATGCCATCAGGCTGGCACCTAGGACGCACCAGGGTCTGTATTTAGCACACAGGCCGTGAATGTCCCTGGGCCTCAGATTCCCCGCAAGTCATGTGGCCACCAAAGTCCCTTCTGCTTCCGGAAGTCCAGAGCTGTACTGACAAGCATGGGGCCTTCATTGCCACCCTTGGCAATTTGAGGTCAAATTCGAGGCCACTGAAATCCAGCTTGATGTCAGCACCTCCACCGCCCTCTGCACTGCAAGCACTCAGCAGGTCGCCCGTCCCCTTGCCACGGAAGGACCCGCACACCACCTGAGCCCACTCGGGGTCTCTGGACAGGGTCCTGGGTCTGTGCAGACTCTGTGGCCACCACCACAGGCCTGGGATTGAATGTCCACTCCTGGTTCCAGCCCTCTCAAAACAGACTGACATAGAAGTGGGAGGATGTGCTGTGCCCAGCCTTGGGTTGGGCCCTGCACCACACCTGCAGCCACATGGGTTGGTCTGGGGACCAGGGCAGAGGGTGCTTGCCGTGCAGGACTGAGCCCAGGTGCTCTTGCGGAGGCTGGCGGGAGAGAGGGCACAGACAGCAGCCACTGGAGCACCGGGTGGCCCCAGCCCAAAGCCTCCCTGGACTCAGCGTGGCAGCGGAAGAGGAGCTCCTGCTGTAAACAAAACAGGAGGGGAAGGAGCCCCTCAGAGCAGCCCAGCAAGGCTGGATGAGGTGTGCCTGTGGGCCCCACCCCTCTGGAGGCCGAGGCAAGAGCTTCTCCTGAGCCCAGGAGGTCCTGGCCGCAGGTGCTTGGCTGCAGCAGGGAATAGCTCTGCAGTCTCTCACCTGGCAACCTCAGGTTCGGGCAGGCACAGTGTGAGCTGCAGCTGCGCTGAGTTAGAAGGGCCGAGTCGTGAGTCACTCGAGCTCTGGGCGCTGAGCACTGGCCAGCGCCAGGGCAGTGAGGACGGCATTTCCTGAAGATTCTGAGCGAGTGGCAAGTGTCCTCTGACGCCTCTTCTGTCCTGCTGGCATTCTGACCAAAACAGAAAAACATCTTTGGTGATGTTAGTAGAATGAAGAAATAAAGACCAGATAATTAGAACACACAAAATGGATATTAAATAAGATATATGGAAATTGGCAATATGTTTGTCTGTCTTTTTGAGACAGGGTCTCACTATGCAGTTCAGGCTGGTCTTGAGCTCACTTTGTAGCCCAGGCTGGTCTCAAACTTCCAACGATACTCCTGCCTCAGCCTCCTGAGTGCTGGTATTACAGGCCTGTGCCACCATGCTTAGCTGGTAGTATGTTTTAACCTACAAAAATTCCACTTTTGTGTAGTTCAGACTAAGTCTAGCAAGTTTGTTAGATAAAAGGTAAATTTAAAAGTGGGAAGAAAGATACAGATAACCATAGAAATGAGAGTACTTTTTTAAAAAATTGTAGGAAAACCTTATCTAAAATTTAAATGCAATGACAGTTTTCTAAGAAAAGAAAAATTATCTCTAATTGAGTTAAAATTCTGAAAAGACTAATAATTAAGGAAGAATTAGAAAAAGACATCAAAGAATGACTCCCTCAAAGAGGTCTGGATCCCAGAAGCAACTGATATGAATAGCATTTAAGAAACGGGTAGAAATGTCTGAATTCATGTTACAAATTAGGGAATAGCCCTGTTAAAAATCTTGACAAAAATAGAGGGACAGCAAGACCCAGTCTCTAATTAAGAATAGAATAAAAAAATAGAATAAAATAGAATAAAAAAATAGAATAAAAATTTAAAAATCTGCTTTTAGGGATATAAATACAAAAATCTTAAATAAAAGACTTAATTAGAACCGCGTGTGGTGGCGCACACCTGTAATCTCAGCACTTGGGAGGCTGAGGTTGGAGGATGGTTGCAAGTTCGAGACCAGCCTGGGCTACAAAGTGAGCTCAAGGCCTGCCTGGGCCGCATAGCGAGACCATCTCAAAAAGACCAAAAATAAAAAATAAGAAAATGTTAAAAAAAAAAGACTTAATTAGGGGCTAGGGATATAGCTCAGTGGCATAAGTGCCTGGCTGGCAAATGCAAGGTCGTGAGTTTGATCCCCAGTACCGCAAAAAAAAAAAAAAAAAAGACTTAATTGAAGACGACTGCTTCTTCTAGGAAGCTTTTATCTCAGAAGCTCAAGGATGGCTCAAGAGGATATGAGGTTCATAAAAGTCACTGTTTAATGAAGTAAAGTTTAAGAGCTGGGGATGTAGCTTGGGCACAAGCGCCTGCCTGGCAAGCACAAGGTCCTGAATTCGATTCCTGGTACAAAAAAAAAAAATGAACTAATGAAGTAAAGTTTAAAAACCTTGGACTAACTAACATCATAGTCTTTAATAAGATACATATTCCTGGCTTGGGTAAGTTATTTCTTCCTTAGTAAAATAAAGTCTGTACAAAAATCACTGACTGTGAGGCTTACATGGAAGATGGAAGATGAAATAAAAGTAGCAATTTATTTTTTAAAAAAATAGGGATTAGGGGCTGTGGAGGGGGATCTCACCTGCCGTGTGGGAGGCTCTTGCTACCAGCTCAGCACAGCAGGAAGAATCCACACGGCAGGAGCCCTCCCATCAGCTGCAGGGCATAGCTTCAGGGGTGTTGCAGTGTGAAGAGTAATAGAATCTGAAAATCAGCGAGCTACTGTACTTAGGGCGCGTGACACTGCCACTACAAAACAGTTGAGGAAACAGGAAAAGCTCAGAAATCAAACAAGAACGTCCTGTGTGGTAGAAGGGTCAGCAGATGGAACCCTAAACAAGACAGCTGTAAAACGTGAGCCCTTGGTGAAGACTAACTGCCTGAGGAAGATTTCCAGTCATGAGATGTGAACCCGAAGCCAGAAGGAGAAGAAATGGGAAAAAACCTTGGCTGCCTGGTGTAGTCGCCCCCACTGAGAGACACGGAGAGGCCAGCCACCATGAGCCGCATGAGGAAGGCGATTGCTGTGGAAGGCCTTCACATTTCAGCACGGGGGTCCCCGCCAAGCCATGAGAAACAAGCGTTCACCCCACCAGCAAACGGAATCCACTAAGTGCTGGTTAAGCCTTCCAGTGGCTTGGGGAAGTAAATGCGGAAATCTTAAATAAAAGACTAGTACATTAAAGACCACGGCTTCTTGACCAAGAAGGTTTTGTGTCAGGAATGCAAGGATAGGGTCTATAACCCCAAAGCCATGGAGGCCCAAGGAAATCAGCCCATCCACCATGGCCGCAGGAGCTCAGCCAGCCTCCTGGGCTGGGGTTTCTGCCCCGTGTCAAGGGCTCGGGTCCTTTTACTAACCCCGCTTCTTGGACATTCTTCCTGTAGCAATAAGCAGAGACAGATATGCCGGGCCATTGCTTACGTTGCCCTCAGAAATGGGGCCAGCTTGCTGTGTGATCAACAGAGTAAAGGTCTCAAATAGGCCCAGATCTTCCCGGCTTCTTGGGAGGCTGAGGCAGGAGGGTCACTGTTTGAAGCCAGCCTGGGCTATACAGCAAGACCTTGTCTCAAAAAATTGGGGGGAGTGCTAGGTGGTGGAGAGCCCTGGGCTCAGTCCCCGGTTCTGCCAAGAAAACAAGTCAGATCCTAGTGTCTGGGTCCCGCTACCTGACAACAGCAGGGCTTCCCAACTGGCTCTGAGTGTAAAGTGTGGAGACTGAGGTGGTCCCAGACACCTGGCAGTCAGATGGGTAGAGAGGCGCTGAGCAGGAATGGACACTTCTGGAAGTGGGGAGAGGAGCCCCTCCTGTCCCAGAAGCCAGCACAGCCGGGGGCTGCACGCTAACCTGAAGCTCCCAGCCCACGCGAGGGATCCGCTCGCAGTGGAGCAGGCGGAAGCTGTGCTGGTTTCTCACAGCAGTGACAGGAACCGCCTTCATCTCCCCAGCAGAGACGCTGTAACCCAGCAGAACCTGGGGCCGTGTCCTTCCAAGCCTGGCTGTGCGGCACCAAGTGGCTTCCAGGAGGACGTGGGTGGGAGCCATGAACACCTTCCCTTCCCTTCCCAGCCAGATGGCAGAGGTCTACCCACCGTGTCCCCTGCAAGGCCCTTGCCCTTAACCTTGTCCTCACAGCCTTCCCCGTGGGAGCCCAGACCCACACACTTCCATCCACTTCCGCTCAGCCGGCTGTGACCAGGATTTGTATGCGGAAAGCCGGGGGCCCTCACAGAAGCATCCTGGGAAGGCCGGAGCAAAGCCCCTTGCATAGGGCCCTGCCTGCTGGCCCAGTGGAAACCACAGGACAAGCTGACCATGCCTGACCTCTCAGCAAAGCCCATGGGCATGTGGGGTGCAGAGCAACAGAGTGGAGGCTGCTCCTGCACCCATCACTCAAGTCTTGGGGTGAGGATCTCCACAGGGGTCCCGAGGGTCCAGGTTCTGCCACCCATCCCAAGGTGTCCCCTGGGGGACAGGCAGCAGTGCGGGCAGAAAGGGGCTTGGCTTGAATGGGTACAGCGGGGTAGGTAGACAGCCAGGTCCTCAGCTCCACCCTCAGGGCCCCACCATGACGTGAGCTTCAGGTTCCAACAGGAGGGCAGGAGGAATGCAGGCCTCACAGCTGCTCAGCCGCCTCGGCTCCCCCGCAGTGATTGCTCCTGCGCGTGAGTGAGGAGCCCATCACCAGCGGCCCTCGGGGCCCTCCAGGCCGGGGGCCCTCAGTCTGCAGCTGAGGCCCACGACTGCATGCTTCTGCCTATTATTGCTCTGGGGGTGGGACAAGACGTGGAGACAGCTGCCACCAACAGCTGCTGAAAATACTGAGGTACACTCTCGTGTCGTCGGCCGCCCGCTCTGCCCCGGGCCTGCCGGGGAGAAGGGTGAGGGCCCTGGGAGGGCTCCTGGAAGGGGGCGCAGGAAGAAGAGGAGGGAGACCCCAGCGCTGGGCTGGGGGCTGGCAGCAGAAAAAGCAGTCCCAGCTGGGTGGGTCCCCAGGGAAGGGATGCAAGGGCAGAGTCCTGCACGCTCTGGGACCCTGGGGCTCCCCTGCTGGTCGCCAAGGTGAGCGAGCTGGACAGACACAGAGACGGGCCCATGGGAGAGGGGTGCAAACAGGCCGGAGAGGGCCTGGGAGGGGCGCAGAGGGCCCAGTGGGCACAGTCCTGACACAGGACAGAGGATGGCTGGTGGGAGAGGAGCACCGGGCAAGGCCGCTGAGACCCAGCAGGTGGGGGCGATGGCAGGGAGGCCAGGAAGGTGCCGTGGGGGGTGGCCAGAGGCAGATGAGTGTCCCTTTAGGTCTTGCCCCGTGTGTGGTGTGTGGTAACCTCCTGTACCTGTTCCCACAGTCTTCCCGGCTGCCCACTGTGAGGCCACGGAACCAGCTGCCCCCCGGAGAGATGGGGACTGGGGCGTGGACTTCCCTGGGCCCAGGCGGGGACAGCAGATAAAGGCGCATCAGGCCGGGAACTGAAGAGTCAGCCTCAGCCCCACGGCTCTCGGCTGACTCGAGGGGTTGCAGCAGGCAGAGGAGTCCACAGGACAGGACAGTGGCTCAGCTGTGCCCTAGCAGGGATGTGAAGGGGCAGGAAGACTGTGCAGAGGGCAGGCCCCGCCCTGCCCAGAGGTCACCACCTGGAGCCCTGGCCCACGGTCAACACGCTAACGCGCAGAGCCTTGGTTTACCCATGTGAATGCAGCTGCCAGGCCTGCCTAGTGGGTCACGGCGAGGACACCCGTGGCTGTCCCTGCACAAGCCACCTCGCCACCGAGGCAGAGGCTGTGATGGAGCTGCCGGTGGCGGAGGTGGGGGTTTGCGGAGGAGGGAGGGCGCTGAATGGCTTTCAGCTGGAGCCCCGCACCCCCTTTCCGAACAAAAGCTGTGCCTGTTCAGGAGCTGGGGACCCCAGCCTAGACTGCAGGCCACCACCAGGGCAGGGCTAAGCACAGAGCCGTCCCGCCCCTGCCCTGCTGGCCCAACTGCTGAGAAGACTGGGCCGCTGCCTCGACACTGGTCATGACTTCCCAGGCCTCACACAGAGGCTGCTATGCCAGGGAGGAGCCTTCCCAGATGCCTGTGGAGGAAGTGGGGAGGCTGAGGCAGCACCGCCCTGAACACTCTGGATTGTAGAGCCACATGGGGACTGGGTGGGTGAGAAGGGATGCAGTACGTGTGGCTTTGGCCAGGTCCCCAACCCTAAGGAACCTCCACTTTCCCTGAGTCGAGCGAGTCCACCACGGAACAGAAGACATGGGAGGCCTTCAGTGGGAGTTCCTTTGCTTGCCCTCAGCAGAGCGCAGAGTGAGCCTTGCACCCTGGGGCTCCCTCAGGCCACAGCAGCCCAATGCCAGGGCTGCCCCCTGGCGAGCCCTGCTGTGTCCTAGGGCTGCTGTGACAAATTATGTCCAGGTAGCTTAAAACAGCACACACTACCCTGCAGTTCCAGGGGTCGGAATTCCCTAAGCTAGATGCGGATGGGGAAGGGTGCACGCTCCCTGGGGGTCCTGAGCCTTGTTCTCATCCTCATCCTCTCCAAGATCCCTATGGTGCTGGCCAGGGTCCTGACAAGACAGGGTGGATGCCCCAGCCGACAGGTCCCTCGTCCCAGGGAGGGGGTGTGGGCCTCCCCAGAATCCCCCGAGACGTGGGGCTCCAGCCAGCGAGCCCCTTGTCTCCTGACCTCCCCAGAGGAGTTCATGCCCCAAGGCCCCTAGGTCCCTGCATTTCCCCAGTGGGGCTCCCTCGGGCCAGTGACTTGGAGCCGGCAGCCTGGGAGCGAGCTCCTTTTCCTGCCACCGCCCGCCGCTCCGCTTTGTCTCTGTCTCTGCCCAGGTGCAGTCTCTAGCTGCCCTGCTTTTCCCACTTGCTCCTTGAGGACAAATGCTGAGGGCCCAGCTTGCACCCCACAAACCTGTCGCCAGCTGAGATCCGGGAGAGGGCACAGAGGTACACAGAGCAAATGAACTCAGGTAGGGAAGCCACTGGGTGAGCTCCCGACCCAAGGGGCCTTGCGCCCCCACAAACCTCCCCGGCCTCTCCCTGGTTGGGCGCTTGCTTCCTGTACCGAGCCTCCGGGGGCTCTGTCCCACCCTGACCCAGTCGCTCCCCTGTGCATCCCATTTTATTTTATTTTATTTTATTTGTTTTTTTTCCAGTACCGGGAATCGAACATATGACCTTGTGCTTGCCAGGCAGGTGCTGTGCTGCTGAGCTAAATCCCCAGGCCCCTGCATCCCATTTTAATGATTAGGGTTCAGAGGTGGTTTGTGCTGTTTTTGAAAGACCATTCTGAAATTGGGAATATATGCTCCGTTCCTTCCTTTGATGAGTGTCTCCACCCAACATGGGGCGGCGGACTTGTGAGGGGGTGTCAGGGGACACAGGCAGGTGCAGGGCTGAGCAGGAGCCCTGTGCCCAGGAAGCACTAGACACAGACTGAGTCCATGGATGCCTTCATGCTCCAGGTATTTGTCTTTCAGTTCTTCAACTTCTACTCCTAGCCCATTCCCGTGGCCTTCTTTGAGGGGAGGTGAGCAGTGCCGCCCCCCACACCTGCGCCCAGGGCCAGGCTTGGTCTCCTTTCACCCTGTGCCTGGCAGTGGTGTAGATGCTGTATGCCTCCACGCAGGCCCTCGCCATCTCCTGGGCTCTGTGGAGCTTGGGGCTCGGGGTCCCCTTGAAGCCAGCAGTCAGGCCAGGTCCAGGATAGCAGCTCCGTCCAGGCTTGGGGGCGGGAGGGAAGAAGGGAACCCGGCACTGACTGTTTGTGGGACACCTGGGAAACTACCACACCTTGTTTAGAGTCTGCATCGAGGAGGTGAGTGTGGCCTGCAGGTGGCAGCATTCGGCCAGGGCCAAAGCTGTGGCTTGTTGCCTGGAGGAGTGGTGGGCTTTAGGGTGGGACCAGCGTGTGCCGGGATGCACGGGACCTTGGCCTGGGGGCTGAGTGCTGGCGGTTGCAGACCTGGCTGTGGTCAGCACTGTGAGCACCGAGGCTGGGGCTTGGGCTCTGGGGACCTTGCTGCCCCTGGGTGCCCCCTGACACCGCCCGCACTGGCCTTCCTGCTGGCCTTTGCCTTCAGCTTCCTGCCGTGTGCTCACTACACTGGACCTACTTGCTGGGCCTGAGTGGCTTCGTCACAACCACACATGCAGGGAAGAGGAGACAGGAGACAGGGGCCCAGGGGGTGTGGGGGCCAGGCGGGGACGCAGTGGCCAGGTAGCCCCCGGACCTGCGCTGCCCTCCCTTCCCCTACCTCCTGTGGCTCCAGACTCAGCCCGGTGCCAGGACTGGGTGGGGCTTGGATGGTAGGGCCAGTTAGCTGCTCCCAAGCCCATTCCTCCAGGGTCACATTCCTTCCAGTTTCTTCTTGATTCAAGTCATGTAGTTTCTATTTTTACAGGAAGTTCTCACCTAAGCCCTATAAGGTACTCACACAAACTTCACCATGTTCTCTTACGATCGTGCTAAGCTTTTCTGTTTCTTAGCTGTGCCCACATTTCCTTTCCAGAGATAGTTTTTGTTTTTTTAAAATATCAGTCTTTGGGCTGGGGACTTAGCTCAGCGGCACAGTGCCTGACCGGCAAGCACAAGGTTGTGAGTTCGATCCCCGGTACCAGAAAAAAAAAAAAACACCCAAAATAAATAAATAAATAAATAAATAAATAAATATCAGTCTTCTAGTACCAGGCACATGCCTGTAATCCCAGCACTTGGGGTGCTGAGGCAGGAAGACTGTCATGAGTGCAAAGCCAGCTTGGACTACTCAGTGAGACCCTGTCTCAAAAAATTAAAAAAAAAATCAGTCTTCTAAATTGGGTGTGTTCCTCATAACTGTAATCCCAGCAATTGAGGAGGCTGGGTTAGGCGGATTGCTGGGATTAAAGCAATCGGGCCTACCAACTATTAAACTAGGTCAATGTTTTTAAAGCAGCAAGTGATGGCCCCATAAGGAGTTATGGGGACCGACTTACTGATTCACACTAACTTCATCATGTTCTCTTATGATCATGTTAAGCTTTTCTGTTTCTTAGTGGTGGCCACATTTCCAGATCAAGAGTCTGGGTGCTTACTCCTAAACGGATGGCAAGAACTGAAATCACAGTTGGGGTTGTAAAAGTTTAGAAGTGAGGAAAACTGCATTAACACCAGTGGAGTACAACTTTTACAGGGAGCATTCAAGTGGTTGGTTAGACATAAATTCATTAACTGAGAGCCAAGAAAAAATGAAATGCTACAAGAGGTTTAATGCTACAAGCATGATTTTTTTCATTTTCTCTCTCTTTTTTTTGCTTCTGTTTTTGTGATGCCAAAGGTTGATGCCAGAGCCCTATGTGTGCTAGGCAAGCCCTCTGCCACTGAGCTACACTCCAGCCCTTTTCTATTTTCGAGACAGTGTCTCACTATGTGGTCCAAGCTGGTCTTGAACTCACAGTGATCCTCCTGCCTCAGCCTCCCCAGTGCTGGGATTATAGGTGTGTGCCACTAAGCCTGGTTCTTTTTTATCTTTTTTTTTTTTTTTTTTGGTCTTTTTGAGACAGGGTTTCACTAATGCAGTTCAGGCTGGACTTGAGCTCACTTTATAGCCCATGCCGGTCTCAAACTTGCAACAATCCTCCTGCCTCAGCCTCCCGAGTGCTGGGATTACAGGCGTTTGCCACCATGCCCGGAGACCTCTAGTTTTTATATGTATGAAAATATTTGTATGTCTTTGTCTTCCAATAGCTAGTACAGTAAGTCCTGGACTTAGGAGTGAGCTCTGCTCCTGGAGAAGATTCATAAGTCAGATTCATTTGTAAGTCCAACAAAGTGCATCTTATACACCTTGGCCACAAATATACAAGGTATATTGTATAATTATACACGATTTGACACAAATATACAATGCATATTGTGCAAGGCATAAAATAACCAAACCAAATATACCAAGTCATCCACTGTGATGTCCTACACACACTGCACTGTAGAGGAAGCACACAGCAGCACAGCTGTAATGACACTGGGCAGATGTGTGAGCTGCCTCTGTGCCTTGTGGCATCAAGAAATGTTTGTAATGAGAGGTCTGTTGGTATCTGCGAAAGTTCTCAACTTGAATGTGCAGTAAGTTGGGGACTTACGGTATACAGTTCTAGGTGAAGGGCTGTTTCTCCTCATTTTAGGAAACATGCCTACCAGGGCAGGGCCTTCGTGCTGTGGGGCCCATTTGACAGACAGAGAAGGTGCCAACCTGGCCTGCCTGCCCACCTGGGACCCTTCTGTTAAGGACATATGGGCACCGTTTCAGGCCCCTGGACAGAGAGCTGGGCAGAATGACAGTCAGGGAGGGCTGAGAGGTTGAGTCGGGGGCTCCTTCTGCCCTGGTCACCATGTCTCCTGCAGGCAGCATCAGGCTGTCCAGGCTGATGATGGACCATCTTCCTAGACCTGCTGGGCCTTCCTGGGCACTCACCTGGCCTTTGTCTTGCTGTCTGAGGTACCCGAGGTGTCTGCCAGCCTCTCTATGCCCCCATCCTCGCCTTGTCCCTCTTGTTGGGCCCAATTGCTGCCTTTGTTCAGGAGGGGTGGTGGGACCCGCCCTGTCCTCTTATTGTTGAGGCCCCTTTCCTGGGTGGTGGGGTGGGCAGCAGTGCTGCAGGGAGGGGTGGGCTCCAGCACTCTCCTGTCCTCCGTGGCCACCATGCTCTCCATCAGGGCCTGCTGCCAGCTGAAGGCCACTCTGGGCCTTTGTCTACCACTCATGCACGTGGTGTTCTCCACTGGGCACGTCCTCCACCTCCTGGTGCCCGACATCCAAGTCCGTGGCCATCAAGGTGAAGTGGAAGTACTATCTGGCCAAGCAGATGCTGGCAGAGGTATGTCCTTCTCCGTCACATGGCCCCCCACAGGGTCCTCCTGGGGACGGGCCCTCCTTGGAGCAGACGGTAAAGGCAGTCCAGCCCTCAGCCCATGGCCACCAGGGCCTTGAGCCAAGGTTCCAGGCACCAGTGGCCTCCTGCCCCCTCTTGGAGGTCCTGGCAAGCTCACCAGCCTGCCTCGAAGAGATGGAAGGTAGCAGCGCCAGCTCACCACTCCCTGGGGCTGCAGCTCCTGCCCGCCCCTCCCTCCAGCAGCATGGCCCTGCTTGTGCAGCCTGCTCCCCCTACGGGACACCTCTCAGGCTCTCCAGGGGCAGACATCTGGTGGCCTTCGGGGACTGACCCTGCTGCCCCCACTCATGGCCCACAAGGTAACATCTCCTTTGTACCCCAAGGCTCAAGGGCCCTGTCTGAAATGCTGGGTGTGGTGGCCCTTGCCAGCCTGGTCACTCTCCTGAGTCTGTCCTCCTTCCCTGGGCCTCTGACTCCCCAGCATGGACCCCTCTGCTCACAGGGCCCCAAACCTCAGCCCACGGGGCCCTGTCAGGCTGGCCAAGAGGCAGCCGTCTCCCAGGACACATAGGCTCGTGGACCCTCCACCCCTGGACGTGACTCTCTGCCAATCTGGCCCACGGGACTCGGGTCCTGGCCTCCCACGCCCAGTACCACCACCACCAGCCCTTCACAGGTACCTTTATGCCTGCTGTGCCCACTGCCCTCTCTTGTCCTGACGACCAAGGTCCCTACCTGACTGGGCAGGCCCTGCACCTGCATCCCCACCGTGAGAGGAGGCCTGCTCATCCCAGCCCTCGTCCCAGAGACTTACTGCCCTCCTGGCCGCTGTCAGGTGTCTGGCTGTGCTCCTGTAATGCCCTTCTGAGCAGTCAGGCTGAAGTCAACCCTCTGGGCTGGGCTAAGGGACGGGAGGCAGCAGGTGCCCACGTGGGACAGGCTTTGGAATGGAGCCCTTGCCCATCCCCAGCGGTCCCTTTCTAGGTTTTCCACGATTATACACAATTGTTTTCCAACCTGGGCAGTAAGACCCACAGCTTCGCTTCTCTGTTCTCTTGGCACTGTGGGTAACGGGGTATTCTCCGTGTGTCTCCCAGCACGGCTCTTCCTTCATGGTGTGCACGGAGGACTTCCTCTTCCTCCCTTCATCAACCATGCTGGAAGGTACTCCGCAGGGGCCAGCTTCCGGAGGCTGCAGTTCTGAAGTGTGACGGAGGCGCCCATGGCGCACGCCTTTCCTCCCTCAGCTTGAGGGCTTGAGCCCTGCCACTGCCACACTTCCAGCCTCGAGTCTTGCTAAATTGCTCAGGCTGGTCTTGAATTTGGGGTTCTGTGCCTTGGCCTACTCCGCCTTGCTGGCACTATAGGTTTCTGTGTGGATACACTCCTGAAGCTGGGCTGTGGGTGGCCCCATGATTACGGGAGCCCCCGTGACCTTCTCCACCCAGTGTCCCCACCTCAGCATTACGCCAGAGAAGGAGCTGTGGGATCCCAACTTCTCCCACTGGCTCCGGGGCCTCCTCTGTGGTGCTCCAGGGGCTCCTCCTGGCTGCTGAGTCCTAAAGGGTAATGGGTCTGGGTGCCTGGGCACCTCAAGTTCAGCCTAGGTTCTTTTGCAGGTGTACCCTCTGCACAGCACCTACTAAGGACTGAAAGTGCCACACACTAGGTACAGGCATGGCTGTCTTAGGCAAGAACCAGGCCTCAGGGCCAGGGTACCACTTGCCTTTCCACAGGATCCCCACCACACAGGGACCAGCATGGGTCTTCCTGTGAACCTCTGCACCCCAACTCCACCCCAGGCACAGGCACGTGTGCTGGCCTAGATGCTGACAGAATCCCTGGCTAAAGAAGGGCGAATCTGTAAGAACCCCGCCAGCTCCCAAGTACGGCAGTGCCCCTGACAGTAACAGCTGCAGGGCGGGGTGGACAGCAGGGGTGGGCAGGACCCCTCAGTTGGGGTCCATGGCTGGGTCTCCTCTACCTGGCTCTGGAGGGTGCAGTGGCAGCGCCGAGAACCACCACAACCATGGGCACTTAAGGCCACAGGAAAAAGAATTGTATATACAATAAAGCAAGTCCATCAGCTTTCTGATTTTATTATTGAATTTATAAAATTCCAGTGTCATCCATATTCATGACCCTTTACATGTTTGCATAATAATCTCCAAATTCCAAAGTTAAGGCCAAGGGATGGATGTAGCTATGGAAACACAGGATATGGAAGACATTCAACATGGAGGGACAAAGAGACTCCCGGGTCCCTGGCCAGGGCCTGTGACAGCTGGGAGGTTGCAGGGAGACACCTGGTAGTCGTTGCATTGTACCAACAATAGAAAAGAAGCAAGGAGACCCCAAACAGCTCAGGGCAGGGCTTGAATTCACAGCACTTAGCAGTAGGGAGAGATGTGCAAAATCCAGTTGTGAGAACTTAAAATTGACCTACAGGGAGCGGGGGTGGGGAGTGGGGGAGGTGGGGAACTGGAGATTCAGGAGGATACTAGAAGAGAGACCCAGGAAGAGAGGAGGGGGTGGGCACCAGAGGGAGGCAGAAGGGCTGGGCTGGGGTCAGGGATATGCAACTGTCCGACAGGAACAAGTCCCCAGACCACTGCGGACGGAAGGGGTGACAAGTTATGAGACAGCCCCGGAGACGCAAGCAGCACCCTGCCGTCTCTCTCCGCCCACCAGCCCAGCTAAACCAGAGTCATGGCCTACGGAGGTGAGGCAGGTGTTTCCAATTCCTGCAAGTGGGCACGTGTGGGGGTATGAGACCCCCGGGACTGGGCCCACTTGCGAGTTCTGTAGCCTAAAGGTGTCAAGCCTGAGTTACTAAGCCGAGTGAGACTTCGGGGAAGTGTCCTAGTGGAAGTGCTGGAATCCAGCAAGGCGGCTGTGAGATGGGTAGTTTGGTCATTCTAGGAACCCAAGTACCTGGGCTCAGACAACCTGCCATTAGGCCTGCTCAGTCCCCACACGTGGCAGAGATGCCTCTGCTTGGGACCGCTTTTCCTTGTGAGGGTGACCAGGGGCCTGGCCAGTGGTCCAGCACTCAGCCACCTGCCACACCCCTGAGGAAGGGCGGACTCAGCTGGTAGGGCTCTCAGCTGCTGGTGCTTTGGTCCTTATCTCACTTTGCTCCTTGGTGCAGGCTAAGTGACAGCCTGGCCCCAGGACTGTGAAACCTGCCCTCCCTTGCTTCTGAGCACCCTGCGTTGGGCCAGCCACAAACCACTGGCCTGAGGGTGGGCACTGGCCTTGAGCTCGGCACCCACCAGCCCTGTGGGCCCCAGCGATACAAACCATGTGGGCAACGCTGGCCCTCATGAGACCACTGTACCGGTGAGGTAGAAAGAAGGCAACTGGACAAGAGGTGTCTGGGGAGAGCGGGCATGGGGCCGAGGATGGGCTGAAAAGCAAGTGCAGCCATCCTCACTGAGGAGAAAGCATCCATCTCCCTTGCCCCTACACCCTACGAGTCTCAGGCCACACTAAGCCACAGTGGCAGCCACGGGGACCCAGGCAGCACACACACAGGTAGCCTCGCCTCCAGGCTCTGTGCACCAGGCTAAGGGGCTGAGGCACGGCAGAGACCCCCAAACAAGCATAACCAGGACTGTCTAAGGTCCCAGGTGACCAGCTGCCTCAGACGACTCCTGCTCCCAAGATGGTCCTTCCTCCCACCCCAAACACCTGGCACTAGGCAGACCTGGCAGCTGAAGGTCTGGATGACAGGCAGGGGCAGGAGTGAATGGGAAAGGAAGAGGGCAAACGTTTTGGCTTTTATAAAGTCAAGGAAATTTATTTCCTGAGGTCATGACACAGGAAGTCGACTCCTAGCCGCTGCTGCGGAGCTCTGGTAATGAAGGTCAGAGTGCTGACCACATGCTGGGTGGACAGGAAGCTGGAGTCTATGTGGTCATGAGGTGCTCAATTACCTTGGCTTAGTGTTTCAGACAGTGGCGCACCTGTCCTGGAGCAGTGTCGGAGGCAGACGCCGAGTTGCTGGGTGCCGACTGGGCCTGGAGGACGGCCACATGGGGCCGGCCCGCCAGGCGTCACTGCAAGACCTCAGGGAGGGGAAGAGCGTCAACTCATCAGGGTCCAGCTGCTGGACTGGGTGGAGACATACTGCTGTACGGGTGGGTGCAGGTCAGCAGGCTGGAAAGGTTTCTGCTTTTTGATCATTATCGTTTGGGACCCCAGGGGAGGGTCTTGGGGGCCACCTGTGCCCCAAAGCTGGGAAATTCCTCAGAGCTGCTCATGTCAGGAGCCTGTGGAGAGGGAGTATGCAACTTCAGTATGGGTTTATTCTGCCTACACTCAAGCAGCATCCAAAGCTGCTGCCACCCGCAAGACACTGGTCCCACCAGCCCACGACTGTCAAGGGCAGAGGCAGCAGCTGCCCATCTCCCATGTGTGCTGACCTTCTCACTGCTGCTGGCCCAGGGGGCGTCCCGCACCACAAAGCCCTTGGACGGGGCCTTGGCCTCCTCGTGCACTGGGGGCTTCATGTAAACCTGTAGCGCCTCGCTGTCTACCACGTCAGCCAGCTGTGGACAGGGGTGGCATGTCTGCCTGTGGTCCAAGGTGGCTGGCCTTTGCATGGCATTCCCTGGGAGGTACAGAGGGCACCCACCACATATTCGCCCCTTCCCCGCCAGTCACCACAGGCTTTTGGTGGGGTCTGGGGTCCCAAGATCCTGCCCACTCAGGACTCACGTATTCTTCCTCAAGGTTGAGGATGTGGTCAATGGCCTCCTCCACATTCTCTGGGAGCCCCGTCACAGTGACACAGTTGGGGTCAGGGGCTCCGCTCTGGGGGAAACGAATGTCCACCTGGAAGCAGGACAACATTGTTGGGTGGTCGGGGAGAGTGGGTCTCCCCACTGCTGGCTTGTGGGGCTTACCTTGAACTCATCCATGATTTTGCGGATGGCTTTGCCACGGGCACCAATGATGCGGGCATGGACACGGTGGTCCAGGGGGACGTCCTCAGACACCATCTGCTCAAGCTCACCCACGATCTTCAGGATGGCATCCCGGGCAGCTTCTGTGTTCTTCTCATACCCAGTGATGGTGATTTGGTCCTGGGGCTGAAAGTGGAGAAGGCAATTGGGACACACAGCTTAGGTACTGCATAGTTTCTTCTCTATGTGAAACCCACAGCATAAAATAAAGAACAACAACAACAAAAAAAAAACCAATAAAAGGGAACAGGAACATTGCTCTTTTTCGAAAGAAAAGGGGACTAAGAAATGGAGGGGAGTGGTAGGGGATGTGAAAAACAACTGAGACATGCTATGTACGTATGCCAACTCCCCAAGGTAAATGTAATCATTATGCACTGCAGACATATACTGATAAAATGTAAGTGTTTATAAGACTAACCCAAACCAAGCCAAACCAAGAAGCATGAGCATAGTGCACAGGAGGTGGGAGGCCCACAGGGATGACCCAGTAGGGCTGGTGCAGGGCTTGGCCCAATGCAGGCCTCACCTCAGGGGAAATACTCACCATCCGGACAGCACCCATTCAATGCCTGTCCATTCCCAAGCCCCACTCACAAGACAGTCAAATACAGGACTAGAAAGGACACTCCATGGAGATGTGGACTCCAGGGAGGCAGAAGCAAAGCCCTCAGCCTGCAGCTTCCCACTCCCCTGCCCACCAGGAGGATTTCCTGCTCCATCACCAGAGAGCCCCTGCTCTGCGTGACCCTGAGGTGAGCAGACAGACAGTTCCCGCATACTGCAGGAAAAACAGTAACGATGACCCATGATCCTCAGGACAGATGCAGAAGTGGCAGGTCCATGTGAAAGAACAGAACATGCAGAGATGGGCCAGAGAACGAGAGTCAACACCCCGAGACACAGCAAAAGGTGGGAGTGTGAGGAATTCCCATCCAGACTGAGAGGAGGGTGAGGTCAGCAATGCCACAGGGCCAACACTGCAAGTGAAGAACTCCCAGCGAAGGGCTGTGTATGAAGAAGGGTATGCCTGCTGACCCTGAATATCAGCTAACATGGTCTAGGTGCAAAGGTAAAACAACATGGCAAGGGCAGCAGGGGCACAAGTTTAAGACAGCCAAATTCCTAAGAGCAGTCAGGATAACCAAAGATTCAAGTGAGAAAACTAGTCGTATAAATACATCCACTACAGGCACCGAGGTAAAGGCAAGCAAAGGCACTGAGAAAAACGTCATTCGAAGGAGGAGCCCAGGGAGTCGAAGGCAAGGCCTGAGGGGATCCCAGCCTACTGGTGTCCAGGAATGAGGTGTGCAAGTGATCGTGAAGACAAAGGAAGAGCGAGAACTGCAGACATGCTTGAGGGCTGGGAGACTTGGCCAGGTCCCGTGGCCAGAGTGCCTAGTGAGCTGCTGGGCTTCCAGGGCAAACAAGGCAGAGTCGCCCACACCCCAAGAGCAGAGGCTCCACTGAAGTCAGGGCGGCCCCTGGCACCCATGTGTATGAGAGCAAGCCAGAGAGATACGGGGCAGCAGGGGGCTGCAAGGAACCAGACCCTGCTGTCTCGGGCCGTCTGCCTCCTGAGCCCCGACAACTGGGGAACAGTGTGCGCCTGCAGGTGTGACGGCTCAGAAAGGACCAGCTGAACTCTGCTGCTCACCAAGGAGGGACCAAGTGGGCACTGAGGAAAATGGCCCAGGACCCCAGAGGACACACGCTGTCCCAGAAGCCTCACCCAACTGGCAAGGGCAAAGACAGCCAAACCTGAAGCCAAAACTGGATCCGCAGAGACCAGCCACTCACTCTCAATTCGGCCTACTTTCAGCCAGAACATAAGTTTAGAGTGACTTCGCAGGACAGGGAAAGGTCACAGTCCGAGTGCCCCTAAGATGCTCAAACCCAGCATCTCAGCTGGGTCCCTCCTTACCTGGCTTCCATCATCCTTATCCGGAAACTGGATGTTCACATCATGCTCCAAGCGGATTTGGGTGATCACTGCCCCTTTCCTCCCAATAATCTTGGGATGATATTTGGGGTCTACAGTGACATTCAGTTTGAAACTCCTTAGAGCCTGTAAGTGAAATGACAAGCATGAGGCCTCACTTGGGAGAGCACCCCATCTGCAGCTGGGCCATATGCCCCCATGGCCCACTGCCACCAGGTCCTTAGCCATGAGTCAACCCTCTGGGTCCCAGAGAGTGAGGTGTCTCTGCCTGGCCCTTGCCACCTCAATCACCTACTTAGTGTGGGAATAAGAGGCCATGCCCACTCTACCTTGAGCACATTTTCTTTTTTTTTTTTTTTTGTACTAGGAATTGAACTCATGACCTCAGGCTTGCCAGGCAAGTGCTTATGCCACTGAGCTACATCCCTGGCCCCCAATAAACAATGCCTTTTAACAGTGGGTTTTTTTTTTGTTGTTGTTGTTGTTGTTTTGTTTTCTCTGAGCACATTCTTTAACTAAGGATGCTCTGACCACTGCTGCCCACCCATGAGGGCGGGCTCTGGACTCAAGCCTGACACAGCCAGGCAGTGAGCTGCTTGAGCTCTTGGCCCTATTTCCCCATTTGTGAGTCAGGGATCTGAGGAAGTCTGTTGGAAGAATGTGTTCTGGGTCTGTCAGGGCTGGGTCTGGATGAGGCATGAACAGAGCACTAGGAGTGTCTAGGGACAGATGGCCCCAAGGCCTGCACAGGGCCTGCTCACACCCGGTAGCAGGCTTGTGAGGGTGAGCAGGTGGAGGCACAAAAAATGCCCTGCCCTGGGAAGAGCCCAGGACTCTGACACATCTGCATTAGCTCCTGGGTGCTGTGCCAGGGGCAAGGCAGGGTCTTACCCACTGCGAGCCAGTCTGCAGCCTAGGGCCCAAGCCCCACCTTCCTGCAGGGAAGATGTTTCTCCTGATGTGGCTGAACTGCAAATTAACACAACAGCCCCACTCTGTCTCTTCTCATTACGAGAAGAGTGTCTTTGCCCTGAGCACCTTTCCTTCCCCAGCAAGCCCTCAGGCCCCAAAAGTCGGCAGAGTGCCCACAGTGCCCCCATCCCTGCCCCTGGTGGGCAGCCCTGTCCCCACTCACCCGGTCTTCTTGCTCAGCCTGCAGTTCTTTCACACGCTCCAGCAGCCCTGCCTTGGCCCTGTCCAGATTGGCAGCAAGGCCTGTGATGGCGATGACGTCAGACTGCAACTCGGGAGCTGGGACATGTATGTTCACCTGTGCCACGGACACAGAGCAGAGCAGGTTTCTGAGCCCACAACAACACTGAGTCTGTCTGGTCTGGGACCACAGCCTGAAGCACAGGAGCCAGAGGAGAGAAAGGAGGCCCACCCAGCAGGAGGCCCACCCTGCTTTTGCAGGCAGTCTCTCGAGCTCACCTCAAACTCGTCCATCATCTTGCGGATCCCGCTTCCCTTCTGCCCAATGATGTAGCGGTGAAGGTCAAAGGGTACCTCCACTTCAATGGTGACTGGAACGAGTGCCTGGAGGGAGGATAAGGGCAGAGTGGCCCAGGAAGCGACAGGAAAAGAGCTCTGCTGACACCAGTGAGCCCTACTGCCACTGTAACTCGTGAGGGACAACACAGGACGAGGAGCCCATGCTGGGGCACATTTGCCTTCCTGAACAGCTGCAGGCTAAGGCACTGGGGAGAGGCCTGATTCCTAGCTGCCCCTGAGGTGATGAGCACTCTAACCCTTGCCATCCTGTTTACCTCTGCAGTCGGCTCCTTCACAGCATGTACCACATGTGAAGTGCGCCTTGGCACAAGCGCTGATGTGCACAGTGCTGGGGGAACACTTAAAGGATGGACACCGAGGCTGGTGATGGTGATCCTATGGCACATGTGCCTAGTCAGACAACAGTCATTTATCCTCAACTGAAACCTCAGCCAGGCGTGGTGGTGCATGCCTGTAATCTTAGCACTTGGGAGGCTGAGGCAGGAGGATCACTGTGAGTTTGAGACCAGCCTGGGCTACAAAGTGAGCTCAAGGCCAGCCTGAACTGCATAGCGAGACCCTGTCTCAAAAAACACCTCAGTATTCAAGTTTAATTGCAGTGTTGCCGCTTTAAAATAAATAAGCGGGCTTTGGGTTGCAGTTTGGGTACTCCGTCTCTACAAGGTTCCCCATCACTGACGTAGGTAGCGCCCCACAAATGCTTGCTGTAGAAGTGGCTCACCATTGTAATAACCCTGGACTGGGTGACCCCCACCTCCTAAGAGGGAGATGTCACCTTTACCCTACTGCCCATGGGTCTCAGAGACTGGACTCCACATTGCTGCCTGGGGAAGGGGACTTGGGCCCCAAGTCCTGTTGAAAGGAAGAGCCCTCCCTGGGCCCTACACATCGAGGCACCTGGCACAGCCAGATGCTTGTACTTGAGGACCCCATGACGAGATCCACTGTCCGCCATCACTCAGGTGGCAATGGGCTGTGGGGAGGATTTGGGGAGGCAGACAAACCTCCAAAGCTTCCTTGGCGGCCTCACACTTCTCTTTCCGGCCAGAGATGGTGATGATGTCGCACCTCCTGGGCGAACCGGGGTCAGCCTCTCTGCCCTCACTGGCTTCGTCTCCATTCTCCTGGATGGTGTGTTCCATGCCATGAGCTAGAACAGAGGAAGAGGGCAGCTGACAGCTGCTCTGACGGTCTGGCTCTGCAGCACACACTGGTCTGCATTTTGAATCCCTTGTTAAGCATCTGCTACATATACTGGCGGGAAGCGGGAGGAGTGCCTCACTTGTCCTCCAGGAGATCACAGTATGGGTAGGGAGAGCAGAAAGCCCACGTGGGGCTTCCCAGCTTGGGAGACATTGACAGCCTCCCAGGGGGGCCATGAGTTCTGCACCTCCGTCCTCACCTTCCTATGGTGCCCACAGCAACCTCAGAGGTGTAAGGAGGCACAGATAAGCCACAGGAGTGTGCAGTTCCACTGTGTGGGGAGACTGACTTCTAGGCAGGAGTGGGCCCTGGCCTGGTCCAGATGAGCCAAGAGGCAGTGAGGGGGACCATGAGCGAGATGCCAGCACAAGCCTGCAGCTCCTTGTGCCAAGGAGTAAGAAAAAGCTCCAGAGGGATGATGGGGACCCATGAGCCACCTGGAGACCATGCATGCACCAAACAACATCTGTCCATGGAGCAAGACAGAACCTGGAGCCCATGTGATACAAAGCATGAACAGGAGACTGACAGGAGACAGAAGAACATGCTGCCTGAGGATCGCCACCCTAGCCAAGCAGCAGTGAATGCTAGCTGGACTTTAGGCCTGACTTTGACGAGTGTGCTATGGTTGTAGAAGACAATTGTCCTCGTTTTTAGAAAATATGGGTAAGGGTGTCTAAATGTTACACTCAGACCGGGCATAGTAGTGCATGCCTATAATCCCAGCACTTGGGAGGCTGATGTAGGAGGATAGCTGAGAGTCTGAGGCCAGCCTAGGCTACATACTGAGTTCAAGGCCAGCCTGAATTACATAATGAGATCCTGTCTCAAGAAAACCAACCAACCAACCAAACAGACAAAACACCCAAACCCAAACATCACTGAGACTCAAATGATTCAGAAGAAAAAACAAATGTGTAAAAGGGGAGGAGTCCAAAAACAACCCATGACTCTGAAGAGAGGCAAACAGGTCTAGTTTTTCTCCAAAGTGTGAATCATGCATGATTTAACTCACTGCCTGTACAAAGCACCTGTCTTTCCAGGAAGATGGAGGGTATACCTGATGAGCCCTGTGGCTGTCAAACCAGCAGAGAGCAGAAAGCAGAGGCTGCAGGGTCACAGGCTGGACCATAGGCCAGCAAGGCTGACCCCAGGAGCTATGCACACCATTCACAAGTGCACAGCTGGTGAGAGGCAGCCACGGTGCCCACACAGACATCTTTCTACCACACCTGTTTCCTCTGCTCCCACCCGCCTGCCTGTCGCTGAGCACACAGCAGAAGCAAGCAACAAATAGGTCACCTGGTGCTGAAAGGCCCTAGGAGAGCTGCTGCCCTCTCTCATGCAGACTACTGTGGCCCCCTTGTGGGGACATGCTACCTGTACCGCCACAGTTGAAGTCACATGACATCCCAAGAAGCAGGGGGACTGAGCAAGGGCTTCCAGCCTGTTGCCCTAGGAACCCTGCAGCAGCCCATCAGCAGAGACCGAAGATGGCCCCGAACTCCTGCAATCCATGGCAGTGTTCACGCATCACTCCAGCGCTAGGCTGAGTTGGGTAGGAGGGCCACAGGGATGTGGACAGCAGACTTGCTGGTGGCACTCACCAGGGGTCTCCTCTCTGTCTGGGAACTTGATCTGAACATTGTAATCCCGAGTGATCTGCTGGATCCTGGAACCTTTGGGGCCCATGACAGATCGATGGAACTTCTGGGGAATAGCACACTCCACTGTCACTTGAGCCTCCTGCAGAGTGGATGCAGAGAGAGGAGGAAGTAAGGGTGAATTCCTCAGGTCGGTGCAGCACTTTCCCTACCTTTCCTTGGTACACAGCTGTCCACTTTAGGGGAACCTAGACCTCCTTTATGACTGGGTGGGGTAGGGGGAGTAGGCCTTCTCTGGAGCAGGTCCCACAGGCAGAAAGCACTACACCATGTTAACCAGGGGCAGTATAGCCACACTGGCTGAGAGGAACCTTTTTTTTGTGTGATACTGGTACTAGGGAGGACGGAACCCAGGGGTGCTCTACTACTGAGCTACATCCCTAGCCACTTCTGTTTGTTACTTTGAGGGAGGGTCTTGCTAAGTTGCCCAGCCTGGCCTTGAACTTGCAATACTACTTTCTCAGCTTCCAGAATAGCTGGGATTTCAGGCATATGCCAGTGTATCTAGAAAGAGGGACCTTCTGTGGTCACAGTTTGGGGCTTGGTGAGGGTGCCCCAAGCCACTATCAGGTTGTGAGGCGAGAGGGAGCATAAGCCTGTGCTCTGCAGAGTGGTCACCAATGATGAGTGCTGACACCGAAACCCCAACTCACCAGGTCCTCGATGATCTCCTGGATGCGCTTCTTAGCTGCTTCCACGCAGTCCTTGGCGCCCTTGAGGGTGACCTTGTCGCTCTGTGTGCCCGAGCGTGGGAAGCTGACCATCACTCCACCATACTCCTCAGCAATCTCCCTCAGCACCTGGCCCCTTCTGATGACAAAATGGCGGTGGTGCTTGGGGTCCACCAGCATGTAGTCTTCAACCACGTTGTCCTGTGGCATTCAAAGAATGGAGGATGAGCTGCCACACCAACGATGTCCGATGGAGCCCACAGCCAAGGCCCTGCTCCCTACCAGGTTCTGGATCAGGGCCTCCAGCTCCCTCTGTGCCTCCCGGACAGCGTCCTCCTTTCCTATGATGGTGATCAGGTCCTGGTCCTTGTCCTCTGCAGCTGGGAATATGATGCGGGCTCCGGTGCTGTCACGCACCTTGCGGATTTTGCCTCCCCCTTTACCGATGAGGAATTTGTGGTACTCTGGCTTGGCTCGAATGTCCACAGTGAAACTCTTGGTTTGCTGCAGAAACAACTCTGTGCGTGTCAGCCCTACCCCACTTGCCTGGACCACAGTGCAGAGAACGTGCATGCTAGAGGACAGTGGTGTGGAGCAAGCGCCCCACAGGCCCCAGAAGCTTGACACTACAGCAGTTCTAAGGTTCACTTCAAATTGATGTGCTTAACGGACTGCACATGCAGCCAGCCTCTACCACGACTGAGCACACAGGCTGGGAAGCCCAGTCCTGTTGCTCAGCAGCAGTGACCGAGCCTCTCTTGGCTGCCCGATCGGCTGAGGTGCAGCCACATGCAGCATGAGGTGTGGGCAGAATGCACCCCTGGAGAAATCTTGTCCCAGCAATCTGTACTCCCAGACCAGTGCTCCTTCCTTCCTTCCTCCGTCCCTTCCTCCCTCCCACAATCCCAGCGTGACAAACTGGCCCACAGGAGACAGCAGCACCCTACATAGTTTGGAGAGTCATAAGCCCAGGCCACAGTGTACAGAGAGCTTTCAGGCTGTGGTAGCACAAGCCCCGTGTATGACACCAGGGTATCAGACCCAGCAAGAGCCAGACGTTATGAGTTTCTGACAGACACCAGTGCCTTTGACAGACTCATCTTAGAAAGTGGTCACGTGTGGACCACAGGGCCATCTTTTGCCTTCCTGTAGACCCGACACTGGCTCACAGAGCACAGAGGAAGGACACAGGGAAGAAATGGACAGCTAGCACACAAACTGTTAAACACCAGGGCTTTTTTCTCTTTCTTCTATGGTCCTGGGGATGGGTTAGAGCCTGGCACTGAGTATACCCAACCCTTTTCTTTTGAGACAGGGTCCTGCTACGTAGTACAGGCTGGCCTTGAGCTTGCAGAGAGCTCCTGCTCAGTCTCCTAAGAGTGCTGGGATTACAAGCCTGTGCCACCATGCCCAGCCCTCAGCCCTTTCTTATTTTTAGATAGGGTCCCACCAAGTTGCTAAAAAATTGTGCAAACGGAGTCTGAACTTGAAATCCACCTGCTTCAACTTCCTAGAGGGCTGGGATTACAGTCGTACACAACCACACCTGGGTAGAAGTTTATTATTTTTTAAGTGCTGGTTTCATCAAACATCAAGAGAATCTACTACAGTGGAACCTTGGTTCAGGACCTTAATTCTTTCCATGAGTTTGGTCACAAACTGAACTGGATGAGAACCAAATCAAATTCAATGCCTAGGTTAGGTTCAGTGTTGAGTTTATGAGAAATGTGATCTGGTTCTTGTCCAATGTGGTTTACAGCCAGAACTGTGGAAAGAATTAAATTTCTGAACGAAGGCATCCATGATTCTTTGCATGGTCATAAATAACAACATTATCTAAAGGCTAAAGAATCAGGCAAACCCAGCCCAGCAATATGGTAAAAGATAACACTAAAACCATGAGGGTTTACCTCAGAAATGCAAGCTCAGCATCTATCAACACGACATCAAAATGACAATGATGATGATAATAAAAAAATCTACAACCGCATGAGGAGATACTGGAAAAGCACCTGACAAAATCCAACACTCCCTACAGAGCTCTCACAAACTTGGCACAGAAGGAAGTTTCTGGACAGACAGCAGGGAAGGCTGCCGCAGGCAACACCATCTCCACATGCAGAAGGGAGTCTGGAGAGGTACAAGGATGAGCTTCTAAATGAAGACTGTGTACAAATTCAGATGCATTTCCACAGGCTAAGCACCAAATGAGGCAAAAAGGCCCACATACAGTATCACTAAAAACAGAGCTATAAACCAAATGCCCCGTCTGCTATGTCTGTATGCTGAGAACCATAAGCACCAGTGAAGGATAAAGGGCCTGAAGAACTGGAGGGAAATGGGCCTGAAGTGTGGAGACTGCTGAGCTGCCTGCCCTCGCTGGCTCCCATTTCCAGACTCCACTCATCCCAAGCAGGTGCGAGTGTTTTCTAGAAACTCGCAGGCTGCTTCCCAAATGCAAGACAGGGAAAGGGTCTGGAGCAGCAACAGCAGTGTTTAATAGCAACAGAGACAGGATTTATGCCAGCTGACCCATAGATGTCCTGCAAGGACAGTTACTCCGAACCCAACATGCTGCTGAAGCAAAAAAACCAAAGCTAGACCTACAGGAGGGTTTGGATGAAAGGCTAAAGGTGATGCTCTGAAGATCCCGGGCGGGGTGTACCACTGCATTTTGATGGTATGGTAATCACATGACTGTCAGAACTATACAAAAAGAATCTTTTTTTTTGTCTTTTTGAGACAGGGTCTCGCTATGCAGTTCAGGCTGGCCTTGAGCTCACTCTGTAGCCCAGGCTGGTCTCAAACTTCCAACGATCCTTCTGCCTCAGCCTCCTGAGTGCTGGGATTACAGCCGTGCGTCACTATGCCCCGCTACAAAAAGAATCTTGAGTTTTACTCTAAGTCATACTTTAAAATAATCCTCTCCTGAAAAAACCCTTAACTATGTCAATGAGTAACTTTTCCATACTGTCTGCACGGACATTTGGAAGTGAGCAGCAAAGCCCCAGAGGCATAAAGCTGTACCTTACAGCTGCTTCCAGACCTGAAGGAAGGAAGGGTGCTTAGGGTTTTCAACAACACCAAGAAGAATAGGGGTTACGGCTCACCTTCTCCTCAGCCAGGTGCAGGAGCTGCTTCTTCGCCTTCTCCACATCCGAGGAAGGGCCTCTGATGACAACGGTGTCACTTCCGGAACCTTCAACAGGAAAGTGGATGTGGACCCCGCCACACTCCTCCATGATGGAGCGGATCAGGCGGCCCTTTGTGCCAATGAGAGAGTTATGCAGCTTGGCTGGGATAGAGACCTCCACCTCAGCTATGTTTGCCTGAAACCAAACACAAGCAGCAGGAGGGGTCACTGTGGTGTAGCGAGGAAAGGCCACCAGTGTGGCTGGTGTGGGAGACGACTAACCAAAAGGGACCCAGAACTGTGCACAGGTGTGCTGGGGTGGGGAGGGCAGCGTTGGTCACAGTGTGGGAGGAGAGCTGTGACTCTGGCTCCTCAATCAACAGCAGAGGTGAGTCCAACAGAGCTGTGGGGCAACTCCTCTGGCCAGTGCTTCCAGCCAAGTTGAAGTAGCATAAACTGAATTTACCCCTTACTTGAATGGGTGCCTTGCAAGACACAGGTGACAAGCAGAGACAAGGAGAGCTATGTGACTGTCCCAAAGGTTGCTGTAGCCAACAGGGGAGGGGCACAGGCAAAAGACCAGAACCCAAAGGGGAACAGCACACAGAAGGAACCTGAGCTGAGGGCAGCACTCAAAGCCCGCCTGAAACAGCTCACACTGCCCTGGATATCACCTCAGATACTCAGCCTGGGGCCCAGCAAAGCCTGGGGCTGTGTAGCCTTGGCAGGCAGCTGGGCTGTACACCTTCCTGGCCGGTCTCTCTGTGGGCAATACCTGGTCTGGCTCAACCTGGCTCCCTCTGTACCTAACAAATACTAAAGCAAGTCCTAAAAGGAGCACACAGCTCCAATGCAACTAAGCTCATTTAAAAATATTAAGAGGAATTAAGAAACAACAATAATAAAGTCTTGTAAAGAAACTGGCAAAAACAATTTAGAATAGAAAAAAAAAAAAAAAAAAAAGAAACAACCCAGAAGTAACGTAAGTACTAGGGTCAGCAGACCAAGCGTAGAGGACAGGTATTTAACCACATGTGTCTGTTTTCAAAAGTCAGGTAAGAGTCAAGCATGGTGGCACATGCCTATAATCCCAGAATTCCAGAGCCTGAGGCGGGAGGATTGTCACAAGTTTGAGGCCAGCTTGGGCTACATAGTGAGTTTAAGACCAGCCTAGACTGTGCCTCAAAAAAAAAAAAAGGAAAGACTGACCATGCAGGGCACTGGAAACATAGATGATACAGTGTCTACAACGCCCACACACAGAGAAGGGAGGTCAGCTGCTCTAACACTGCAAACAATGCACCTGAAGGGCAGGACTAGTAATATCCAGGTAATTCGGTCTCTGTACCAGGAGACCACCCGGTTCACAAGTCTGCAAACAATGACCAAACAAAACCTCAAATCTGATAAAAACTTTAAACCCATACACCCAAGTAGCTCCATGAACATCACTCAAAGAAAACAACAGAGACACCACAACTGCTCAAAAATGGAGATACAGAAGATTTGGCATGCACAAAAAAAAGCTGTGGCAGCATCAGATTTCCTGTGGAAATGAAGTCAGTGAGCAGACCCTGAGCTGCGTTCTGAGGGGAAAAGACAGAAACCCAGCCTAGAAACCCACACACAACACAACTGTCAGAAACGAAGGAGATCCAAGGCAGGCGGATCATGGCCATGAGTTCTAGGCCAGCCTGAGCTGCATAATGAAACCCGATCTAAAAAAAAAATAGAGAAAATGAGTGCAGCAGAAATCATACCTGAGAAACATGGAGGGTACCCTCCACAGAGAAAGGCTGAAATATGGCCCACAGCAAGTAGCTGGGGGCTGGCTCCAGGGATGGCAACTACTGCGAAATATGGGAGACTGTTTATTATTTCAGTCTCTTCAAAGAACTGAACTTTAAACCATGGATCAGTGACGTTCTGTGGGGTATGTAACACATGATGAAGGCAAGACCTGGAGCACAGAGAGGCAGGCGTGGGGTGAAGGGGCACACGGTAACTGTGTGGGACTCAGCTACATCCGCTGTGCAGGCAAAGGAGACAGGTCAAAAGGACGCTCAATCCAAAAAAAAAAAAAAAAAAAAAAAGAGGAACAAGAAGAGGACAAACGGAAAACAGACTTAAGAGGGCAGACTGAAATCCAACTATACAGAACAGCCCCTTTCAACAGACCAAGTGCTGGGACGGGGAGGAAGTTAGCATCTAATGGGCTCAGAATTTCTTTTTCTTTTTGGCTTTTTTGAAACAGGGTCTTGCTATACAGTTCAGGCTGGCTTTAAGTTTTTTTTTTTTTTTTTTGTGGGGGGGGTCTTTTTGAGACAGGGTCTCGCAATGCAGTTCAGGCTGACTTTCAGCTCACTTTGTAGCCCAGGCTGGCCTCAAATGCTCAATGATCCTCCTGCCTCAGCCTCCTGAGTGCTGGGATTACAACAGGTGTGTGCTACCACGCCTGGTATGGGCTTGGAATTTCTGTTTAGGATGATGATAAAGTTCTGGAAAAGGGACAGAGTGATAGCTGTACAACTGCAGATGTATTTAATGCCACTATATTACACTTAAAAATGTTAAATTCTATGGTATATATAGTTCACCACATCAAAAAGAAAAACAAATGCAATTTAACCGAATTTGTTAAATATACACAATAAAGGTAAATAAGTGTGATATATCAAATGCATAAACACAAATATAAATAGCACATTTTAAAAATCAGAGATCGAGGCTGGGGATTTAGCTCAGCGGCACAGTGCCCGCCTGGGAAGCACAAGGTTGTGAGTTTGATTCCAGGTACCGGGAAAAAACCCAAACCAAAAAACAACAAAAAAAGTTTAAAAGCCAGGCATGCGCCACCACGCCCAGTGCAAAGAATATTTTGAGATAAAAGGTCATTTTATGGTGACACAGACTACATTTGCCCTGAATGAAGGAAGCAGCAGTGTAGACAGTAAGGATCATATGGGAATACTATCAGCTTCATGCTCAAGGACTTGACCCCTTAGAGCAGAGGAAACTCCTTACAGACACTAAACCCAAGCAGAACAGATAATCCACCCACAGGGAAATGCCATCCTGCCATGAGCTGGGCAAAGCACCACACATGCACACAACACTAGCAAAGATGAGACCACTCCATGCATGGCAGTGTGGAGTGTTGAGGATCCACTTGCAGAGTGCAGAACACCCAGACTCAGGCCTCATGCACACCCACTGAGGCTGCAGGCAGATTGGGGGCTGCCTGGGGTGAGTGGGGGAGGGAGGCGAGGGTGCCAGAGCAGGGCAGGGCAGCTGTGATGCAGAGGGGTGAGGGTTTTATTGGGGCAATGGATGTATTCATTGGGATGATTCCTCAGGTACACACATCAGGATTATCAAATGGCACACTGCCTGTCTATGTAGCTTATTTTATGGTTTTCTTTTTTTACAAAACTGAAGAAAAAATAAGCACTTTCATATGTGATTTTCAAGTTTTTATAAAAATGAGCAAAAGAAAATGCCTAATATGGGCCGGCGATATATATATAGCTCAGTGGCACAAGCACTTGCCTGGCAAGTGCAAGGTCCTGAGTTCGATTCCCGGTGCCAAAACAATGACCCTTGATGCTTTTTAATTTCCTATCACTTTGTCTATAACTCTGTATTGTTCTTACGCTATTTTTTGTAAATGGATGTCCATTTGTTAATATGTTTTCCTTCTTTCATTTTTAAAATAAATTAAAAAAAAAAAAAAAAAAAAAAGGAAAAGCCTAACAGAGTAAGTACCCCAGCCTGATGCCATGGCTATGGGGTCAAGTACACGGCCATCAAGAGACAAGTGTCCAACAGCTGCCAGTCAATCTGTTGGCACTGCCTGCTTAAGCCACAGTGTTCTCATGAGCTGTGTGGGCCCTAAGACCCTGCATGCTTGCCCTGGAGGCCCTGCCAAGAGTTCTCCATCATAGGAAGTGGGAAAGGCTCCGTCATAAAACACCTCCATTACCAGGTCTTTCTGGATGGACAGAATTCGACTCCGTGCAGCCTCGCAGTTGGCACGCTTGCCTGTGATAACGATGGTCTCAGAGTTGCTGTTCTCTGCTGGAAGGTCGATCTTGGTGTTGCTTTCTTCACGTATCTATGGGATGTGACAGGAACATGAAAAGCTGAGGAGAGTCCTCCCACAGTGGATGCCCCAAGCATGGGACTGGAAGGCCCAGTTCCTCTTTCCTGTGTACAATATGGGGGGTGGTGCAGGGCTAAGGGGATGGGGCATGAGGAGCCAAGGCCCAGGGGACAAGCCAGTCACCTTCTTAATGTTTGCACCTCCTTTTCCAATGATGTTCTTGTGAAACTGTTTGAAGATTGGAACAGAAATTGAGTAGCTGTTTTCCACCTTAAGAATAAAAGAGCAGCATAATTAACCACCATGCCAGAGAGTAAGCCTCTGTTTTCACCAGAATTTGACAAGGCGAGTTATGGACAAACAAGGACATGGAGCCTCCTTTCTTTCTCACATTCAGAGGTTCATCATGAGGACAGATGAGATAAGTTGTTCGGCAACTAACCAACCTGGCATGTTTTATAGTCATACCATCTAAAGTCCTCTCTTTCATGAATAGTAAGTAGTATGCAGCAAAACCTATAGTGTGCTAGCCACACATCTACAATCAGCAGCAGTCTTGTCTCCACCATGCTCTGGGGCTGAGGAAGGGCTCAGAGTCCATATCAAGGCAGCACTCAGTTCCTTTGCTTGGGAATGGTGATGGTAAATTCCAACTATCAACCTGATGAGGCTGGAGCTGCCTAGGTCACTAGTAAAAAGCACACTGCTGGTGGATGTGTCATGACCTTGGGAACTACATCTGGTCCCTGGTCCCTTCCTCTGTGCTGCTTCCCAAAGGCCTTTTACCGTGTTCTTGCCTTGGACCCAGCTGACCATGGGCTGAAGCCTCTGGGACTATGAGCCAAAATAAACCTTTCCTCTAGTTTAGGTATCTGGTACTGTGTCTCAGTAATGGGAAGGCTGACCAACAGAGGAGTCCAGCACACGGCTATGCAGCAGCTCACAGAGCCAAGAGGCCCTCACTGTCACCTCCCAGGGCAGGCATCCACTCACTGCAGCCCCCTCAAGTGACCACGGACAATGGCAGTGTATGGCCTTACCAGCAAGCCCTCTTCCACACTTTCTAAACCTTTTCCCATTTCAGATTTTGAGAAAAATAATAAATAAATAACTCATTTCACTTGTGCAGTCTCCCTATTCTTACTGCATAGGACACTTTCTGTACCTAGGAATCTGAAGACTCTTCAAGGAAATAAGGTTATTGGGTACGAGAAAGGAGAAATCTCCCACATGAATTGTGTAACACAGAAGGGTTAGCAATTACAATCAGTCTGGGCATTCAGGTATTGAGAGAGATGGTACCGCCACCTTCTTCCCATACCTGAGATAACAGACGATTCCCAACACTGGGCTCCAAGAAGCAGAATCAGGAGTGCTGATGTGACCCTCCCCCACCCCCAGCACTGCTACACACCAAAGGGTGTAGAAAGTCCCCTACCAGGTCTGCCACCATCTTCTGCATGTACTTGGTGCATTTTTCCACTTCATTCTTGGGCCCTCTGAGTTGGACAATGTCACTTTTTTGTGCTGGGTCTGGAAAGTTGATGATAACCTACAACAAATCATCAGAACTGAGTTTGATTCTTAGGACTGGGTGTCAAAATGCTGAATTCTTCTTAAGTATACATTACGCTACTTAAGTATACATTACACTACTCTTTAGAGTGATTAAGAATGCCTTTGAGCCTGGGGATGTAGTTCAGTAGTGCAGTGTTTCCCTAGTACATAGGCCTACTGCAAAGTATATAATAAAATAAAAAAGAATGCCTTTGGCAAACCTTTACCTCTGGGAATTTATCACGAATTTCACGGATCCGTTCACCTTTCTGCCCAATGATTGTGCGATGAAATCTCTGCTCAATGATTAGATCCTTGGTACGCTCATTTTCCTGAAAATATGAAGTAGGCAGATGTCATTTATCATAAGCAAGCTAGTAAATCTCCCTTATAAACCAGGAGGCATTGGAAGCCAGAGGACCATCACCACACAGCCTAGCTCTCACCAGCAGTAGGTAAGATGGTGTCCAAGAAGCTCCCTAAGTCACCCCTGGGAGCCATAGGTCATTGGTGCCCATGATGGATGTCTGCTCCAACAGCAGTCACAATCCAGTTATGCTATTAGCTCCCTGAAGAAAGTACAACGGAAGAACTGACCACAGGACCCTTCAGCCAGATGTACTATGAGGGAAGTAATGATCATGGAGTTGGCACTTGTTTCTACTGAACTACAGGTGAGCCCAGCTTTGCTACTTAAGAGGCTCAGCACTCTGTAGAGCAGGGAATGCTCCCTCCTGCACCACTCCCCCTGCACAGGTGATTAAGAAAGGATGGTTCAACATGCACTGAACCCACAGGGGTCTCAATTTCCTCCACAGGCCTTAAAATATAAGGCAAATACAGAACAGGCCAGCTGGAATCCTGGGAAGGAAGACCAGCCTAAGCAACGTTCTAAAGAGCTCTGGCAGTGCAGACTGGAATCAGACGGTAGGATTCAGTGACTGCATGCAGAAGACACTCCAGGACAAGATACTCCAGGACAGGGCACTTAGGAAGGGGGCTAGAGCAAAGAGACCTGAGACCAGGGACTGAGCTCAGAGAGGCCACAAGGTGGCAGGAAGCTGGACCACACTCTGGATGCAGTTGGGTCCTGAGCACTAGGAAGACAGTATTAGTGACTCCCTGGGGTAAACTGCTGCAGTTATTTACTGTGCCATGTTTGTTTTCTTCTGGACTCTTAAAGGCACCCAGGGACCCTCATGTGTAGCCAAGTTGAGAATCACTGCTGTGCACATCTGATGCGTAGCAGCAAGTGTACTTGTAGCTTGGGATAAGCAGAAGGCAGGTGTCAGCCCACAGCAGGGCAGTACTTTGTGGCTGGAAAGTGATCATTCCAGTAATCTTCAAATCTGGCCACACCCTAGTCATCTAGGGTCCTTTCAAAGTCGAGGAATATGTCACAATCTTGGGTTGGCAGCCAAGCATCCAAGATCCCTGGGAACCCTTGTGCTTTCCTGGCACAGCTCAGGGGCTGAAGGGAACGACATGTGCTGGTGATGGAAGATATGTGGTCCCGGAAATCAACTCAGTGAGGGATCCTACAGCTTCTGTTCTCCAGGACCATACCCCACAACAATGCTGTTCTTAGGCATGGTCTATACACAGGCCTGTGCCTTCCTGGTGGGCCCTGGATGCTGGTGGGCTCACCATGCGAGATGCAAGCTCCAGCAGCTCCCGCTTGGCCTGCTGCACGCCCTGGGGGTCCCCCTCGATCCGGATCAGGTTGCTCTTCTCACTGTCGGGAGGGATGCGCACCGATACCTTGTACTGGTCTTTGATTCTGTTTACTTGAGACACAAAAAGAAACACATCTTAGACACAGAAGCTATGATGGCCCACCAGTGAGTGACAACCAGGATAGGAACAAGCCCCAAAAGTCCCCCAAAGCCACGATGAGACTCCAGAAAGTTTCTGTTGTCTAAAGTGAGAACTAGTCACAGTATTCACCAGCCTGCAATGTTCCCAGAGCACTGGCCGTCGGACTTCAAACGAGTCTGAGATACAGCTGGTCTTTGGTGTGTGACTGGGCTTTAGAATATTTAAAATATCCCAGGTGTGATTAATGTGCAAGTAAGTTTGGGAACAATAAATCAAGTAAAAAGATTACATACATCGTGACAGCAGCACCCCACTGTCCATCTAAAAGCTCATGGGGGCCACACTCTTGTCCAGAGACTCCAGTGTCAGTCCAGATGCAAAGTGAATCTGTTGTGGTCTTTGCAAAACAAATGGAGCTGCAACACTCCTGCGGCCACCTTCCTGGACACAGCCAGGAGCCTCTGAAGCTCTGGAGAAGCCTTATCACCAGAAACTGAGGCAGGCATTTGGCTACTGTATGCATGTCCCAAACTGCGCATGCTGCGGGAGTGATGAGGCAGGCAGTGTGTGCTGGGGGCTGGCATCAAGAGGGAGCTGCTCCAAGTGGATGACACAGGACAAGAAGAGCAGGAGACAGCGAAGGGCATCAGATTTTAGGTTATGAGAGAAAATGCAGGATAGGAACTGAATCAGAAAAAAACTGAACAGATGCAAACTGTTGCCTGTGCTACATTAAAAGGCTTTGCAATTCTTAGGAAGCAGAAACCAGAAATTACTGTTCTACTGTACTTTCTCAGGCTTTTAAACACTACAGTTAGCCAAGATAAAAAATGAAACCAGTGAAGCAAGCTCATGGTGTGTATACAGTTCAAGCAACACCTGGGATTCCTGTCCATCATAAAATTGTCCCACAGCACAAGACTGACAATAGGCAGAGAATAGTATTCCTAGACCACAGTGAAGGAGACAAGCTTTTATATATTTACTTGTAAGAAAAATAAATGGCATGGGTGTCAGTTGATAGGAAACTCAGAAAGGGTCCTCTGTTGATGGAATGGTGTAGGAACTGGGATGTACCAGTCCTCCTACCCCCACCTGAAGGTAAACCCAGGTTGGAGAATTGTCTCCAGAACACGTAAGCACCGTGATGTGGAGGAAGGGCCATGTTGTTAAACCAGATGAAGGAGAGGGATGTAGCCAAGTGCTCACAGTATCCTGGGCCATCCCCACACTTGGCCCTAGACAAGTCAAACCCTGAGGTTAGGCTGACACATGGCTGGTTGCTCAGCAGAATCCCTTCCCAGGCTGAGACTTGGGCACAAGTGCTACAAATGCTGAGGGGAGAGGGTGCCTTCAGGGTGGCCCCCTGGTCACCCAGGGAGGGCTGATCAGGTTTATTTCTGGAAGTTACAATTTACCAATAGGCCAAATAACCCAAGACTGGTCACAGGTTTTCCTTTCCTTAGGGGAAAGGAAAGCAGCCTCTTCTAGCAAGTGGAGGAGGCTACACATCAGAAATTCCCATGACAGCAGTGCTGGCCTGGGCTATCTACACTGAGGTCCCCTTCTTACAGCTGACAAGGCCACCTCAGGGTTTTAGGGTGCCCTGCAGAGGGCTGGGACCTGTACTCCTGTAGCTCACTCACTGTTGGCACCACTCTTCCCAATGAGGTGTCTGTGGAACCTGTGGTCAATGTTGATCTCCACGTAGTCCATCCGGTTAATCTGCAGGAGAAGCCCAAGGTAGGTCAACAAGAGACACAGGCTTCAGGCCCTTGGACACACCGTGGTCCAGATAAGGAGCCAGAGTTCCAACCCAGAAAATGCCAACTCTCGCCTTTTCTCAATACTCAGTGGCAGGGACAATTGCCAGAGTGTCCCTCTGGAACCCCTGGAAGGCCCTACCTTCAAAATAAGGTCTCTTCTCACAGAAAAAGTTTAAAAAATCTCTGGTCAGCTTCTAGCTCTTTCAGGATCTGCCAACCATCAAGCTAGGCTGTCCTTTGCTCTCTGCACCCCCACATGAGGTCTAACAATATTCCTGCTGGCCAGAGCCTCCCGTGCCACCAGCACACAGACTGCTGAAGGGGCACTCACCAGGTCTTTGACCATGCTTTCAATCTGTTCCTGGGCCACATTTACGTCCTCTGTGGGACCTTCCAGGGTGATCTTGTCCTCACCTTCTGTGAACTCAATGTGAACCTGCCAGACAGAATCAAGGAGAGTGGTGTAGCTGCAGTGCTCTCTTCCTCTGCATGCAACTGCTTTCTCAGGAGCTCATGGGTACTCTCCCGAGGGCAGTGGACAGCTCCAAATTGCTTCATGAGTACCTGGTAGAGGAAGAGGTCATACCCACCACCCCAATGAAAAGCTGAAAGGCAGGGATGGTTGTAGCAAGAGCGAGACAGATGACAGGGATGAGATTTTAAAACAAGCACAGCTGCTTGGAGTGTAAGAGTCACACTGGGCCAGGCTGCCGCTCTGTTTGGTTTGTAACAGCAAGGCAGGGTGGCGAGGGAGGGGGGCATTCACCAGTGTCCAGTGAGCCAGAGTGTGAAGCAAGAGCACATGAAACAACAGTAAAGCGGATACTGGTCTCAACAACACAAGAATGGGTCCCTGCCACGGCTTTTCTATCCCAGATGCCTTGGTACTGCTGTTTTCCCTTTGAAAATCCCCCTTAAATTCATACTTAACACAGTTTGTATACAAGTTCTCTTCTTCTCACACTATAATGCCTAAGTGACGTGTTTCTTAAGACAGTGATTAATGAACACCACCTAAACACACTGTAGTCTCCTGTAATATCCTATGGGAACAGGCTGAATTTAAAAGTACAAATAGCAACAGCAAAACAATGCTGGGTAAACTCAACAGACTGCAAGTGTTTCCTTACCTTTGGCATCTGCTGAGTGATTTTGGCCAAGTTCTGCCCTTTCTTACCAATGATGAAACGGTGAAGCCAGGAAGGGGCAGAGACCGAGGAGACTGTGAAACTATTGGCCTAGGAAAATAGAAAAATAAGCTCCTCACAGGTTTATAGAACTCAAGGTTATATTAAAACAAAAGTAGTACTGCTCACCCCACCTGAGAACACTTCACTGAGGCGAGGCCCCCAGGACATACCAGGCAAGAACCTGGCTATCAAGGCCCCCAGAAATTCACCAGAACTTCACTCTTGAGATGGCTACCTTGGCATAGACTTCGGTCAAGGCCTGCCCCAATTTCTCAGGCTCGCCTCGAAGGATCACAGTCTCAGAGGTGCTGTCTGAGGGTGGGATCTCAACAGAGACACCTGTTCTCTCGAGGATCTCCTGCAGGGAGTTGCCCTTCGGCCCAATGACATACTTGTGCTGGGATTTCTTCACCTCCACTGCGATGGTCGTGGTCTTCTTTTTCTAATTAAGAGCACCATAAGGGCAGTCAGCAGGGAAGGCAGAGGAGGCGGGCACTGGGGACAGGACAACACTGCTGACACAGTAGGAAGTGAGCTGAGGAGCCTAGACCACAGGTACCAGTCCCCAAGTGGGGCTGTGACCAACCCTCCCCAGAGACCCCACTTTTGACCCCACTTTTAACTGGTCTTCCCTCAAGTCCAAGTCACCCTGAATGATAATGTCAATCTGGAAGACATGAAAACACCAAGTCCTTTCTATAAGTTAAGGAACAAGTTTTGAAAATGAGAGCTGGTCATCTTGAGCTAACAGCCGTAACCTAAGATGCAAACCACTTTACGCTGTAGGTGCCACCCCGATACAGCCAGAGGCCCAGGAAGGATGCACACACAGACAGAGGACAGTGAGAATGCCAGCCTGGAACCATGGACACTGCACTAGGCTGTGTGTCCAATAAGAGGAACAGCATCATCACAGGCCTCAAACCCATCCACCTCTAGCACAAATTCTGTCTTCTTTTCCTACCCATGACCTCTACCTCCTGCAGTGCATACCTTTTCCTCATAAATCTTCTTGATTCGAGCCACAGCCTGAGCCAACTGCTCCTTTTCTCCAGTGAAGACAATCTCTGTACGGCTGACGCTGGGTGGAGGGATGTTGATGCGTGTCCCTGTCTCTTGCATGATCTCACCCACAAGTCTATTGTACGGCCCCGCGATGAAGGGGTGGAAGGCCTTCTCCACTTCCAGTCTCTCTACAGCACGTTTGTCCTGGAGAGGACAGGGTAGACTGGTAAGGACAGTGAGGACAGACGGGGCTTTCTAGCCCGAGCAAGGCATGGCAGGAAGGCTGTATTAACAGGCCATAAGGAGTGAGGCTGGTGCTGGGCAGTGACTTAGGCACTCAGAGGCCTCACCTGCTCAGCAGAGATGAGAAGGACTTCATGGCGAGCTTTCTCGATGCCCTCCTTGGTGCCAGTGATCTTGATCTGATTGCTAGGGTCATCTGGGCGTGGGATCTGAATTTTGGTTGCAGTTTTTAGCTCTAAATCTTGCAGTTTCTCCCCATTTTTGCCAATAACAAAGCGATGGTGTTCCTTAGGAATGGGAACGGTTGCTGAGGCCTACAGCAGAAAGAGAATCAAACAAAAAAAACTTGCATATGTGGAAAAGCACACTTCTCCACGATTCTCTCTTACTGGAATGCCACCAAACTTACCCCATCTGCTGGCAGAGTGTGAGCTGAAATGGCATACCATGCTTGAGGGGGCACGTCTGACCTCACCAGTCTAGTTCAAAGGCACCTGCACCATGCTCACCCCTGAACGGAACCTATGCCTGGAAGGGAAGCTTGCCACAGGGAAAGGCAAGTGACTATCCACACAGACCCCTGCAGAAACGACTGTTTTACCACCTTCATGTATGACTTTTTTCCTTTCACTACCTTTCTTCCTTGTAACATGAAGAAAACAGACTCTAGAAGTCAACAGCCTTAACTTACACAAACAATAGCCAGCTAGGAGGTATAATTCTCAGCACTACACACATACACACAAAAGCTAGGCATGATGGCACACTCCTGTGATGCTGGTACTCTGGGAGGCTGAGGCAGGAGAACTGCAATTTGGAGCCCTGCTTGGGCAATTTAGCAAGGCCCTGTCTCAAAATGAGTAATGAAAACCCTGGGACACAGCTCTCAGTGTGAAAGTACTTGGGTTCAATCCCCAGTACCCGCCCCACAGTGCATACACTTAAAGGTATACTAGAAAAGATGGCAGAAAATATTAGAAATAAGACAAAAAATAGCGAGACATAAACAACAATAAAAAGCACATGATAATTGTAAGAAAATATGCCTTAAAAGATATAAAAGAATGTTGAAGTGAATTATAAAGATGTCAATTCTTGTAAGATTAATTTTACAAAATTATTATAGTTTTGAGGGCAAAGCTGATTATAAAGCCTGCACTGTAAAACAAGAATAGGACAGACAAGAAAACCTTAAGAAAACAGGTCTAAGGTGGAGGTTGTAATGATGGTACGAAGTATTAAAACTTATAACCATTACCAGTAAAATGGGAAAACATTAGCATAAAGAGATGGGTCAGGACTGGAAACCCTGGCAGATCTGGGTAACTGGGAGCATTTTTATTATTTCCTAAAACAAACAAACAAACCCAAAAAACCAAATTGAAACATAAAAAAAATTATTTATAGTTTTTAATTACTGGTATCTGTTAGAAGCACTAATAGTGCTCCTGAAAATTGAGCAAGATGCACAACATGACAGAAAAATGTGGACATTTCATAGAACAGACATTTCACAGAAAAAAAATTGCAAATACAGATTAAATGTTCAGCTATGTTGCAGACTGGCAAAAACTCAACTACTGGCTGCCTCTTGCTGCTGATGCGTGTGCAAGACACACAACTTTTTTTCTTTTTGTGGTACAGGGGACGGAATCCAAGGCTCACTCATGCTAAGCAAGCACTCTACCAGGCAGCCACATCTCTAGCCCTCTGTATTTTCTGTTTTGAGACAGTTCCCACAAGTTGCCCAGGCTGGGCTTGAACATGTGATCCTCCTTCATCCTTCTGAGTAGCTGAAATTAGTCGTATATCACCATGCTTGTTGTTGTGGCTTGTATCTAGATGGCCCCCCAAAGCCTCCTGTGTTCACATGTGGGGCTTTTGGGAGTGACTGGATCATGTGTGCAATACTGTTTTAGCATAGTTCTCCGTGTAGATAACAGGAAGACTCACCCTGGGTATGGGTGGCACCAACCAATAGGCTTATAGCCTGGAAGGAATAAAAAAGGTAAAGGAAAAAGGCTCATAGCTTCCTGCCTGCCACACTATGAACAGTTTCTCCTTTGCCAGGCCTCCCTGCCTTGGAACCAGCTTGACTGTGGACTGAAATATCTACAAACTGTGAGCCAAAATAAACCTTTCATCCTTTAACTTGTAGACGTCTAGTATTTTGTCCCAGCAAAGACAAAAAACTAAGATACCTGGCAAGGTGCACATCTTTTAGGACAGCAGAATTAAGCCAGGGTAGTCAAATTACATAGGTGGTCACCCTCTAATTCAACCATAATCTATCCCACTTGGTCAAACAGGACTACCACATGCACATGATTTTTACTGACATAATTGATAACAGCCAAAGTCTGCAAACTACCTAAATGCCCATCAATAGGAATGCTTGAATAAATTACACTATACCTACAGAGTATAGGTGATCACAATTTATTTATATAGAGCCCTCCAAAATATAGCAAGGAAAACAAGTCAGGTACAAAACAGTTTATGGAAAATTGTTTTGCTTCTATTCCTAAACACAAACAATGAAGAATAAGCCAAGGACTAGGCAGGAAGGTCACCTTAAGAAGGACTGGGGGCAGGGTGAAGACCACCGGCCAGGAGGGAGGGCTCCCCAAACACACCTTGTCATATAGTCTTGCCACTATAGTCACATAAATCTGGACACAGCTTTTAAAAAAGGACATAAACCAGAACAAAGGAACCCACTACATAATAGGACAGGAAAACTCCATAAAAAGGAGTAATTTCAATTTTAAAACACTGCCATTTTTCATCTGACCTAAATATAGTTTGAACTTATGGCTCCTTTTTTCTCACAAACCTGAAGCAGTGCCACTAGTAAAGATGGAGCAATCTCAGAGCCCCCGATCACAATAGAAGATGGCAGGGCACTGAAGCAGTGAGCAGTGGGCAGTGATGGAGGAGGAGCGAGGCTCTGTCGGGAACTTCCCACTCAACTGGCAGTGCAGGAACCTCCCCCAGAGCATCAGCCAACTTATGGCAGGGAGATGTAGAACTCTTAATGAATTTAGACAGTGGTCATCAAAAAATGATGAAACTATTAAGCAAGCAAAAAACCAGACAACTGTGTATGAGATGGCAAGCTGAAGACATCCCAGTCTAAGGGCCAAATTCAGAAGCAGTCTGTGTAGGACCAGCCAGAACACCAAGTACATTGCACACCAACCAAGTTTCCCTGCCAAACAACTTGAATGTGAAAGTAAACAGGCTCCAACCTAACACTGGTCTGCAGGAAATCAGAGGGAGAGCAGAACAGATCACCTTGCCCCAAACCAATGGCACTTAAAAGGGTAGGATGTGCTGCTAAGGAGCAAGAGATTTGTGACACTGCAACTAAGCATACTGCTTAGACTTTGGTTGGAACAAACCCACTGGAAAAGGGATCTGGGATAATGAGAAATCTAGCATAGACAGAGTCATATACAAGTATCTTAGCTTTTCTAAGTGTGAGAATGGCACAGTGCTTTATACAGACAATATGCTATTCAGAAGGTGAAATAATGTACCTGGAATTTGCCTTAGAATAGTTGAGGGCTGGTAACATAGCTTGGTACACAGTGCTTGCCTGGCATATTAGGCCCCAAGTTTGAGCTCCAGGGGGAAATTGAAGGGTAAGGTAGTAGTCTGGGGATGAAAGCATTCATATAACCCGGTGATATATCCCTTCTTCCAGTGTCCAATCATGAAATATGACACTCAAGTATCTGTTGGTAAGTATACAACCATAATGCTAAACAATTACTAGCAACGTTTTCACCTTCATGACGTTAAATATTTAATTCAGATGGGTGTGATGGTACTTGCTGTAACCCCAGCATTCTGGGAAGCTGAAGCAAGGAGGATCACAAGTTTGAACCCAGCCTGGGCAACTGAAGCAACTTAATGAGGCCCTGTCTCAAAAAAAATCCCCAGCACCACAAAAACGTAATTCCACAAAGCTAGCTGCATTTTGGGACTGTCCCGAGGCCTCGTGTAGCTAGTCAGTGGCTCAGCAGGGTCAGATTCCAACTCTAGCCACCCTGTTCTAGAGCCAGCACCCACTCGGGCTTGTGGAAGCTCAGTGGCAGGAAGGGGAACCCCCATTTCTGAATAAATCCATTTAGCACAATAGCTTTCAGGTGACATTTCAAGATTTTCTACTCTTTTCTTGGGTGTGGGGGAAAATGTTATCACAGACATTTACTTACCCCAGTGGTTCCCAACTAAACTCTGTTTTGGCATCAGAATCCCAAGGACAGAGAAGGGGTTTAAAACAAACAATCTCCCAAGTCAGGGGGCTTGGAAATGTGTATTACTAACAAATTCACTACCTGATTCTCATGCAAAGTCTGAGAACTGCTGATCTATATACCACCTAACAAGCCCAGCATCTATTCAGTGTGTCATACTCTGGCATAAGCCTTTAATTTTCAGTGCTTACTCAAATGGCTGAGTAATGGTAGGTGTTCAAGGTCTGCACTGACTTAGTGGGTTTTCTTTAAAATGCCAGGTGTTCCAAAGATTGCCGTTTTAACTCTAAGCATCCCACTGGTTGGAAAAATCCAGGAAGTTCTGGTTCCCACACCGGGAGAGGCTAGCAAATGGCACTAAGTACACAGCTGCTCAGAAGCACCAGGCCTGGGCATACTGACCTGAGTCTGCAATCTAGCAACAATGTCCTTCCGGGCTTTCATTACAGCATCCAGCTTCCCTGAGACCATGATGGAGAGGCCTTGGTCTTTGGCTAGAGAGAGCTCCAGGTGAGCACCGGTCCTCTGCATGATCTCAAGGCAGATTTTTGCTTGTTCACCTTCTCCAAATTGGTTCATGTCCTTATATTTTCTTTCCTCCAGGGGCACATGGAACACCTGCTCAGAAAAGGGCAAAAAAGGAGAGCTTTAAGATGTCAAAGAAGAGAAGGAAGGACAGTCAATACAGAGTTAGGAACACACCTTCACTTACCATCCCTTACTCACAGGGGCCCTGGGACAGGGCAAGCAGAGTGCCAGAAAAAGCACCTAACATGAGGGGCCTGGCATTTTGGTGCAGAGAACTACACCCACAACGTACATGGGTAGATAAAGCATGCCTGGGAAGGAGGTAAGCACAGTGCTGAGCATCTGCATGGGATAGGTGAGAGTAGAGAGGATGGACAGACCTTCCCACACATCAAAGCAGCACGTGCATCAGGAGCAGAGAGAGGGTTGCAGGCAAGGGCCCAAAGCCTGGTCAAATACCAGAGATAAATGACTCTGCTAAACGAAGCAAGGCCTTAGGGAGAACAGGCTGAGGAGGGGTAAGAGTGGAAGGAAGAGGGGTTGAGTAACGTGGTTAGGGATCTAAACCACCAAGCAGAACGTTTAACAAGACAGCACACAGCACCAAGGTCACAACAGAAAGATGGGAGTGCAATTCATTTTAAGTGTAGAGGGACAGGGATTTATTGACACATGGGTGGTAATTTTCCAAAATGACCAGACACGAGTTCACACGGAAGCTCTGATGCCTCCAAGATCTCAGAGATACTCAGGCAGCACAGAGAAAGGCTAACGAGCTCACAGAAAATGGATAAACTGGTCAACTGCTTCTAATTAGACTAACTTCTTGATGTGGATCGCAACAGAGACTGGACTGCAGCAAAGGGAAATGCACACAGGGCCATGGATCCGATAAATACTGCCTCCACCAAATTGTAGGCCAGCTCTTGGGGTGCGAGGGATGATAGTGAGCGTGGCAGAAGCTGTGCTTCCAAGCATCCCTGGGGTGGGGACTGGTTTAGGCTGAAGGTGTGCTCCCAAAGAACCCACATCTTTACACATTCAAACCCTTTACCAGACTCTACCACTTCGTACAAGGAAAGGAAGGGTAATGAAGAATGGCATTTTTACCTGAGTGATGACAGAGGCCTTGATGGGCCGGATCTTGTTATTCCAGGCTCCAGCAGGTTCCTGGGCACTTTCCAAGCAAGCTGATTTCTCGGGAAGTGGAGGGAAGGCATCCTTGTAGGTTGGAGGGTCACTCTCCTCTTCTGAATTTAAAGTGGCCACTGGACCAGCCAACACAGATTAAGGGGAACACACTACTTTCAGTATTACACCAAACAAAACCCATTTGAAGAACCCAAGGCCAACCGCTTGAGCAACAACACCTCTCCTAGATTCTCCCCATTCACCGTCTTGGAAGAAGGCCCAGGGGATCACCAGGCCCAGCACCCTCCCAGTCCCTGACAGCTCAGTCTTGTCCCTCCATGTGGTCCCACCTGAACAGTCAGCGTAGACACTGTGAGCCCCATTCCCCTTCTGGAGCAATTGAGCCCCCTGACAGCAGGCCTTGCCATAGAGTTTTCTAATACAATACCTAGAGGCACAAAACAGGCCTTTAAATTGCAAAACAACATAATGGGGTTGCTCAGCACTGCCTACCAGAACTACCCTTGAGGTATGCTCCAGCTGTTCTTCCATGGTGATACACAACGCAGAAATAAAACTCACATGGGAACTACTGTTTCTGCTGCCCCTTCACCAAGAGAAGACAAGATTTGCAGATATCAGGGTCCCCAGCTATTCATTACTTTCATCTTTCATAGTACAACCTTCAGTTTTGCTCCATTAACCACAGTCTCCAGGAAAGGAAGGTCATGACTGTTCCTGGATGACCCAAACCCTCAAGGTCGAGCAGCATCCAGCAACAGCAAAGCCCAATGGAAATACCATGAGTATGTGCACACAGACAGAGAATCGGGGTGACCTTTGGAATTGGGCCTATGCTTGAGTACAGGTTCACACTTGCTAGCCCTCAGGCCATGCTGCCCAGGTTAGTGCTGACATGACCATGAACTCTCTCAGTGCCACCTTCCCTCTGCAGAACTCACAGGGAAGCTGGCGGGGACAGGAGGATCGCAGGTCCCTAAGGCACTCAGAGCCAGGATAGCAGCTCTGGCCAGGGCTCCAATGTACAGCACAGCCCCCAGAAAGAGCAGTAAAATGTGGCTACCATGACTGAGGAAGTGAACTTTACATTTCAATATATTTTAAATTTAAGAACTGATAATATACTCATTGGAAAACTTAACCATTTGGTGTAGAACAATATACTCTTTCGATGGAAAAATTTTAGAAAACTTTAAGTACAGATCAAGGATTTTTAGAAGAAAATTTAGCCTTCAAATACAAATACCCTGAAGTTATAAACATGCACAAGATTTTAAAGGAAAAGAGCAGGAATATAAAATAGCAGTGGTTGCTTTTTCTTTAACACATCAAAGAGATGTTGCAGGAATAGTTTGAGACATACTGGGTTAAATAAAATATATTAAAATTAACTTCATCTCCCTTTTCTACTTTAAATGTCCAAGTTACCTGTGCCTGGCATTCTGTTCTACTGAGTGGTGCTCGTCATCCTGGACAGCTGCCACTTAAAGCTTGGAAGCCAGGCTCAGCCTCTACCTCATGAGGCTTGGCAGTGTTCTGGGATGTGCTGTAGCCCAGAGCTAGTGCCCCACAACTGGAACAGCAACTCAAGGACCCCTATTGATTCCAACCGTCTAAACAACTGGATCTATAGCTCACACCTCCTGGATAGGGATGTATCCCCTGTACAGGCAGCCCTACCAGCACAACTAGTGGTGCCATAGAGTGTGTGTATAGAGACCTTCTATTATGGGCACCAAATGTGGCAGAAGTTTGGAAGAAGTAGTGAATTAGGAGTTATTAAGAAGAGCACATGACGGAGCTGTCACCTTTGATTTGTTGCGGAACCAGCCCACTTCGGTGTTCAGCAAAACTCTCTTGGGTCAAAACTGCAACAGAACTCATGGTTGATCTCACACGCACACGCAATCCGGGTAAGCCACTATGAAAAAGGAGAAGGAATCAAAGAGGAAGAAGTTGAAATACAACCAACTCTCAATTAACTATGAGACTGGTTTTTTTTCCGGTACCAGGAATTGAACTCACGACCTTCAGCTTGCCAGGCAGGCGCTGTGCCGCTGAGCTAAATCCCCAGCCCCTCTATGAGACTGTTAACCCAAGAGTTTTAACCAAGAAAACTACACATTTTTATTTTCCTCACCATCTCTGATGTAAGCTGACACTGAAACTCACCAACGGATAAGTGCTAGTAAAGGAGGGTCCTTTTAAAGGCTGCCTGTCACTGAGGAGACTGACCTCTGGTCAGGACACCCAACACCAGGAAGCTGGCAATGGTTAGTCTGCAAGGACCACCCAGAAACAGCTTGGCCGTCCCAAGGGCCTCAGGGACACAGTCTGTAGCACCCTACAAATCACATGACAGTCAGTATAAAAAGCCAACCTGGATGACAAGGGGCTCGTCCAGAAACACTTCAGGATCCCTGTCATGGCAGGAAGAAATCTCACAGAGCTTTGTAGTGATAATAAAACAGGCCTACACGGTATGCTCTGTGGCCCTGACGCTTGTGAACTGAACATTTTCCTCCACTCTGACTTGCAGGTGTAGAAGGGACTCACCCTAGGGGAGAACCTGGCCCAAGGCAGAGTTCCTCAGTTCAGGACAGCCAATATGCTCAGTGGGATGTAAGCTGAGGCCACAGTTCCCTTATTTGGAAAATGGGGTACAGCTGAGCAATCTAAGGTAGGAGTTTGGCTTCTTCCTTCCCATAATTCCCAATGCCAGCACACGGAGGAGCTTTTTTTTTCACCACACCATGTACCAAGTTGTCTTTCTTATACCAACTTGGCAAAAAGTGTAACAGAGAAAGTAATTGAATATAGAGAAGTTTTTGTTTAATTTTTACAATCTAACGGCTTGTCCCCAAGTTCAGAAAACTAAACTCTGCATTCCAAATTGTCAAGCAAGATCCCAATTAGGTAATTCTGAATACATTGACATCTAAGAAAAAAAGACTAAAAAAGGAAGGTGCCAGACACAGCTAAAGGGCACACATCTCAGACTCCTGGGGCAGAGGTGAAGTCATGGCAATGTCTGAAGGTACCAAGGATGTCTGCTGGGGCTAAAGAAACCCATCCTAGGGGCTGGGGATTTAGCTCAGCGGCAAAAGCGCTTGCCTAGCAAGCACAAGGTCGTGAGTTTGGTTCCTGGTCCCGGAGAAAAACCAAAAAAAAAAAAAAAAAAGAAATCCATCCTTGTCAGACTTACCAGCAAAATGGTCAGTAGCCAGAAAGTCCGTCCTGAGGTCACTCTGTCAGCCTGCCAGCTTTTGCTGGTGCGATATAGAAAGGGGGAGAACAGGGAAGAAGAAAACCAAAGAAAAGTTACTTATTTGCTTTTTGCTACCCAAATCCTTTTACCTCCCAACCAGAAAAGGTCAAAATCTTTACATCTTGGCTGCTACTACTAATACTCAGGCAAAATTCTCCAGGAGAAAAAAAAAATGAAAGCCTTGCTCTTAGGTCAGTGGTTTAAAATAATAATAATAATAATAATAATAATAATAATAATAATAATAAAAAAGATGTTACAGCAATACCTGAAACACCTGAGATCCTCAGAGGACAACTCTTTCAGGGACCCAAGGAAGTAACCCCTAAGTGCCAGTGCTTTCAGAGTCAAGCATCTGAAAGTCAAATTCTCATGAAATTATCAGGCTGTCCTGTGGGCGCCCCCACTCTCCCTGCACCGTCAGAAGTGCTGGCCATCAGTAGACACAGAATGTGGGCATCTGGGCTCTTGAGCCTTCAGAGTACACCGGAGGACCTATCCTTTCGTAGGAGTTCTGGGTAACTCTGCAGTTGCTGTTCTTGCTGTTACCCTGCAAAAGTCCTTCAGTCCCTTGTAATCCAGTGGGGACTTAGAAACCAGGTCATAATATGGTAAGTTCAGAAGAAATCTTGAAAGTCTTTCTGGGAAGGACCAAAAACTATTCTGTAAAGTGAGAGGGTGTGGGTCAGTTTGCCTTAGGGGAACTTCTGGATGGTGAGCCTCCAGGTAGGTCAACTGCATACCACTGAATGCAGCCTCCTGTGCTTCTCAAACTGACAAAGGTAGGCTCTGTGTTGTATACTCTGAGATGCAGAAACAAGCAGCAGGAATAGCATTATCCCTTATGACCAAAGTAACCACAGACTCTCCACATGAGCAGACTTAGGGTTAAGGGTCAATAGGAGAAACACAGACAAGCAGCATGTCAGCATGGCCACCTTGGCTTAGATTTTTAAAAACTTTAAAGCAAGGGCTGAGTCACCTGGGGAAACTATAAGCCCAGGGTTGGAGCTGATCCTGGTGCCCCTTCTGCCACACAGTGATGTACCCTGACTGAGCGGGAGAGGGGACAAGCTGATGGGGAATGCTGGAGAGTGTTGCTAACAAATTCTAACCTGTAAAATTTGAAGATTAAGGTAAAGAAGAAAAACTCTGTTAAACCACAGAGTCACAGTAGCACATTCACACAACTGTGCCCATGCTGGGATTCCGCCTCCTGCCAGACTGCATGGAGCCAGCCCGGGGGAAAAAAGGCGGGGTTGTCTGTGCTGGGGGACCCGCCAGGCCCTCTGTGGCACTATCTCCAGCACTGTGCTCACCCCTGCCTCACAGTCCTCCTGTGAGGCCTTAAAGTGCCTGGCTGCCAACTGCCTGGCACAGTTTGGCTGCCCCCAACTGACAGTTCTTAAACCCAGCAGCCTACCCTCCTTCCCAAACCAGGTTCATCTGTGTGACCTCAACCACACCCACATTCTTGTTCTGTGCTACCACTCACAAGTCACCCTTCTTCAAGGACCAGACTAATCTTCAGTGCCCAGTGACAGCTACTGAAATGTTAAGTGCAATATGCTATCAGCTGCCTGTAATCCCAGCACTTGGGAGGCTGAGGCAGGGGGACTGGTGTGAATTCGAGACCAGCCTGGGCTACAAAGTGAGCTCAAGGCCTGCCCAAACTGCATAGCGAGACCCTGTCTCAAAAAGACAGAAAAAAAAAAAAAAAAAAAAAAAAAAAGACAAAAAGACCCCCCCAAAAAAGAAAAAATTCCTATCAGCTGCATGGAGTTGTAGAAAGCCCCTTCCCATTCTGCACTGGTTATCCATCTCTTCTGAGAACAAAAACACCAACCACCACCTGGAGTCCATTTCCACTAGCCCTCCCTTGGTCCAACTGGCTTGAGAATGAAGTCTAGACAGCTGAGTCCACTGCCACTACCAAAGGAGAACCTGGAGCAGTGGCTATAGCACTGCCCTCATGTGCAAAGGCCCTTGTGCAATCAGGCAGAGTGATCCTCCAGCTGGCTCGACAGGACACATTGGGGAGCTGGCCTCCAAATTTCAAAGACAACCTGTGAGCAGTTGAGAGAATGGATCACAACCAGACATATTTATATTTACAAGTTCTGGCATCATCCAATGGGGTTTTGCTTAATACCTCAAATCTTGTTTGAAGATACTCAGCCTTAAACACACGTCTGATGACCCAGGTATAAATGCAAACCAGGACTCTGCAGTAACAATCTATATAAAGGGTCAGCTCACGCTTCCCAAGGCCCCAGCTCAGTGGAGACCAGCCCAAGTCCACCCCAACCTGCACCCACTGTGCTAGCTCTGCCTCTGCTGACAACTCCCAGAGATCTATTCGGCTGCTCCTGTGTCTTCAATGCCCCAAAGCAGTAATCCCAGCTGAAGGAGACCTCCATCTTGCTCCTCCACTCACCAAGTTCCCAGGAGACCTGAGGCAGGTCCTCACCAAAAACCACAGCCCAACGTGGGTCTGTCCCACGGCAGTATGACATGAGCCAGTCATTCTGCTCCTGTCAGGATGGAAAGGGACTCTGGATATTCCTCTATCCAGATTCAGACCCAACAGGGACAGGAAACTCAAGCGTTCAGTAGGGGCCCAAGTCTCTCTGTGTGGCTGTCAAGGTTCTGCCCAAAGATCAAAGATGTATGATAAATCTACAGCTTCTTTCTCTATTTGGTCCCGAGGGAACGATCACTGCAGCCGGGCTTCCACAGGCTGCTCACAATTACCTTCCCCACAGGAAGCTGGGGTCAAGCAGCACCGAAGGCCACAAACCTCAAACCGGCCTCAACCTGGACTTCAGGTTTTGTTTTCCAGCATGTAAATGTCCACGGGAAGAGACAGTCACATCTGAATGTATAACTAAGCAGCCAAGAGAACAAAAACTGAAAGAAAAAGGTAAAGTAAAAGTCCACAGCGTCCTCTTCTATCCCAAGTACTGGGGCCGCCCGGAGTCCTGCGGCGCACTAAGTGAGGTTTGACAGCTCTGACAGCGCAGGCCTGGTGCTAAGAAGCAGACACTGAAAGGGCCCGAAATGAAGAATTCGACTTTTCTGCTTCTGCTAAAGGAAGTATTTAATTTGATTCCCTTCTAAGCTTTGCCAACTACATAGGCAAGGGTCACAGCCTGCAGAGAAGATTCATCAGTTCCGCTCCAGAAGGAGTTCTGTGCCAGCCTGGTTTGAGACTCTCCAAGGCTCTACATAGGAGGCCAGACCGGCTAAGACCCAGGTGTCTGTTCCAAAGTTAAAGCTGCTTACTTTCGTGTCCACAGAAATCCTGCAAGGAACTTTTTTTCTCAACACTACAAACACCAGGATAAAATCTAATCCTGCTCAAAGAAAGAGGTCAAGGCGAAGTCTGAGGGCGCCAGGCATGGGGCGCACGGAGGCCCAGAGATCTGGGAGTCGGAATGGACTGCGGAGGAACTTTCGCAGATGCCACCTCAGCATGGCCCTCCCACAGGCCACGAGCGCCCGCGGGCGGGGACAGGCTTAAAGGAACAGCAGCTCACTCGGCCTCCCTGCTTTTCATCCAAATTCGGTATTTTTCCGTAATGTATTTTTCATCCGGGGACCCTGGGGTGCGTCCAAGTTGCACTCCACTCTGCCGGCGGCCACTCGCACCACCTAAGTCGGTGGCAGGTGGAGGTGCAGCCGGCCCGGCCCGATTCAGACTTTGGCCGGCTGAGGTGGGCGGTTCGCTTGGGCCGCCCGGCTCGGACCCCAGCCCGCCGCCGGCTGGGAGGGCGAGGGAAGGGGTGGGCGGCCGGCGCGGGGGAGGGGCGCTTGGGCGCCCACGTCACCAACCTGGCCAGGTCGCCGCCCCTCCCCCACCGCAGCCGCCGGAGCCCAGAGCTCAGCGAGGCCGGCTGGACTGGGGCGGGGGCCGGGCCGGGGCCGGGCCGGGACCCGGCCAGGTCAGAGAAGCGGCCGGGACAGAGACGCGGCTGACCTGCTCGGACTTGGGAAAGTTTCTGCGCCCGCGCACCGCGGCCATGCGCGGAGTGACACGTAGCGGCCCCCGCCCGCCGAGTCCCGGAGGGGCCGGACCAGGCCGGCTCGGGCGAGCGCCGCCCCTGTCTTAGGCCCGCGCCCCCCGCCCGCCCACGGCCTGCTCACTCGTGGGTGCCGCGTCCCGAGTCCGTCCGTGCGCAACCTCACACGCCACACCGCGCCGCGCGGGAGAAGCTGGGCTCCGAGGCTCCGCGCCCGGGCCGCCACGGCTATATAGGGCGGCGGCTCCAATCCCGCCGAGACACGTCAGACCGGCCGCGCCCGCCCCGCCCGCCCGCCGCTGGGGTCCCGGCCGGGCCTCCCACTCCAGGAGCTCGGCGGCCTGGCGGCCAGAGTTGGAGCTAGAAGTTGGCTCCGGGCAAGGCCCCACAGGGCACCGCGACGGCGCGGGAGGGGAACAGCTCCAGACACCCGAGTCCCCACAACACTGCGCCCCAAGAGAAGAGGGACCTCGAAGGGCATCGCGCAAAAGCCGTGGGCCAGCCGCTTGCAGCGCGCAACAACCGGGCAAAGGACGGTGCTAGCCTAATGCCACTCCCGCAGAAAACACGGTCAGTTCTTGTTCTTCCTACCCACACTTCTATGAAAATCCTCAGCTACCGACTTGATCCCCTCCAGGAATGAAGCCGTGTTCCTTTACAGCGCGCGTTTAGGACTCCATGGCCACGAGCAGGTGAAAAGCTGCGTGTGCACCGGGAGTGGGCAGAGCACAAGCCAGCTCTCAGGGGGCTTCCTCCCCAGTGGGCAGCTACCGGAGGAATCGGTAGAAACACGCTCAGGTACAACCTCTGGTGAGATTCTGCTGAGCACAGCCTGCAGCCTGAGATGGAGCTGTGTTCCTCATGAAGAAGCCGGGGGTGGGGGTAGGTGGGGTGGTTTTCCAGTTGTACAAGGGCAGGACCCAGTGCATTTCCAGGGCAACACTTTGACCTTACATGGAGGAAACTACACCTCCTGTAAGCTGTCCAGTCTAAAGCTGACAAGGGCTTCTCTGGAGTTGGCAGCAGTGGACAAACACGTGGCCAGAATTGGTATATACTTGTAAGGTAGCACGAGAAGTCCCTTATTAACACGCCTGGGCCATGATGGACAAGTGAGACTGCGAAAAGAAGTGTCAAGCAGAGGAGTACAATGAAGAGTGGAAAGTGAGGCGCTCTGAACAGGCAAGGAGGGTGTTGGGGAGGAAACAAGACGAAGCTGAGGTCAGGGTTCAGAGGCCCAGGTGCCACAAGCAGCATTACAGCTGGCACGAACACCACTGCACCTCCTGCAGTAACTGGAAGAGGGAAATCATCAGAGGCAAAGAAGACCCACTGTTTCATGCACAAGAGGAGTGGGCGCTTCCCTGAGAGCAGTACTTCCAGCGGCCAGCATGGTAACTGGGCAGGTGGAGAGCCTCCAGGAAGGCTCAGTACTCCCTCCTGTGTTACTACTGTGGTCTGCAAGGGGCCTTTCCCTGTTGATTAACCAACCGGCTACTGGTACAACTGCATTTATGGGCGCTCGCACAGTGGAAAGGGAGATGAGGAGGGATGAAAGTGGTTCCTGTTCAAAACAGTCAACAGGTCCACCGTGGAGAGATTTCAGAGGAGCTAGAAGAAAAGTCGACTCTCGGCACAATGCCTACTATACAGGAGACCTCAAAGAGTTGGTTTAAAAAACAAAACAAAGTTAACAAAAGAGGTTCTAAAATCAAGGGTTAAATCTGTGCTACAAAACATCACAGGAGGCTTCTGTGCTGCTAACTACAAGCAGCTTTTCTCTCTAGCTTGCTTTGTACACTAACAGTTTGGAGAGCAAGACTTTAGATTTCTGTCTAGTAATAGGCCAGATAACGTGTAAGGTTTCTGGCTGCCTAACAAGGTGACACAGGTCTGTGACTTGTGGGTTTTCATCCTTCAAGGGACAGAAGCAGCTTTGGGGCTCCTCAAGGTAAGATGCTGGGTCAGAGACAAACACCCATCCCCAAGGAAAAAGAAAATCCCATCAGTGTGGAGGGCTGCGAGAGTACCTCTGAAGAACAAGGGACACTGATTAAAACTGAAATCCCTGCCCCTCCTTTGGTCCAAGAACCTTGAGCCCAAACTGAGAAATAAGCAACCAGCAAGCCCACTCAGGAATAAACCTCATACCAGGCTAAAAAGAAATCACACAAACCTGCACTCTAGAAGCTAAACGATCAAAGTACTGAAGTAAGATGAAGGGCTGAAGGTGTAGCTCAGTGGTCCTGCACTTGTCCAGCACGCATGAAGCCCTTGAGTTAATCCCCAGGATCGCACGTGCATATGCATACACACACACACACACACACACACACACACACAGACACAGCTTTTAAAAAGACAAATGAAACGATTATTCTCAACTGAAGATGACAATTATAAGATGATTTGAAAAACATATAAACACAAAACTAAAAAAAAAAAAGAAGTAACAACAAATGAACGTAGGCTGAGTCATGAAACCAAGGTTAAGCCAGTCCAACACATGCCTAAAAGAAGTTCTAGGAGAAAAGATAAAAATGGCAAAGAAATTCTGGGAAAAAAGTATCTGAGAAATCCTAGGATTTAAAGATACACCCTCCCTGCAGCTCCTAAGAAAGACATGCGGTGGCACAGGCCTGTAATCCCAACACTTCCCACGCTGAGGTTAGGCGGCTTACCAGGAGTTTCTGGGCTACCTAGCGAGTTCAAGGCCTGCCTGCAGCACTACATACAGACCCTATTTCAAAAAACAACTCCAGAAAAAACAGGTGACTAGGAGAATTTAAACTAATACACACCAAAGCCCACTACCAGAGTTATTGCAAAGGGATGGGATATCTAGCACAGTTCAAGCCCCCATACTGAGAATGGTGAGGTCAGGAAAAAAAGTGTTTTCATCCCTGATACCATCCCCACCCACCCCCGTTTGGTAGCACTGAGGAGTGAACCCAGGGCATTTGCACTGAGCTACATTGTGCCCCCCTCCTCCCTTATTTTTATGTATTTTTTAGAGATAAAGTGTCACTAAATTTCCCACTTGCCCAGGCTGGGCTTGAATTTGTGATCGTCCTACCTCAGCTACAGCCTCCCAGAGTACTGGGGTAACAGGTGTGCACCACCCTTTACACTCTCTTCTTTTTCCACTAATTGTCAGTTTCACTTCTTTTCAGGAAGTGATAGAAAGAGTAATGTACTATTTTTCTTCAATGATACTTATTCTGGCTTACTTTTTAGGGGGATGTACTTCTAGATAATGTGAAAATATATGACCTATGTTTCAGCTCAGTCATTGTGAACATCCACAGACTGCACAAGAGGCATCAAATCCGTTGGCAAATTGAGTTCAGCATCTTGCTCAGACATAAGCTGGGGGTGAAACTCTCAATGTCTGTATTTCACATCTGCAAACTTTGTTGGCTTTTCTCATGAGTTACAGCAACATCTAAAGGAAAGTGACTATAGTAGGTAGCCTGTTGTTTGGGAATGCTAGCACTTAATTCCACTAACTGAATTCAATTAATGTGGCACCATACAACATTAATCTAATGAATACTGAAATAACCAGCACCTATTTATGCAGCTGAGTAAAGAATACAGTATTCACATAAAGCCTTCAAGAATTTCTCAGATGAATATATCTTTTTGTTATGTTCTTTTGAGACAGGGTCTCCCTATATAGTCTAGGCTGGCCTTGAACTTGTAGAGCTCCTCCTGCCTCAGTCTCCCAATCCAAATCCTGGGATTGTAGACTTGTGCCATGGTGCCCAGCTATTACACCTTATGTTTTTATTCTTTGTTTTTTTTTCCGGTACCAGGAATCCAACTCACAACCTCATGCTTGCCAGGCAGGCGCTGTGCCGCTGAGCTAAATCTCCAGCCCCACACCTTATGTTTTTAAAAAAACTGATGAGGTACCAAGAAAAACAAAGTTAATAGATTTCCACAGAAATAGAACACAACATTCTTCAGAGCTGTGCTGACCAGTATGTACTGGCCACATGTGGCTACCATATTTGAGATGTGGCTACTTCAAGCTGCTGTGCTGAAAGTCTAAACACACACCAGGTTTAATGACCCAACACAAAAAAATACAACATAAGACAGCTTAACAATTCCCATGTGGATTACAAATTGTCACAAAATTATATTTGGATAGACTAGGTGGAATAATATATTAATAATGTTACTTATTTCTTTTGATATCTTAAGGTGGATACTAAAATTTTGATTTATGTGGCTCATGTACTTTTATCAAGCAGCAGTGCTATAGATTATACTTCTTTCTTTCTTTTTGGTCTTTTTGAGACAGGGTCTCACTGTGCAGTCCAGGCTGGCCTTGAACTCACAGTGATCATCCTGCCTCTGCCTCCCAAATGCTGGGATTACAGGCGTGTGTGCCACCACGCCCGGCTTAGATCATACTTTCAAACCAAGGCTGAAACACATTTGATGGAGACTCTCCCTTCATTTTTTGTTTGTTTGTTTGTTTGTTTTTTGTTTTTGTCTTTTTTTTGAGACAGGTCTCACTCTGCAGTTCAGTCTGGCCTTGAGCTCACTTTGAAGCCCAGGCTGGTCTTGAACTCTCAACAATCCTCCTGCCTCAGCCTCCCGAGTGCTGCGATTACAGGAGTGCGCCACCACATCCGGCCTCTGCCTTGAATGGTAAGCTTTCTTTTGTTTATAACAAGTGGGTTTCCACTGGTGGAAGACTACAAAACAGTGATCCTCTTCTACTTGTGGAAGTGTCTCCCCTTCCTCACACTTGGGGCACAGGGTCCTGAGGCAGAGATAAAACAAGCTGAGCTTAGAGTGTTTCTTCCCAAGACTGAGAACCCATGAAAAAAATGGGCAGAAGATACAAATGTGTTTTCATAGAAACGCAGGAAACAATCTGTATAAAAGAAAATGCAAATACAAAATAAAATAAATGAGAGATTTTACCTCTCAGTTGGGCAAAAATAAACCTGCCTGTTAAAGGTATCCACACAGCTCAGTGTATAGTGCTTGCCCAGAATGTGCAAGGCCCTGTGTACCGCAGCACCACATGCACAGACACACACAATAAAACTAGTACAAAATAATGAAACATGAGTGAAATGTTTCTGATTATTAAGTTTACCATACAGAAATCTGCAGGAAAAGAATTTTAAAACTTGTGACTTGGAAAAAAGGCCTTTAAGATCTCAAAGAATTCTACATTCTAATCGTAAGTTTCTTCAGGTTTTTTTTGGGAGGCGGTTGGAGACAGGGTCTTGCTATGTATTCTAGGCTGGCTTTGAACTATGTAGCCCAGGGCTAGCCTTGAACTCTAAGCCATCTCCTGCCTCAGCTTCTTGACTGTTGGGATTAAAGGCGTGTGCCATCACACCTGGCTCCAGTTTCTCAATTCTTAAATCCACTTAAATGAATACTGAAAACCCCAGGATGTACTATACATTTGTTTTACATAAGAACAATCTCTGCCTGGGGATATAGCTCAGTGGTAGAGCATTTGCCTACTGTGCAGGAAGCCCTAGGTTCAATCCTTAGCCCTGTGAAAAACTTGGTTTTTTAAACAGGAATAAGCAGACCCCAACCAGCAGACCCATTTCAAGTAGGAGCCCTGAGGCCTCAGTTTATCAGATGCTCAAGTGAGTATATGTCAGTTTGCACCATAGAGTCAGGTAAGAGAACTTCATCCCTACACCAGTGCCATTCAGTAAGAAAGACGCAGCTCTGTGTTTGTAGACAAGTCACCACCAGCTGTGTCAAGACAGATGTGTGCTTGTAGATCTAGACATCTAGAAGTGCACTGCAGTCATGGGCAGTAGATGAGAAGGGCTGGGGTGCAGAGCCAGCAGGTTTTAAGGGTGGGCAGTGGGACCTTGGGCTTGAGAAGACAGCACACAAGAGAACAGTAATATTCTAACACTGTCCACTGAGAAAGTATTTGAATGGGCATATAAATACAGCTGGCACACAGTTCACACTCAGGAGAAGAGATGCTTCAGCATAACTAGTACTACATCAGGGAAAGGCAGTCTCAGGTTGTCTTTGCTGTGGTGCTTACCAGACTGTGCTCAGCAAGAACTGTCTTTTGCTGTCAATTCCTTGTGAGAGACTGGTAACCACAGAAGGATGTGACCTGACTCTAACCCATGAACTGTGTGTGGGCAGTGGGAGGGTGGCAGGTAGAGCTGCCTTTGAGAACCTGAAGAGCAGTGAGGGTCTCCTCTGTCCAGCTAAAATGCCTTTCCCAGGAACAAGGTAGCCTTCTGAGATACACTTCACCTTGGCACAGAGAAGCCCCGAGAGTGGGCTGCATTGTGATCACTTGCTATTGTGGTTTATACCTAGATGTCCATGCCAAGTTTCACGCCTTGCTCAGAGGCGGGGCTTCTGAAAGGTGCCTGAATCATGAGGCTCTATGGCCAAATGTGATCTTAGGAGGGGGGCCCAGTCAGAACAGGGATCACTGGGTGGTGTGTCTGCCTCGCAAATCCCCCTCCCCTGCTTCTAGCCTACCACTATGTGAGCAGCTTTTCTCTGCCCAGGGTCTCCCTTATGTCACTGTATGCTCTGGAAGAAGCACACTATGGATGAAAGCTCTGAAAAGCATGAGCCAAAATAAACCTCTCCTCCTTATGTTGTATCTGGTATCATGTACGAGCGACAAGAAAGTGATGAAGGCACCTGCCTTACATGTCTTCTCAGGGGCTTCTCCACCATAAAGTCCTAGGCTGATTTAAAAGAGGTTTCAGGGTGTCATCCATGTGACCCCAGGTCACTCCAAGCTACAAATGCCATGGCAAGCATCTTGAACTGTTCACCATGGGCCTGGGGCCCACAGAAGCCCCTCTCCCATCAACTATCATGGAATACTCATCAGTTTTCCTACTAAGGGACACAGTACCCGACACCTACAACTTAAAGGAGAGGTTTACTTTGGCTCACGTTTTCAGGGGATTCACTCCATGGTCAGCTGACTCCAAGGCAGTAACATCATGGCACAGGGCATGGTGCAGCAGAGCTGCTTAATTCATGATGACCAGAGCAGGGGAACAGTGCCAGTGTGGAAAGCAGGAGTCACCAGACATTGACCCGAAGTCCATGCCTTCATCACCCACCCAAACATACCCAAAAGTGAGCTTCACGAATCTCTTGGGCAAATCCCAAAGCCAATCATGTTGACATTCCACCCTAACTGCCACAAATGTAGTTTCTGGGAACAGGATTAAGGCAGGGTGGGGATGGAAGAGCTGCAGGGAAGGCTTTCCCTCTGGCCTATAACTAAGGAAGTACCTTTAACCTTCCTACTATAAGTCCCACTGAACAAGAAACAAAATAATGTTAAGTTTGGCCAAAGGCAACAATTTACACTCAAGTATTTTTTTGATTCCTAAAAGTTACATTTTCTTCCTATAAAGTTCTATGAGCTGGATTTAGTTTAGCTCATGTTTATAAAACAACAACAACAACAACAACTTTGTTATGGATACAAAGTTAGCTCAAGCACTAGGTGGAAGGATTTAAGAATTTGAAAGATTAACCTTGGGACTAGTCCCATCCAAATAGGAATGTAAGGATCTTCTAAAAAGGAGGAAATAAACATCACAAAACCATGTGTTTGTGCTCTCTCCTCTCCAGGGTATAGAGTACAAGGCACTGGAGAGTATCAACTGCTTGGTGATGCTGAGCACATCACCTACTTCAGCAGACTGTTTCCTAATTTGTCAAAGGAGCTACTGGGACTACCTCATGTCCTCCATAACTATCTTTCTGTGGGTCTACTTTCATAGGTATGTTTCACACTTACTGCCTGGGAGTACTGGATTTAAGGACTTCCTGGAAACCCTTTGTGATATAGCTGTTCCCATAAAGTGCTTATTCAGCCTTAAGCTGCACATATACAGGTTCAATATCTGGATCATAGCAGAAGTGTTTTTTTCTCTCCTGAATTAGACAGCTGAAATACAGATTAGAACACCATGAAAGAGAAAAACCGGTATACAACTGGGAAGCAGAACTTGGATGTTTCATCTGCCAAGTGAGAAAGACAGGTAAACTAAGAACACATTGTAACTCCTACTATGAGAAAACCAGAAAGATACAAAGAGGGTAAGATGATGCAGGCATGACACATTTGTGTAGTCCCAGCACTTGGGACACTGAGGCAGGAGGATTGCTGTGAGTTTGAGGTCAGCCTGGGCTGCATAGTAAGTCCAGGCCAGCTTGAAAGACATAGCAAGACCCTCTCTCAAAAAGAAAAAGAAAGACACAGGCACTTCTTGGAGGCTCTGAAGGGAGACCCTGTCTCAAAAAGAAAAAGAAAGACACAGGCACTTCTCGGAGGTTCCAAAGGGAGCCAAGGAGGGAAGCAGGAGCTCAGCAGAGGGAAGGTCAGCAACAAGGGAGGCAGGTGTGCCCTCCAAAAAACCCTCAGGTGGACACCAGGTGTAGGGGAGGAGGGGACATGGACACTGCCTGGGAGGAATTTGACAAAGAGGTGATCTAGCTCATGGGGGAGGAGGGCAAGAGCAGGGAGTGAGTAACAGAGCTAAGAAGTCCAGAAGAAGTAGCTAAATAAACACACAAAAGCCAGGGAAGAACTCATGCTGCTGCGTGTGGTCTAAAAGGCAGGTCAGAGAAAAGCAAGTGCAGACTATGCTACCTTCTCTAAGAGTTAAAGATGCAAAGGGTTATGTTTATATTTTCAAAAAGAATCAACGGAAGAAAACAACAGAAAGAAAAAAAGGGAGGGGTACTGGGAGGGAAGTCAAGCTCATTCGAATATATATGATTCATAGCTTTGCAAGTAGAACCATGTAAAATGGAGAACAAACTCTAGAAATAAATACTAAACATAAAATATGCCTGCTTCCTTATTTTGATGTTAAGTAATACAGGTAGGTTCAGGAGGTGAAAATTCATTGACTTCTACACACTAAAGATCTGCATACTTCTCACGTTAATTGTACTCTAAAATGACTTGATAGTAAGACTATGTCATGAAAGAAACTAAGATTTTCAGTGTTAGAAAAAACATTCATATGAAGTAAAATACCTGTAAATTGTAATTTGAATAAAAAAATATACCCATGATTATTTTTTCTTTTAAAGGTGAGGGGTGTCCCTAAGGTTATCTGCATGACAAGCAGCTCAGTGGTACAGAATACCCTTGGGCACACACTGTGGTGATGATCGCCATTCCCATGAGGCTTCCGTGGACATGGCCAACTCAAGGCCTAAGCAGATATAGACAGGACAGGCCTGCTGTGACAGAAGTAAGGAAGCAGTCCCAGACTAAGGAATAGGGAAGTCAACCTGGGAACATGAGCCCCCAAAACAGCTTCAATGGGTCGAAACACAATTATCTACACACCAACATGTTTATCATAATTCTAGCACGCACGGGTAAGGGGGTGCAGAGCTATAAAGACATATTTTACCTTTGCAACTTGCTAGTCCCAATGCATTCTAAACACTGAGAAAGAAAGAAACCATTCATTTCGCCTTTCCCTCTAGTAGGAGCCATATTGCAGGATAACCAAAATCAACAAGGGAAACCCTCTTTATATACGAACACCAACTAATAAATGTAGAAATAAAATCAGAAAAATCTGCACCTTGCAATTGTCAACTATAAACTGAACAGTGGCCTCCCCAAGATATCCAAATCCTAATTCCTACAACTTGTAAATGTTATAGGTGAATTAATCTTGAGATAGGCAGATTATCTTGGACTTAGAGGTGGATCCTTAAAGGTAGTCATAAATGTCCTTTGTGTCCCCCCCTTAGATCATGTGGTTTAAAGATGGAAGTAGGGGCCACAAATGAAATAATAGACTCTATAAATTGCAAAAGATAAGGACAAAGATATCCCTTAGAGCGTCTAGAAGCAGCCAGTCCTGATGACACTGCGACCCCAGTTCAGGGACACTAATTTCAGCTGCACTGTAGTAATCTGAACAACTATAATAGGAAACAAACATACAGCTGACATAATGGATACAAGCGACAAGCAAAATGACTGCTAGTTAGGCTGGGATGTAGCATCACCAGTTTGCCTTGCCTAGTATGTGAATGCATAAGGCCCTAGGTTCGATTCCCAACCCTGGGGGGAAAGAAAAAAAATCAGATAACTGCTGGACACTGAACCCTATAAAGGATGGAATGAGACGCTGACACTGCCCCCACTGACCCATCCTAACAGCAGATATCATGTCCTTGTGAATCACAGCCTGAGATACTAAGCACCACCTTCCAAACACTCTTGGTGTGCTCTTTGCCCCTGAAATCAAACCTGAAACCAACAATGTCTATACCTACCTGTCGATTAATAGGGAATAAGAGGATTAGAGAAGCATGCTGAAGAGCACAACTCAACCAAACCCAGAATGCAGGTGTCCCACAGCACAGATGCCCAGCTGCTTTCATAAATAAATGACATTAAAGACAAAATTTTAAATGGGGAAAGGGGAGGATTTGTTAAAGATTTTCCAAGAAACTTACAAGGTTTAAACCAAATACAACGTGGACACCTTCTTTGGATTTTCACACAAAGCAAATATAAAAATACATTTTGTGACATTTGGATAAAACTGAACAGAATAAATACTACATATTAAGAAAGTATAGTCAATTCTGTTAGGTACAGTAATGATACTGTGGTTTTGATTTTTAAAGCTCATATCTACTAAAGATGCAAACTAAAGTATTTAGAGAAAACAAAATCTGAGATTTGTTTTAAAATACTCCAACAAGGAGTGGGGATTTAGCTCAGCAGCACAGCACCTGGCTGGCAAGTGCAAGGTCGTGAGTTCAATTCCTGGTACCAGAAACAAAACAAAACAAATACTCAAACAAAAAATACAACATATAGGGACTAAATAGGGATAGATAAAGCAAGACTGTAAAACAATAACTGTTAAAACTGGGTAACAGACGTTTGAGATATTATTCTCTTCTATTTTTGGTATGTTTCAAACTTTTCCTAACAAAAAGATTTCCTTTCTTTATTTTGAGACAAGGTTTCACTATGCAGTTCAGGCTAGTCTTGAACTTACTTTGTAGCCCAGGCTGGCCCTGAACTAGCAACGATCCTCCTGCCTACAGGAGCAGAGAGCACTTTATCAAAGTCTACAGGACAGCAACCCTCTCAGGTTCCCCTTCTGTCCCTCTCTTGGACAGAAGCTTTCTTTCCTTCAATAAACATATTCTGCTCTTTAAAAAACAAAAACAAAAACAAAAAAACAAAGTCTACAGGACATTGCTAAAGCTCTAGTCAGAGGGTGAGCCAAATTTGTAAATTTCATTACAGGGAAGAACAAGGGTAAATGAGCTAAGCACTCAAAGTAGGAGGAATGAACACATTCATGATGGGGCCGTAACTCTTATGTCTCGATGCCAAGTTTGGACCACTGGTGGTATATGCATGACTGTCCCAGTGGGTAGCTTTTTATCAATTTTATTAGTAAAAAGACCAATAAAAGAGAATAGATCCATTTGTACCACCAATAATTCAAGGCAGTAAGAATATGTTAATAAAAGAACTGGTGAAATATAGTTGATGGGCAATCAAAACCAAAATCAGTTTTCTCTGAAAAAAGCAATTAAAGTTTCAGTTTGACAAAGAACACACTGAACACAGATACAAACACAATGATACAGAGTACTGTTTTCCTGGTTCTGAAACAAGAACAGTGTTACAAATGGCAATAATTATATCTTCTGGTAGCTCCCAAGGAAGTAAGACTTTCTTTGTCCCACAGGGGCCTCACAAATTATTTTTGTATCTCCCTAGCAGTAATTGGCTTCTGAACCCATTAGGGGACCAACAACTGTAGTCAAGGGGCCAAAGGGACACAATGCATCTAAGGCACAGCCAACCAGCATCCACCAATGCAGCTAGCTGAAACTGTCTATCCAAAATACAGAGCCTGTATATGGTGGAAAGAGGGTTCCCCAGAGGAAAACAAGGGCACTGTTCTGTGTCTCCAAAACAATGAATGGATACTACAGAGAAAAGATTATTGACTACAAACCATTTGACAAACATGTAAAATTTTATACAAGACACCAGCCCAATAAATCACAAAACTTAGAAAATAAGACACCATACCAGGAAATGGAAACTTACAGCTCAAAGGATGACAAATACACATACAAGACTGACAGATTATCACTTTAAAATACAAGAAAAGATTGATGAAACTTGGCACCTAGTCTTTGCTTCTTATGCAATTTAACATCAGGAAATGGCCATATGAACCATAGTTCCCTAAAGTAACATATTTAGTGAAAATCTAAAAGTACATTAAAATAAAATGACAAAAGATGTTACTATCATCAAAGACCATCAAATATGCAATCTAAGGAGACAAGCAAGAAGATAAACACCATCATTAAACAAGAAGCATGTGGTATAACATAAAAACACTGTTATGATACTAAAATCTGTTACCTGTTCATTTTGTCAAAGTTCAGGAAACCAGATTTTTGGAACCAGCAGCAAGTGTTACAGAAGCTACCAAGACCTTAGCCAGAGTGACAGTGAGTGACACATCATGGGCAGCTTCAAGGTCCACATGGAGATATCTCTGAGGAACAGACAGAAGTCCCCAAGAAACTTTTCAGACACTACACCTGAGAGGTTCTACTAGGGCCTGCCACTAGCATTGTGGGCCCAGTCAGTCCTCCTAAAGGACAAGAAGATACCAGTCTCAGGGGCATTCCCAGACAGGGCAACCCATGATACACACAAGGAGCAGGACTCAAGGGGCAGGAGAGTGTGTCAACCACCAGTGGCCAAGGGGAAATACAGACACATGCAATCCTACTTCTTCAGGATTGGAGCAGGCAGACAAGAAGGCAAGCAGAAGTACACACCAGAATCAACATTCTTATAAGACTCCTAATGCATGGTAAGTTCATAGTATGCCACAATAGGCCAATCGATAGCAAAAGCAAAAACTGTAGGAGCTAATGGATGAGATATGATGGAGAAGACAAGACCCTCCATTACCATTTCAGTCCTTCCACACCATGCTCTACATAAAGATCTGGTCTTAAAAACTTAACATGAAGCACAGAAAGAACTGAAGGGCTGCAAGTTCGTGCAATGCCCCCCTCCAACCTCAGCAGCATCTTCAGCAATTAGGCAGATCCCCTGGCCCCAGCCATCCAAGGACAAGAAGCTGAGGCTGCCATGATAGCAGACACACTTGGAACACACTGCCCCAAAACCAAAAGCACCTTTCACAGGGTCAGGGAAAGATGAACCATGCTTCTGTTGTCTCCCCAGTGTAACACCATCTTTTTCTCCCTATACTTACCAGTCTCTTAAAGGGACATGATGACAACCATATCCAAGCCCTGGGTAAACTAAGGATGGCCCTGGACTGAGTTTCCTGGATCTTCCTGGGCTGAGCCTGGGAAGTGCCGCAGTCCTGCTCAGAAACTGTTCAGGCCACAGAAGCAACAAAGAACTTTGGTCTCTGTGGCTGGCAAGTCAGATCCCAGCATGAACAAGTATGTCAAAATAGAAGTCTTTTTTGTTGTTCAGGGAATTGAACTCAGGACCTTGTGCTTGCCAAGCAGGTGCTGTGCTACTGAGCTATATCCCTGGTCCCAAAATGGAAGTCTTGTTTCAGGAGGAAGACAAATATATATTCTTCAAATCGAACTTTCATAACACATTAATTTAAGCAATGCTGTAAGACCACCTAATTTAAAAACATAAAAAATTTTAACAAGCAAAAAGAAATCAATTTGCAATTCACTTGAAACATGAATGAATTTAAGCATCAATATATATCACTACAAAACAAAACTGGCAAAAAGAATGTTACATATTTGATTTCACTCTAGCCAGCGAAATGTTGGGCGGGGTGTACACTGTAATGATTTGAAGGGACAAGTTCAGAAGCCTGTGGACCATCTCTAAGAACATAAAGGGAAGGAAAAAGTCAATTTAATAGTTATGCTTATTTACCTCCATCAAGTAGGAGACACTATCAAGCAACACAGTTCCTAACAGGCAAACTGCAGTAACTGGCTGCAATGACTTCTCTTCAGAAAGGAAGCAGAAGTAGCATTGGTCCAGCCAGCCAAGCCCGTTGTAAAGAACGCAATGTGTCCTGCAGGGGGTCAGTACTAGAAAGGTAGCCCCTTCAAAAAGCTGCTGCCTCGGGCCGGGGATATAGCTCAGTGGCATAAGTGCCTGCTTGGCAAGTGTAAGGTCCCGAGTTCAATTCCTAGTACCAAAAAAAAAAAAAGCTGCTGCCTCCATCTGAATCTCAAAACCAGCCAAATAAACAACCCTCTTTAAAGCATGACTTTGAGATTTCATTCTGCACCTGCAATGTCTCCCCCAACTGGGACCTGTACTTGTTCTGGGGGTCAGAGGCCTTTCTCCAGCTTCCACTCCCCCAAGGCTTTTGCATGGCAACCTCCGTAGCAGCTTGGCTCCCTCTGGGCCTGCAAACCTCACAGGCTGGGCCGCTCTGTAGGGGCTGCTGCCAATAAACCCACAGAAGATAGCTTTCTCTCCTCAAGGAACCCTGAGCAGGGAGCTCAGCCACTCGTCCCTAAGTCCCTAAGTACATGACCTTAGGTAGGGTCTCTGCTCACAGCACCCTCCTGATCCCCACTAACAAAACTCAGCTGCCAGGGACAAGCGCTGGGCAGGGTTGACACATGACACTTGTACAACCAACAGTGGACCCAGAAAGCATTGAGAGCAGTTTCTAGACAGAGAGGCAACACACACAGACTGGCCTGGCTGCAGTGCCTTCTCTCCAGAAGAAAGGCAGAAGTAGCATTGGTCCAGCCAGCCAAGGCTGCTATAAAAGAAGGCTGCCTGCACTAACCCAGAAGGCACTGTGTCCTGCAGGAGGGTGAGGGGCTCCTCCAGCAGCTCAGCACTGCACAGTATCCTCTTACTTGGCAGAGCAAGGCGAAGAACCACTGCTGCCCAGCCTCAATGCAGTCCTCAGCCTCACTCACAACCCCAAGAGGAAGGTGAGGGTCAGGATTTATGCTGAGGAAGGTGGCCAGTAGAGAAGATGAACAAGAGAGGAGAGGTAGCATTTAACCTGAAGCAGAAGACTGCTTTTCACACCATCTACACCTAATTGTAGAACAGAGACTAAGGACAACAAGCCCTGAACATGGGTTGGTCACACAGGTACACTGATCCAAGCAACCTGAACCCTAATAGTCTGTTAATCCAAACACACACAAACCTCTGGAGAAAAGCTGGTCCCTGAAGCCACTCATTGATTGAGGGTGCTCATTTTATGGTGGTCCAAAGAAACAGAAACCAAGTTCATCAAGGGTTCTGAGCTTGCAGTTCTCAGGGGAGCTCTGGTTCCTACCTTGAGAGTCACTTCCTGGATCCCTGTGCAGATTCCTCAGCCTGCTCATGCAAAACCTCCATCCCACTGGTTCAGACTTTATAGCTTCCACCACTGACCTTTGGGAATTCCCAATGCAGATCCTTGATACAGACTTACATGAGACATCGTCATGGGCTCTAGGCCTCCAGCTGGTCACATGGAGGACTTTGTCATGGAGTCGAGGTCTTCAGCTGGACCCATGCAGGATATTGCTATGGGATCCAGGTCCTCCACTGGATTCTTCAGGTCTCAAGTGCTTGGAAAGATGTCTTGCACTCTTCTGCATTTGACTTTTGGGTGAATATTATAAAATAACCCTATAAATTATGTGTTCTCTATTAAATCTATTCTTTGCAAACCCTGACAAAAGAGTTCTGAGCTATCAGAACTACAAAAACAAATGAGAAAACTCAGAGACTCAGCGTTCTTATCTTCAAAGGAAGAAGTAAAAGTGCTATTGGTCACAAGGCTGATTAAGAACAGGTCCAAGCTGGGTGTGGGGCTGCATGCCCCTAATTCCAGTGCTCTCGAGGCCGAGGTAGGAGAGGATGGAGTTCACACCCAGCCTGGACAACAATGAGTTCAAGGCTGGCCTGGATTACATAGTGAGATCCTTCTCAAAAAAAATCAAAACAAAATGAAAACTAAAACAAAATCCAATCAAACAGGTCCAAATCTGAGTTCAGATCTCTTTGAGACCACTTTCCTAACCTGCATAAATACCTCAAGCCTTTACTGAGTTGGTGAGCAGGTACTGTCTCCACTGTCTACTTCCAGGGACTTCTGAGAATACCAACACACAGGAAGGAGTGTGTCCAGAAACACTTAATTGAAAAGAATTCCTCCTGATTGCTCACTGCCACTTGGTAACCTTTGGCTTCTCCATCAGTAACTTCCTACCTCTCCTTGCTCAGATAAGGCCTGCTAACATATAGCCCAGCCCTGCTACCATACAGCCCACGAGGCCTGAGGTAGGACAGGAAGGACCTACACTAACCCTGGTTTAATTAATACTGTAGAAGTAATATACTGGTACTACAGAGTACTTGCTTAGTGGTGGCTGACTAAGGAAAAGGACTTTTAACATACAAATATAAAATACAACCCAACAAAACAAGGTAAAAATTGGCAATCTCCTAGGATTCTCCCCAAAGTATCTCAAAAAATATTGTCTAGTATTTTCCAGCTATCCTTGCCCATACATTAATACCTAGCTTAAACACAAATAGGACCTTGGTATATGCATTGTTCACCCACGTGCTATACCCATTTCCATTTAAAAACAGGTCATGGCAGTCTTTCCAAGCGTTACACATGTATTTATCTCATTTATTAGCCACATGTTGCTGAGTCAAGTGAACATAACTTAAGAAATTTCCTATAGTGGGGCCTCTGACTTTTTCTCTTTTTTCAATATAAAAAGTGCTGAAAGAAAATTCTGTTTACTTGAGCCTAACAGCCGTAAGATAAATTCCCAGAAACAAAATTACATGGTGATGCATTGATCCACACTGTAGAGTAAAACTGTCCTTCTATAGTCACCACCTCTGATACACCTCTCTGTATCATTCCGACAACAACTAAGATGGTCACTCTCTTTTCTCCTCAGCCTGGTAAGGGAGAAATATGATTTGAATGGCAATTCTTTGATCATTAGTGAGACTAAAATCTCAGCTCACTGGATATCTGAATTTCTTGACTGTGAAGCCCTTTTTTGTAGTATTGGGATTTGAACCAGGGCTATCATGTTGAGCTATACCCCTAGCCCTTTTTAATATTATTAGAGGGGGTCTTGCTAAACTGCCTAGGCTGGAAACTTGCAATCTTGCCTCAGCCTCCTAGAATGATGGGATTATAGCCATGTATCACCACCCTGGATCTCTACCACACATTTAAAAAAACAAAACAAAACAAAACAAAATTCAATCAGTTGCCAGACATGGTTGCGCAAACCTGTAATCCCAGCACTGGGGAGGTTAAAGCAGGAGGATCACTGGTAGTTCAAGGCCAACCTGGGCTACAAAGTGAGTTCAAGGCCAGCCTGAACTGCACAGTGAAATGTTATCTCAAAAAGACAAAATAGTAAAAATCCAATCAGTCAACAGATCAGTCGGAAAGTTAAAAAAAAAAACACTGCTGAAGGATATGGAGACAAAACTCATGAGAAAAATACTATTGAAAAGGACAGTGGCTAAGGATGCAGCTCATTGGCAGAGTGCTTGCCTACAGTACAAAAGGCCTTGGGTTCAGGCCCTAATGCTGGGGAGAGAGGGTCATCTTTTTCCTGGACTACTCACACTATAGACAAAATAACTTGGTGATCTGAGACGCCCGCCCTGCAACTCTGTCAAACTTCTGCTGCATTTGTAAACATTAATCCATCCTGCTGTAGGGGAGCAACTCTCCAATAAGGTAATTGTGGTTGCAAGAGTCATAAAGCACATATTAAGTTTTGGGTGTGGGGGATCACAGCCCTCTATATAGATGGTGGACTGCAAGGACAGGGACAGGCAGTGAAGTGCGGGGAAGCTGAAGGTGAAGGCAGTCTCTGCTCTACAACTCACTTACTGTGGTCTCTGTCTCAGGCTGTTCTCCAAAGAGGTGGGTCATTGTCCTGCTGTCGCCTCGGCTGTGCTCCCCAGTCTTCCAATATCTGGGGCTCCACATTCCCCCACATAAATGCATTTCCACCCCATACTTCTGTACTTCCTCTCACTGCACTCTGAACAGTCTTTCCTGGAGGCTGCCCATGTCTGTGCACTCACTTCAGGCTCAAAGGAGTGTCACTTCACTCCAACAGCAAGTTCTCCAGGTACAACTGACTCCTGCTGCTCTAAACCCCATGCTATTTTATTTTATTTAATTAATTTATTTATTTTTTGTCTTTTTGAGAGAGGGTCTCACTATGCAGTTCAGATTGACCTTGGTCTCAAACTCGCAGTGATTCTCCTGCCTCAGCCTCCCAAGTGCTGGGATTATAGGCGTGTGCCACCATGCCCAGCAGCATGCTATTTGTTTCTACCCTCTTTATCAGCAACTGATATGCCACATATTTGCTAGCCTGTTTCACCACATTAAACTGGGTCTCCACGACGACCTCACAGAACACATCTGTTTTATTCCTCACAGCATCCACCTCCTACACCAGTATATACCATGTGGCAGTTATCAAGTCAGTACATTTACTTTACTGCCCCAGAGCACCACCAAAAGGTTAAGGGTGTGTGTGTGTGTGTGTGTGTGTGTGTGTGTGTAAGACAAAAAGCACAGAAAACTGAAGTAGAGATAATAACCTTAAAATGCAGAGGGCAGTTATCTAGAAAGAGCTGAAAGGGTGCGATCCTAGACCAGCCACAGGAAGGCCAAAACAACCTGACTGGAAGGAGGAAAATTTGGGTTGAAAACAGAAACAAGAACTTCAAAAGCAGCCGGATGTGGTGGTGAATGCCTGTAATCCCAGCACTTGGGAGGCTGAGGTAGGAAGATTGCTGGGAGTTGAGGCCAGCCTGGGCTGCATAAGCAGGTTGGGCTACATAAGACTGGCCTACATACAAGGCCAGTCTGCACTACACAGCAAGACCTTGTCTCAAAACAAAAGCAAAAACCTTAAAAAAGCAGGGAGGCATCAAGATTCACACCCAACTTTGCACAGCGGGGCACTGTCTGCCCTGGCCAAAGGCTGTCATTGTTTTCTCAGGAAAGGGAAACAGAATCTTTGAACTGGGGGGCACCAGTCAACCGCTGTGGGTGGGAGTCTATTCTGAAAAGAAGCAGTAGGCTTCTCTCTGTTAGTGCTGAGATCCCAGGCCTGCCCCTCATGTGGCCACCAAGCAAGGCAGCCAGGCAAAGGGCTAGCAGACATTTCTCTGGGGCTATGCAGAGGAAGCAGAGGGCTGCTATCCAGAGAAAAGTGAAAGACGCAGCAGGCAAGGCATGATCACACATTCAGAGGCCCTCTGACACATGAGTAGCCATGAAAATACAAATGGATAGCCCAGAAAAGGTTCTAAAATGAAAAGCAAAAACCTTGTCTTAGTTTTTTCGTTGCTGAGACAAAATACCCGACACCCAAAGTTCCACAAGGAAAGGTTTATTTACCTCACAGTTTGCAGAGGTTTCAGTCCGTAATTGGCTGGCTCCAAGGCAGGGTGGCACATGGCAGAGGGGCAAACTGTTCATGGTGGTGGAAGACAGCAAAAGCAATGAAAGAAGGGAGAGACAAGCCTCTTTCTGTCCCTTCTATTGTAGCCGGTCTACCGGGATTAGAGAAGCGTCAATCCAGTCAGTGGACTGATCCAGCAATCACCCCACCTTAATCCCAGTATTGCACCATGAATCAATCAAACACTCTAGATTCACCCACCCCCGAAAAAGTCCCATCTAAAACTGCATGAGGCTTTGAGAGGACAGCTAGACACAAACTATTAACTCCCTCTAACAGATGAAAAGTAGCCCGAAGTAACAGGGACCTAAGGGGAAAAAAAACTTGGCAAAAAAGTCAATATACAGAGACATATGAGATGCTGCAGCTGAGAAACAAAAGTAGGTTACAAAATAAGGGTAGAGAGAGGGAAAAGAGGGGCAAAAAAGAGTATGTGTTATGTACATGTACCAACTCCAGATAATGAATGTAATCATGTACTACAAACATATACTAATAATGTAAAAATTTTAAAAAGGAAAAAAGTCTCAACAGATAGGAATACGTTTAACAGACACTGCAATGTGATGCATACAGTACTTAATGTCATACATTTCTAAATTGCTAAAAGTATACTTTAACTGCTTCACCAGAAAAAAACTGATGATATATTAGCTTGATCTGTTATGCCACATCATATTCATAAATCACAGTATCACTTTGTACTCTGTAACTATGTAACTTGCCAATTTGTAATTCACAAAGACAGAAGAAAGAAAGTAGGAAACTTAACAGTGACCTTTAGTCAAAAGGTCCAATAGTACAGAAAGAGAAAGTAAATGGAAAGAAATCAAACCAATAAATCAAGAAAAAAGCCTAGTGCTGAGGAACATGTGTTTCCAAATAAGAGGTCCACAGAGCAGGCAAGACAACAGGCGAGAATAGACTCCAAAGCAACCTTATGCTGCACGTTGTGAATTTCCAGACAGAAAAGCTTTCAAGCTTCACCAAGGAAAGCAATCACATAAAAAGGCTCAAGACTCAGGATGGCTGAAGCCGTCTAAAACCCTGGGAACTGGGGAGGAGCAAAATCAGGCCCAAACTGTCTCTCAAGTACAATGGGAGAGAAACAAAGCATTTTCAGACACAAAAGATCTCAAAACCTCTTTTTCTCTGGCAACCACTGGAGGAGATGCGTCACAAAATTAAAATAAAACCAAGACAGAAGGACATGGGGTCCAGAAAACCAAGACTGAAGCAGAGAGAATACTGAGATTTAGAGGAAAATTCCAGGTACAGTCAAGGTTGCAAGAGGTCAGAGACACTGAAAAAGACTGATTCAAGATGAAAAGAGCAGAGTACTGTATTTCGTCATACAAAGGACTACATTTCTTGAAAGACTTTAGACAATTGGTACAAAATCTGGGCCTCAATTCTAATGACAAATACAGAGAAAACTAAACAAACAAAACCAAACAAGATTTTGTAATCTTGGGAGAGTAAAGAGGAGGATCTGTGAGTTCTGGAGGAGTCTGGGCTACATAAGTTAGTTCAAGGCCACCTTGCAGTACACAGCAAGACCATGTCTCAAAACAAACAAACAAACAAACAAACAAAAACAAAAAAAAAAAAAGAAGAAAAAACCCAAACAGGACTTGTAATAATAATAATAACACCTGGTAAAAGTAATACCATTACACCATCTGGCCCAGCTGTGCACAGCACAGCATAAGCATGTATGTATCATGCTTATGTGTAACAAGCACTAAATCTTGAACTAACTGAATTAAGGATTACCTTAGCTACTTTGGACAGCCATAAGTCAGTCGGTATAAAGAAGGCAAAAGAGTGAAAGAAAGCTAGAAACTTCACATCTGCTCTCAGTGTCAAGTGAAGAAACAATCTGTGAAACAAGGGCAGGAGATACAAATAAACAAGTCAAGGAAGCATGCTTAGCACTGGAAGCCAAGAATGAAATTTTCTTAAGAGGCTAAAGAGCATCCTCTGTTGGGAAGGAAACGGGACTGGAGGAAGAGCATTAGGACTTTTTTCTTACAAGCCTTTCAATGATTACTGGACACTGTAAGTTACATGAAGATATACTCTTGATTTAAAATAGATTTTTGATTTTAAAATTTATAAGGGTGCCAATAAATACTAAAAGAGAGTATATATGATCAGTGCACTGTTACCAGATTAAGAACAGCAAATGTCAACAGGATGACTAACACAGCAGGACTTCCAGATTTGCCTTAGAACAGGGGTCTAGCTTAAATGGTACTCTAGGAACTGGGAAGTGCCTCGTAGAACAGCAGCCTACTAGGGAGTTCACCTTTAAAATGTCTCTAATTCTACAAATTAAAAAGAAAAACATAGAAATCTGTTTTTTAAAAATGTTATACATGTAAAAAGAGTCCCTTTTCACCATTTTTTTGGTTTCCAAATGTTGTAGTACTTTTACAATTTAAGGGGAAATGCACTTTGACATCTTATATTGATTGAGGCTCTATGTTTCTCTTCTTGCTCAAAAATCTTTACATGCATCGTAGACTTTGTGTCACTGTAACTCAGCCAACTGAGAGACAGCTGTGCACTGTAAGTCTTTAGGACTTTCACTATTGCATAATGAAAAAGGGATACGATTCCCTACCACTGCGTGGCATGGGAAGAATGCATACAGAAGGGGCCATGGCAACATGTACTATAAAGTATGCTCTCTGCTCAAGCCCTTTCAGTAAGTAACTTCCTGTTGGGAGGCTCTAGTGGAGACCCATGAAAGATTGTTAAGACACTGTCTTGGTTACTTTTCTCTCATTGCTGGGACAAAATACCTGATGCCCAAAATTAAGGAAGGAAAGGTTTATTTAGCTCACAGTCTGTGGAGGTTTCAGTCCATGCTTAGCTGGCTCCATGGCAGAGTGGCACATAGCAGAGGGCAACCATTCAGGGCCGTGGAAGATAGCAAAGGCAACAGGAGAACAAGGAGAGAAGCAACAGAGAGCAAGGCTCTTTCCCTCCTTTATACTGTATGCAAAGTACCTGCCCCAGGCTGGGTGTAGCACTCACACCCATAATCCCAGCATTGACCATGGACCAATGAAAAACTCTAGAAGCATGTCCCATGCCTGCATGAGGCTCTGGGGAGCCATCCAGATACAAACCATAACAGATATCATACTTTAATCATTTAAAATTCTGCTCAAGTCAGAACGTCTTACGTGAGAGTCACGTCCTCTACTCTCACAGCATGAGTAGTCTACCAAATTCTTACCTTGTAAAACTACCAAATTCTTACCTGGTAAAACTTATCTTTTAAACCCCAGTTCAAGGACACATTTTTCATGAAGACTTTTCAAGAAGTAACCACTGCCTCTTAACTCCGTATCATATACATATTTCCATTACCGCATTTATCACACTGGCTTTCTTTTAAAAGTGAATCTTCCAAATTAAACCAACTTTGTGAAGAAAAAAAATTTGTATCTTCTTTCGCGTTGCATCCCTAGAACCTAACAACTGGCTGGTACTGGCAATTTCCAGTACGTATTCTCTTTACGTATGTGTATGTGGTAATGGGAATTGAACTTGGGGGCTTCACACTGAGTTACATCCCCAGCCCTTTTAATTTTGACACAAGGTCTCACTAAATTGCTCAGGCTGAGCTCCAACTTGTGATCCTCCTGTCTCAGCCTCCCAGAGTGCTGGGATTACATGTGTGTACCACCACACCTTGAACAAGGTAGGAGTCAATCAGAAAATCAAAACAAAGCCAAACAGAAAATACTTAAGAAGTTCTCACATCAGGAGAATGGGAGAGGCCTGCTGTCCATGAAAAGAGGGCAGTGACATGGATCTGCCCTAGTGCTCCCTTATACTTCATGTACTTTCTTCCAGGTGATTTCAGTTTGATTCAACTGTGCTTGCCACACAAAATATAGTATCAAGAAAGTTTAATCCTCATTATGAGTTAGTTAAATGTTTTTAATACTTGTTCCTGACATTTTAGGAGGAATGCTGCACTTTCTCCAAATCTAAGACTTTCAGTAGGTTAATGATGGTTTATGTTCATGATCCAGAAAAGTGGGAATTCATATGCCGGCAGCTATTCTTAACCAAACAGCTTTTCAGGTACTTCAAAACACTGCTTCCAGGTTTTGTAGTGTATCCCGTACTTTAAAAAGTTTACCTTGGGGTTAAATCCTTTGTGTTCAACACGATGAAACTATAAACCTAAGCACTAGATTTCATCCCGTGTTTCAGTACCACGTTTACTTTCATAATGAGCTTACTATGGAGTGTGGCCACCAGCAACCTCAGAAAAAATCCTATCTGGTGCCTCAACCTATCTGAAAAGGTTTTACCAAATTTGCTAAGAAAGCCACTGACTTTCCTCAAACATCAAACAAAATGTGTGAAGTCATTCCCAGAGGATTTGGGATAGCTGTGAACCTACAGATACACAGAACAAAACCCAAAGCTGAAGGGCAAGTCACCCTGTAAAGATTACCACCTCCCCAAGTTCCTCCAGGCGTTTCATTTGACCGTAAGCATTTTTTTTTTAAATAAAACACAGGTCGGTGGTTCCTTTCGTTTGCAGAGTAGGCAACACCATGTCAAGTCTGACGCTCTTCTCTGTCGGGCAGGAGACAACACAAGGCAGCACCTGACCACCTTTTCAAGAGGCTACGCAAAAAACATCCTCACAACAAGCCATGTATCAGAACAGCTCGGGGGTCCCAACACCGTGCTTGTTATCCATTAGGGACGCAAAAAGTGTTTGTTCCCTCTTGATCAAGACACCCTAGGGAGGCTTCCTGCAGAGGGGCCTCGGAGCCAGGCCCATGCGGGCGTTTCCGAGCGCTGCCTGGCCTATGGGGTGCCCGGGACGGAGGAAAGGACATCTGCCGCCGCGCCAGTCCCGGAAAGGCCGCAACCGGGTACGGCACCCTCCCGACACCGAGACGGTCGCTGAGAGCCGGCGCGCGGGCCACGCCGCAGGTCTCACCTCGCGCCCTAGAGCAGGAGAAGCGAGGGGCCGCGCCGGCTCCGCCCTCCCCCGCGGGGCGAGGGCCCCGGCCTGCACAGGAAGGCTACGTCCCCGGGGACCCGCGAGACTCTGTGGTGTACGTTTGGCGTGCTCCCACGGGACACGCGTGCAGCCAATCCCGGGGCGGCGACGTACCATCGAGACGGCCGCGGGAGCGGCTAGAGCAACCCCGCCAGCGCTGGCCAGCCCCAACCCGGCCCAGCTCGGCGCTCGTAGCTCGGTGCTGCCGCCATCTTCCTGGAGGAGAGAGCCGAGTCGAAAGCCCCCTTCCCATCATTGCTTGGCACTCACGCCGCCACTTGCCCGCTCCGGCTGCCTCTTATCCTCGTGGCCAACTGATCCTTTTTAAAGAAGAGCCCTTCCCCCCACCGTAGTCACCCACAAGGCGAAGAATCTCATTACCTGTTCCAATCTTGCTAGCGTGAAGAAACCAGGCTCATAACGTAGGAACTGTGGCAAAACACAGACAAGACGCCATCTTGGTAAAGGAGAAGAGGCTACGCTTGACCTCTCCCCCGCCCCCAGTTTCTATAAGGCCAACCGCCGTGGGAGGGGCTCGGCGCCTGCACAGACGTGGACGAGGGGGACGCGTCTGCGCCTGCGCAATGGGAGGGGCCGGAATAGGGCGGAGACAGGTCCAGCAGCTTGGGCCAGGAAGGAGTTGGCAGGGGGCGGTGCGCCGTGATGACGCAATTTGCCTGCGTGAGGGGCGGGGTGGGCCCGCGGCGCGATTGTCGGCTTCTCTTTCCGGCGAGCGGGCTGGTGAGTGTCTCCGGAGGCTTCCCGGCGCGGTGGGGGCTGGAACCGTAGGCCTGTCCTTCCGTGGAAAGTGTGGGTACGACCCTCTCGCCCTAGCCCTAGGGAAGCGTTCTGTGGTTCTCAGAGGCCGGGCAGGCGTGGGGGAGGAGCGGCCCGGTCCCGAAGCAAGCGGCGGGGCGGGCGCCCCACCCCAATAGTAGGCTTCTAATACCAGGCGTCGGGTCGTCGACCGCCGGCGGGCGGGGGAGTTGGGGAGGGAAGCTGCAAATTCCCGTCCGCTTGGCCCTTGTGGTTCTGTGGCCATCTTGTCATTCTAACGGTGCCGTTTTGTCCTGGAGAGGAGGACGGCGTGCCAGCTGCTCCGCGACGTTCACAAGACTCGCCTGTCCGCCAGCCAGCCCTAGCCAACCTCCCTTACGCGGAGGATAAGCGGGGATAGACGGACCGAGCCCTGTCCACGGCGGCTCTCCTCGGGTTATGGTGACGTTAGACGGGGCGGGGGGGCTGTCAGTGCACGGAGAGGGGACTCTGAGCAGGGATGGTGGGAAGCAGTGAAGTCTCAACTCTGATCCGGCCCATCCTCGGACAATGCATAGGTCTGTTTTGTCTTTCTGGTCCCGTTTTCGTCAGTACCATCTATTTCGCCTGTACTGCCAACACTAACCGAGAATGGTCTTCGACACCACTGGCCTGTGCTCACACCCTTCATTTTCTCTGGAACGCGGTTAGGTTGTCGAATATTTGAGCGGCCCCAGTCGTTACAATACTTAAGATAAATATTTAATGTTTTGAAGTAGTTTTGGTCATCATAAGGAAAAATACAATGGTGTAAGGATCATGAAAGAATCCTAGTGATTCTAATTTGAGGTTCGTTGTTTACCGTTGTGTCTATTTTGTACTTTAATTTTCTTCCTTTGTATAAAGCCTGCCCTTCATTTTTCCCATTTTTCACCCTGATCTCCAGTCACTGTTGCTGTGTAGTCTAGGCTGGCCTTAAAGTAGGAAATTTCATCCGTTTCTGTCTCCAGGTGCTGCTTTTACAGGCAGGCCATCATGTCCAGCCTTAAGAGCAAGGGCTTTTAAATGAGATCAGATTCTCATTCTGATTTGTCCTAGCGAAAGGAGATGGTACCTGCCTCTCTACTCATTAGTGAATATGGTTTCAGGTCCCTTTCCCCCAATTCTAAGATAGAGAATCTTTAAAAGGAAAATTTGTCACCCTTACCCCTAAGGGTTCACCAAAACTCATTTGTCCAAAGAATTAAGGTGAGGCCCTTTTAGTGTATTGATACCACTCTGTGTTAATGGTCTCACATCACTACAGAAAGCATGTCTGATTGTGGGGTGCCCCAGGCCCAGTTGAGAGTGTCATGTTTTATAGTGTACATCATGTGCCTTTTTCGGATCTGAAGAATCTGAATGCCAAAACATGCCGAGCATTTTGGATAAGCGATTAGGAACCTCAGAATCCTACAGTAGGGGGCGGGGTCGTTTTGTGGATTTGGGATATAAGAATAATATGTGTAAACGAATGGTAGTTCCTATTTATGCATGAGTATCCCATTAATATGAATACCACTAGCAAAATAAGTTTATAATGCTAAGTGCAGTTTTATTCATCATTTTTCACCTCTCATCTTTTATGGAAATTTGGTTCTAATGTACATGTGAACATCCATAAAGCTGTGGATTAAGGATAAAGAACAACTTTTGACCCTTGAAATGAGCACAATGTAAAAGAGTAAAACTTTCCTTTTGACCGCATTTTTGAGATCACATTTAAGAGATTTTGAGAAATCATTTTAGATCACAATTGTATTTCACATTTTGAGAAATCATTTTAGATCACAATTGTATTTCAGGAAAAAAAACCCATGAAACTAGGAGGTGGCAGGAGGAACTTGGTAAAATTAAAGCAGAGTTGAATGTCTTCTGAGAATTCAGACTCTTACCTGTTCTACTGTATTTGTGCCTCCGGGATAGATCTTGGGAGGGAGGCTGATGGGACTGAGTCACCTTTACCCGCTCCAGGAACACCCTCAGCCCTCAGTCATGCTGAACCTAAGGGGACTGAGGGCAGTTTGAGGTGCAGCACTTCGGTGCTCACATGAAGTTGCTTAGAGCCAGCGCCAACCCTCACAGTGGACAACATGGCTAGGAACCCCTTGTTCAACAATGCTGGGGTTCTGTGGAGGGCAGAGAGACACATCAGGATACTATGGCATCACACTATGTTGATTTCAAATCTGATATGTGAGGGGGCTGGGGATTTAGCTCAGCGGCAAAAGCGCCTGCCTGGCATGCGCAAGGTCGTGAGTTCGGTTCCGGTACCGGAGAAAAACCAAAAAAAAAAAAAAAATCTGATATGTGAATTAGCTATTGAGGCAAGGGGCACCATTTCCTCATTTATCCTTCCATGTAAACTTGAAGAGTATTATCCAACCCTTTAAGAGAAAGCCATGATGGCCCAGTGTGGTGGCTACACACCTGTAATCCCAGCACTCAGAAGGCTGAGGCAGGAGGATCGTTGTGAGTTGGAGATGAGCCTGGGTTACAAAGTGAGCTCAAGGCCAACCTGAACTGCACAGCGAGACGTTGTCTCAAACAAAAAAAAAGAAAAGAAAAGAAAAGAAAAGAAAAAGCCATGCCATTAAGGATTCCAGGTAGATAGAACTGGACCTACTTATTATGCTAACTTGGGGAAAATAAAAAATGGTTTGGTTTATGCTGACCCTGATTTCTCTATTTCTAAATTTGTTACATGTTTAAAATTAAATTTGTTACATGTTTAAGATTTCTTGCTTGGGGCTGGGGATTTAGCTCAGCGGCACAGTGCCTGCCTGGCAAGTGCGACATAGTGAGTTCGATTCCCGGTACCGGAAAAAAAAGTAAATAAAATTTCTTGCTCTGTTGTAAATGACATTTTAGCCTCATTTTCATTCTTTAATATGTATTGCTGTTATACAGACACTTTTTTGGTGGGGAGTGATACTGGGGATTGAACAAAGGGCCTTTACACTAATTTCCAAGCTAATTTACAAGCCTTTTTTACTTTGAGGCAGTCTCTCTAAGCTACTTAAGTTATCCAGGCTGGCTCAAACTTGGAATTGTTCTGCCTTAGCCTCACAGAGTGCCAGAGTGCATATGTGTGTCACCACACCCACCAACGTGTTTTGACTTATCTTACTCTAAGACTGCCTTTTTTTTTTTTTTTTTGAGACAGTGTTTCTGTTGGTCAGGCTGACCTCCCAACTCCTGGGCTCAAGTGGTCCTCCTCATCCTCCCAGGTAGCTGGGAGTACAGACAGGTGCTACCATGCCTGAGTGAAATTTTTTTTTTTTTTATGTTACTGGAGATTGAATTGAGAGCCTTCACACTGAGCTACATCCCCAGTCTTTTTTTTTTTTTTTGAAACAGGGTCCCACTAAGTTGCCAGGCTGAGCTCAAACTTGTGATCCTCCTCCCTCATCCTAGCAGTGCTGTTATTGTAGGCATGCACCACCCTGCCTAGCTAGAATTCTTTATTATTTTTAACACAGAGGTATTAGTGTTTCTGTGTATTCAGAACTAGCAGCAAACAAGTTTTTGTTTTTCACTGGATTCACTGAATTCACTAAGGTAGTATTAAATATTCATGGTAAAATTATAGTATCTAAATTTTATTTGGATCCTAATTCTTTTTTTGTTGTTTTTTTTCTGGTACTGGGAATCGAACTCATGACCTTGTGCTTGCCAGGCAGGCACTGTGCCGCTGAGCTAAATCCCCAGGCCCCTGGATCCTAATTCAAAAGAAAAAAAAAAAAAAAAAAGCAGTTGAAAAATACAAATACTCAGTGAGTATTTGGTTATATTAAAGAACTTACTCGTTTTGCCTAGCTATGATAATGACTTACTATTTTTAGGGGCCCTTATTTTTAGGTATGCATACTGAAACATGAATGAAGTATCTCATTTTTTATTAGTAGCTCATGGGCAGGAGGAGTAGGTACTGGTGTACATAAACTGTTACTGGCTTTGAGTTTCTAACTGTTGAAACTGGATGATGGATGGCACATAGGGTTTTATTGTGTTTTTGTATGTGTTTGAAGTTTTTTATAAGTGCCTTAAGGTAATTATGATGGTAATGGACATTCACGCCTAATTACTGATTATAAGTTAAATAGGTTTAGCATTCCAGTTGTATTTAAGCACTTCGTTGTTGTTTTTTGAGACAGGGTCTCTCTATGTAGTTCATGCTGGCCTTGCATTTGCTTATTTAGCTCAGGTTAACCTCAAACTCACAGCGATCCTTCTGCCTCAGCCTTCCCAGTGCTGGGATTACAGGTATGCCCCACTAGGCTTGGCTTAAGCAGCTTATTTAGTGTTGGTTACTGAGGTTTTTTTTTTTTTTTTAATTTTTTTTTTTTTTTTTTTTTTTTTGGTT
>NW_004955542.1:437410-438636 GCF_000276665.1 Chinchilla lanigera | reverse complement strand
TTTTTTTGGTTTTTTTTCTCCGGTACCGGGAACCGAACTCACGACCTTGCGCTTGCCAGGCAGGCGCTTTTGCCGCTGAGCTAAATCCCCAGCCCCATAGTTTTGTTTTTGAACCCTGTCTTTACCTTTTCCCTTGTAGTTGAAACAGGTTGTAGTTTAAAATTGTGGTTTAATATTTTAAACATTTAACATTGATTATTTATTTATTTATTTATTTTGTAGCATAGGAGATTGAATCGAGGGCCTTATGTGTGCTAGGCAAGTACTTTTCCACTGAGCTATAGCCTCAGCACTTTGTAAATTTTTATTATAAGTTAAAGTCTCATTAAATTGTCCAAGCTGGCCACAAACTTGTGATCTTCTTGTCTCAGTCTCCTGAGTAGCTGGCATTACAAGTGTGTGCCCCTAAACCCAGCTAGACTTTATTTTTTAAATGGTAGAATACACAATTTTTTTTCAAAAAAATTTTTTTAGCTAGCCATGATGGCACATACCTGTATTCCCAGCTATGAGAAAGGCTGAATAGTAGGAGGCTCACTTGAGCATGATTTCAGGACCAAACCTGAGCAACATGAAAAACCCCATCTAAAAAAGAGCAACAGTAAAGCCGGGTGTAGTGGTACATCCCATAATCCCAGCATATGGGAGGGATGGCCAGGAGTTTGAGGCTAGTGAGTTCAAGAGAAGCCTGAACTAGTAGAACCTACCTCAAAAAACAAACAAACAAGCAAAAACCTACAACCCAAACCCAAACAAACAAAAAACGCCCCGCCAACAGTGAGGCCCTGGGTTCAGTCATGCACTAACAATTTTTCAGTTTTTCTTTACTTTCAGTATATTATATATAAAGTCAAATTTATTGGCCATACTGCTTAGTTACTCTTGTGCCCTTGCTCATATTGTGTTTACTGAGTCTGTCCAATTCTAGGAAAAGTCTAATTAAAGTTTCCTCCCTTGAATTGTGTTTGTTAAGCTAATCTTGTATTTTTCCTTGTCTTTGGTACCTGCATTTATCTGCAATCATTATTTGAAGGGTTATAAACACAGGGTTATAAACATTCTATCTTGCTCCTAATTATCCCTTCATTATTGCTTAATGTTGCTGTTACTTTATTTTTTTAATTTTTTTTTTTTTTACTTTAAATCCCATTTGGCTGATACTAACAATGTTCCCTCTCTTTGTACTGATCTGGTTGGTATCTCTTTTTTTTTTTTTTTTTTTTTTT
>NW_004955542.1:395954-436279 GCF_000276665.1 Chinchilla lanigera | reverse complement strand
ACCATTAATATTTTAAATTCAGGTCAATTGATAGAATTTTTCTAGGGTGTCCTTTCTATTCAAGAGACCTTAATTCACTCCTCTAATACACAATCCCAGATAGTTCATTAATGTATAGACTCTGGTCTTTATTCTTCTCTGGAAAATTTTGTTGGTTTTGTTTTTTTTATTTTGAAGGGAAGAAAAACAAAACGGTATAAAATTTCAAAACAAGATCGTAGGAGAGTAACAATGTTCGGTACGTTGTGCATTATTATCTTCAAAGTAGTTGCTCATAATGCAAGACATGAGCATAAAGAACCCATCAAGCAATAGAGACATATATCTATCCTGCCAATGAGCTAATAGCAATTAGTAGTATATCTATCTTAATTATGTGTGCATATATATGTTTTTTCCTTTTCCCTTCTTTCTTTTCTCCTTTCCCCTATTCCAGTTTCTCTTTCCTTTTGAGCATTTTCTTCCCATTTCACTATAACTATTATACATTTTGGGTCTTATTTACTCTTTGAGCTTCTTATACTAGGGAGACAATACGATGTTTACACATGCAAAACCTTTCATTTATAAGTGTAGGCTCAAGTTGCATCCATTTCCCTATAAATGTCTCAAGATTATCCTTCTTTATAGCTGAGTAGTACTTTTTTCCATCTGTTCCTTTTCTTCCTGTAGCAACTGTTGATGTTAACAAAGTAGGTTTCCTATATTTTGCAAGAATAGAGCTTACAGGTCCAAGGATATGGCTGAGCAGCACAGTGCCTGCCTCACAGGTACCCTTGAGGTCCTGAGTTCAATTTGAGGTACAAAAAATAAGAATAGTGCTTACAGTGGGCCACTCAAAGGAGAACCAAAACTATAACCTAGGTCTTCTATGAGATGTCATTGTAGAATTAAAAGTTGATGAATCCTTCTGCTGTTCTCTTACTTTGGCTAACCAGGTCAAATACACTAGGATGTGAAGACCTCATTTCTTCCAAGATTATTGGGAACATTTCCATCCCAGAAAGGATCAGGGGGTGTGCAATATTCAGGAATGGTAAAGTTTGGAAAAAAATGGAAAACAGAGTAAAAGAAGCTTCTCACTAAGTTTCTACTCTATAGAGGGAATCAAGGGGCTGGGGATTTAGCTCAGTGGCACAGCGCCTGCCTGGCAAGTGCAAGGTTGAGAGTTTGATTCCCGGTACCGGCAAAATAAACGAACAAAAAAAGAGGGAATCAAATTTGACTGTAGTCACAGCTTGATTTTGTCACTGAGGTTTAGCCAATGAACTTTATATTTCTTGAAGTTTTTGATTGTTTCACTGTTTGTATAAAAATTCCAGATATCTCAAAAACTATTGTCACACCTCTCAAACACTGAAGGTCCTTTCAGTCCTTCAGCTTGTAAATGTAGTTCACATTTTGCCCTGTGCTCCCTTGTCAGATTTTAAGGTAGTCCAGAGACCTCCAATGGATAGCAGCTGTGTCCAGGGCCTAGTGCTCTGCTAGGGGCATCCCTGCTTCCTTGAAAGATTTTGAAGAGTGGAGAGAAATTACTCACTTTCAGAGGCTGGGACTTTGTCTTTTTCTCCCATTGCATCCCTAGTGCTTAGCATACAATTACTGCTAAAAAAATGTAAATACTATTGAAAATACACAATGTGCATTAGTGCACCTATGTATACACAGTTGCTTTCATTAACTTCCAATTTTTAACCCTGGTTTATCTGGATAATGAGAAATAGAAATGGTTCTTTCATCATTTCTGGAGGGTATTTGAGACACTAAATGGAACATACATCACCAGATGCTGTGTATGTGTCCTTGCAGGCTGTAAATGCTGTAAAATGTGCAAGTGATGCATATACAGATATATTTTTTTAACAGATCTGTGTATTTTTTTAACAGATAGAGAAAACAACACAAACGATGTCTAAGGTAAGATCATGTATCATCATATATCTATAGTATAAAGAAAAATTGCTTTATATTTTCAGACTGTTTTTTGAGTCAGAGTCTTTCTGTATAGTTCAGGCTGGACTTGAACTCACTATTTAGCCTATGCTGGCCTTGAAATTGCATGATCCTTCTGGCTGTGCTTCCTGCATGCTGGGATTATAGGTGTGTACCACCATGCTTGGCGAGTTTTCAGACTGTTTTTAGTCAAGATTTATGCATTTGATTCATTCAGAGTTCTGATTTGTCATTCTAAAAGTTTTGAGCTCTTTGCAGGTTTCTTTTTTCTTTTATTCTAAATATGTCAGTAACAATCCAGTTAACCTCCATAGATCATTCCCAACAGACCAGTCAAATAATTTAAAATTCCAACAATTTATCATGATGAAATTGATGGGGCTCTTACACTTGATAAATTGGTTTAGTTTGCTCTTATAATTTGGCCCAGAGCCCTGAGATAAATTGCTTCTAAAGCACATATACTAAGAAAAGTGGAACTAGTGGTTAAAAGTAGAAAGTTATTTCTTGTTGCCTTTATTTTTGAGCCTGGAAAAATACTATTATACCAGTTTTTACTTTTTTATAGGTGTTAGTGTGGAACACATATAAACAAAAAAGAAAATTAGCCTTTATTCCACCACCCAGAAATGAACAGTTTAACATTTTGTTGTTCTTTTTCTTATTTATTTGAAACAAGGTCTTGCCGAATTGCCCAGGCAGGGCTCAAATTTAGAACTCTCCTGCCTCAGGCTCTTAGAGTTCTGCAATTACAGGCAAGCGTCAAGCCTGGCTCTTTTTTCCCCTTGTGTACATGTACATTTGCAAAATATAATCCTAGCCAGGAGTGGTGGCACATGCCTATAATCCCAGCACTCAAGAAGCTCAGTGAAACAGAATTTTCATGAGTTTGAGACCATACTGGGCCACATAATTCAAGGCAACCTATACTGTATATCAAGACCCTGTATCATAAAACAAACAAAAAGAAAACTTAATGCTAAAAGAAATACCATATTATATATTGCCTTTTTCAACTAATTAATGTATTAAAATTTTTATTGTTGGTTTCATTGTACCCTTGCATAGATTCTAGTTTTATTTTTTAGTATTTTTGCTTTGTTATCTCTCTTATCAGACATACTTCCACCAGAAAACATTGATATGTCAGTGTGGTCAGCTGTGATCTTCTCATTCTCAATCTTTTTTTTCTTGGTCTTTGATATTAGGTACTCAATATACCACTTCTAAATCACTTGAGTTATTTTGGTGGTGCTGTGTCCCACAGAGCTGGGAGAATAGCAAGAGAAATACCTTTTCTTGGATACTTTTTATAGGTTCACAGCACCTGATGCCTGGTCAAAGGCTATTCTTTATTGTTTGTTTTTTTTTTTTTTTTTTTTTTTTTTTTTTTTTTTTTGGTTTTTTGTTTTTTCTCCGGTACCGGGAATCGAACTCATGACCTTGCGCTTGCCAGGCAGGCGCTTTGCCGCTGAGCTAAATCCCCAGCCCCCAAAGGCTATTCTTTAGTCAAGCTTATTAAATAAAACCACTTGTCATTTTGGTACTAACTGTAAGCTTTATTGATTGTTCCTATGACTATTTACTTTAAGTCAAAATTTGAAATTGCACTAAGGTGAATTAAACTTGTATTTTATATGTATTGCCAAATTGCTAAGCAGAATGTTGATTCACTAAGTGATAATTTTAGATCAGTATATAGCTAAGGAATTACACTAGATTGATTTTGCTTCTTTTAATACTATTAAGTGAATATTACCAATGTTAATTGTAACTTTTTTTAATTTATAAGAACTGATACCTACATTTATCAGTTTTAATTGATTATATCTTATAAACAACCAATAAAGTGTTTATTAGCTTTTTTTAAAATCTTCTTTTAGCAACAACCAGCTCAGTTTATAAATCCAGAAACTCCTGGCTATGTTGGATTTGCAAACCTTCCCAATCAAGTTCATCGAAAATCAGTGAAAAAAGGTTTTGAATTCACGCTGATGGTGGTTGGTAAGAAATTGATTTATAGCCTCTCTCCTCAGCTTGTGGAATATAGTAGCGTGATCTATGTTATAATAGTGAAAATTCCTTTGTTGTCAAAACCAAATAACTTGAGAATTTGAATATATTATATATATATGAGATATAGATATAGATATATATATGTTTGTTATAGGTACTCAGATATATATATGTTAGACATTTTTGCCCAACAGTAAGGTCATCTACTCTTCAACCCCCTTACTAGGCATTGAACTCAAAGCTTTTGCACTGAGCCTTGTCCCTAGCCCTTTAAAATTTATTTTTATTTTGAGATAGGGCCTAAGTTGTCATTTTTGATCATTTCCTTGTTAATGTGTGTTGTGTAAATTTCATGGAGAGATACAGAAGAAACATCTGTCTCTAAAATGAAGCAGCAGCTGGGGATGTAGCTCAGTGGGCAGGTGCTTGCCTAGCATGCACAAGGTCCTGAGTTCAATCCCCAGTACCACCAAAAAAGAAAGAGGGAGGGCGAGCAGGCCAACAAACACAGCTTGGGCCGTTCCAGCTTGGCAAAAGCTGGTTTATTGGGGTTTGCTTAAAGAATAGTGGTCCACTTGTGGGCTGTAGCGCCATTAGAGTCACCTTGTTTTAGGATATTAGTGTCATGGGGCACTAATTAAAAGAGCAAAAGTGAGAAGGGTCCTCAGGAAGAGTTGTGTGAACTTCATTTCTGTCCTCATCATGAGATTGTTGGTCTTAGCAAGCACTGTCTGGCCACAGTGATGGATGACCTTGCTAGGTTGGAGTCTGACACAGCCTCAGAACCTAGTGGGGTGTAGGCAAACAGGGGCCCCTGAACAACAGCTAAATTGGGGAGGGGTACTGTTATGGTTTATGTCTGTGTGTCCCTTCCAAAGCTTCATGCGACCCTGGGGCAGGCTATTAGAGTTGAATGATTGTGGGTGTGAGAGCTACACCCGCCCTGGGGTGGATAGTTTGCATATGTAAGGGAGAGGAAAAGAGTGCTTGAGGACATTCCTCCCCCATTCCGCCCTGGTGTGTGTGCTTGCAGCTTAGCTGTGTTCTGCCGCCCTGAGCTGTAGCTCTTTGCCGTGTGCCACTCTGCCTTGTAATCTGCCAAGTATGGACTGAAACTTCCACGAACTGTAAGCGAAATAAATCTTTCCTTCCTTAATTTTGGGCGTCAGGTATTTTGTCCCAGCAGCGAGAAAAAAGTAACCAAGACAGGTACTCCAAGATGGAGACCCCTAGATGGCTGGATCTCAGGGCAGTTTTTCAGTACCACAGGTAATGAATGTTTGTACTCATTGTGGCAGCTAGCATCCAAAGTGACCTCCAAGGATACTTCCCTCCTGATGTTCACAGCAGTCTCCATGCTGAATAGGGTCTACTTGTGTAGTAAGACATGTGGAGTGAAGGTATGTTGCTTCCAAGAGTAGGTCTCAAATGATACAGTGTGTAGCTCTCACCTGCCTTCTGTTGAGTCACTCACTGGGGTAGAGCTGCCCTGTGGAGAGAACTTGCACAGCCTGAGGAAGAAATCGTCAAGGCCAGAAACAGAGGTTGAAAGCGGCTCTAACCCCAAGTGGGCTTCTGAAGCTTGATTGTTATTTTTTTGGTCTTTTTTTGTTGTTGTTGTTGTTTTCTGGTACCGGGAATCAGACTTATGAGCTTGTGCTTGCCAAGCAGACGCTGTGCCGCAGAGCTAAATCCCCAGCCCCTTGATTGTTTTTTAGAAACCCCAAACTAGAGCTACCCACTTAGCCACGCTCAGATTTCTCATCCCAAAAGTCTGTGAGTTACTGTTTGTGATGGTTATAGCCTCAAAATTTTGCAGTAACTGTCAGATATTAGCAGATAGCGATAAAACTCTTAGAATTAGAATGGTGGTTTTTATTTTAAATGTTATAAACTCTTAAAACAATAGCAATGGATGTATTTTAAACAAGTAATAGTCCTTACTATGTTAGAATACGACAGGAGTAAATAAGCTCTGTAGTAGGTGGGATAGTAAATATCCTAGATTTGTGGACCATTCAGTTTTGGGCACAGCCCTTCAATTCTGCTCTTAAAATGGAAAGGCAGTCATAGATAGCATGTATACAAACAGGCATAGGCATGTTATAGTAGAGCTTTATTTACAAGAACAGGTAGCAGACTCTATTAGAACTGAAGTCCTTAATTGCTAGCCCTGGCCATCCTACTGTGAGTAAGTAGAAGACTGGACAAAATATACAAACCAGCTCTTTTAAGGCACTGAACAATAGGTAACAAAGGAACTTGATCCTTAAGAAGGGAGGTAAATGAAGCAGAGTGTCAAGTGACTGCAGCTTTCTGTTCTTTACTTGTCTGTGCCACAGGTAAAGGTAGGGATAAATCAAGGACACAGCAGTCTCCTAGAGCCCAAGAGACATCACAATTCAGGGAAGCTGGAGTGACTGAAACCTGACATAGCAGGGCAGAATACTAAAAAATGGAGCTCCAGAAATATGCACAGGGATCCCTTGGAAGTATGGGGTCAGGAGGTAGTGGGTTCCATCTAGACTAAGGGGAGAAAACCCTGCTGAACACCCAGAGCTCTCAGTGGAAACTGGACAGAGTTCTTGCCTTGGCATGGGACCAAACTAGACATATAAGCTGTTGTAATCTCTCCCTAACAAAAAACTTAGAACCAAGCCTTGAAAGGGTCAGGTTTTTTCATAAGCTAACTACTTGCTAGGACAAAAACCGTCACTTACTGAAGACATCAAAGTCCAGGCATTTGCAGGGCTGAGATATGGTTCAGTGATAACAGCATTTGTTTGGCACTTGTAAGGCCTTAGGTATATCTCAAGCGCGCGCGCGCGCCCACACACACACAAAGAATAGCCACTGACTTATCAGGAGCAGTGCAGTGCATGGGGGAGTGACAGTTTAAAGTATTGAAACTAGGTCATCAGTCTAGAAATATGTGTGTATCACAAATATCCTTTAAAAATGAAGCCAGTTGTGGTGGTGCATGTTTGTAATCACAGCACTCTTAGGAAGCTATTGCAGGAGGAGCTCAAGTTAAAGCCCAACCCGGGCAACTTAGTGAGACCCTCAAAATAAAAAAAAAAAAAGGCTGAGATGTAACTCATTGTGGAGGCCCTGAGTTCAGTCTACAGTCTGGGGGGCAGGGGAATAAAATAAAGACATTTTCAGACAAATAAGTTGAAAGGGTTTATCAGTCCTGCACTACAAGAAAGTTCAGATGAAGTTCTTCAGGTTGGAAGGAAAATTTCAGATGGAAATGATCTATGTTAAAGAATGTAGAGCACTAGAAATGGCAAATATACAAGTAAATAGAAAAGACTTTCCTTTTTAGTTTCTTGCAAAGATAAAACAAAAATAATGTATGACATAGAAATAAAACAGGCTATCACTATGGAAGCCTGCTTTTGTAAGCATTTGACACCTTTTATTTGAAGTAATAGAATGTTATTTAGAGCCTGCTAGGTTACTGGTGCCTGTTGCATACTCCAGAGCAACTACCTGGGGAAGCCCAGATTTTATTAAAAGTGAATAGCACTGATAAATTAGATTATTAGAAGTAATTAATCCAGGAAGAAAGCAGGAAAAGAAAGATCGCATGAGACAAGAAGTGACACAACAAAGTCAGTAATTATATGTGAAGGATCTAAGTACGGTGGTAACTCAGTTCATGAACTTAATTCTTTCCAAAGATGGAAATGATTGTGGTTGCAAACCAAGTTGGACAAGAACTAAATCAGATTTTAGTGACAGGTTCAGTGTTGATCTTATGGGGCAATTTGATTCAGTTCTTGTACCTCTTTTACAGTGTACCTCAAGTGTAAAAGGCAGAGATTATCAGAGTGAGTAATTCAGTGTCTGTATGGAAAACATTCTCAATATAGGAACTCAAAAATATGTTAAAAATAAAGAAAAATTTATCATGTTAGGCCAATGCTAATAAAGCTGAAACATCTATATTATGTAAGGACAGGAGGCTTCAAGTCTACTCCAGAGTATTACCACAGGTAAACATGTATCATAATGATAAAGGAATCGGTCATTTCCAAAATGTATCCTATTACATATATACACATTTAATAAGAGCTCTAAAATGCAATGTAGAATCTGATTGTAGAAAGAGATAAGTATACTACATGACTATTTAACTGGCTTAGGAATCTAGAAACTCAGTAAGATGATAGACTTTTAATAATGCTATCAAACAGCGTGACCTGATTAACACACAGAGCATTATCTAAACAGCTACAGACATGTGCACATGGGAGATTTACCAGAAGTACTATGAGCTGTGAAAACCAGTATGATGGGGTCAATATCATAGAATATTCTGTGATCACAAGCAACATCAGAAAATATTTTACACTGAAGGAAAGTGAAAGACAGCATATCAGAATTTGTGCTGTGAAGCCAGGTGTGGTGACACATATCTATAATCCCAGTGCTTGGGAGGCTGAAACAGGAGGATTGTTGTGAATTTGAGGCCAGCCTGGGCTACATGAAGTGACCCTATCTCAAAACAAAACAAAACAAAAAAAACAGTAACAACAAAACAAAAGAATTTGTGGTATAAAACTAGAGAAAACAAAGGTTCAATTTAGCCACCACAGTTTTTACTATGAACTTGAAAGTAAAGAACAAACCAAACTCATAATACAAGAAAGAAATAATAAAGAGCAGGAAGGCAGTGTAAGAGGAATTGGACAATATTGAAAATTAGTGAACCCAAAAGCTAGATTGATAAAATTGATAAGCCCCTGTCTTGACTGAGGAAACAGAGACTCACGTTACTAATACTGTATATGGGAAAGAAGAAGAGGTCATCATTACAGATCCTGCACTTGTTGAAAAAATAATAGGATGATATGAACAACTTATAGCAATAAACAGCTTAGATGAAACAGAAAAATTCCCTGAAAGACACAAAACTGAAAGAAATAACCTAAATAGTCATGTAGCAAAGAAATCATCTTAAAACTTTCCTAAAAAATAAACTCTAGATTGAGATGGCTTTATTACTAAATGATACCAGTTTTAAGAATTCATCTTAAAACATTCCTGAAAAGAAAACTCAAGATGATGGTGTTACTAGACTTAAGGTAGATATAATGCGAATCCTTTATAAACTTCAGAAACTAGATGAGTAAAAAATACCCCTAACTCATTTTACTATGCAAGCATTACCCTATTACAAGTGACAAGAGAAGTACAAGCTAATACTTAATAAGCCCAAACACAGATATGCTCAGATTTTAGCAAGCCCAACAATACTGTATATAAAAAGGCTTACTAGTAATCAATTTTATAATTATGTATTGCTAAAATATCATCTTGATACTGAAAAATTATGTATAAAAACCACTGGGCTTTTGGAGAAAATAGCACAACACTCAGAACCTTCATCAGTGACATGGAAAATAAGATAGGAACATACAGTATTTTTACATATGCTAAGTGGTATCTTAGGTGATTTCCTGATGTCATGGAAATATCACAGACTGGGCAATTTATTCACTTATGTTTGTCTTTTTGAGACAAAGTCTTACTACTACGCAGTTCACTTTTTTATGTGTTCTGGATACAAACCCTTGGTCAGACACAGTACCACAAGTAGTTCTCATTTATGGCTAACTTTGTTTCCTTATTGGTGTCTGTCAGTCAGCTTTTTGATGCTATAACAAAATCCTTGGCATAATGGAATGGGGAGAGATTTATTTGGCTCATGGTTTCAAAGATTTCAGTCCATAATGAGCCAGCTCTCTTGGTTACAGGCCCTTGGTAAGACAGGAACATCATGGTGGAAGGAAGGGCATGACAGGAAAGCTGCTCACCTCATGGCAGCCAGGAATAGAGAGAGAGGGAGGAGAAAGCACAAGCCAGGGACTACACGTGTCCTTCCGGGTTATACCTGCAGCAGCCTTCTTGCAAATAGGCCTCACTTCGTAGCAACCCTTATAGCTGTGAACCCATCCATGGATGAACCCATTGTAGAGGCTAGTACCCTGGTTTAATTGTAGAAACTGCCTAATTTCTTCTTTAATTCCATATGTGACCCACTGGTTATGCAGGAGGATATTATTTAATTTCCATGTGTTTATTGAAGTTCCTGTGGTTTTCTTTGCTGTTGAGTTCCAATTTTATTGCACTATGGTCTGATAATATGCCTGGAATAATTTCAGTTCCTTTGCATTTACTTAAGCATGTTCTGTGAGCTAGTGTGTGCTCTGTTTTGGAGAATATCCTGTATGCAGCTGAGATGTTGTGGTGTGGACCACTTTGTAGATAGCTACTGAGTCCATTTGTTCAAAAGTTTGGTTCAGTTCTGTTATTTCACAGTTGATGTTTTTGTCTAGTTGATCTATTTGTGACAGTAGGGTATTGAGTTGGGTACACTGGTATTTGTTGCCTATGTATTTGTGATTGTTATCTCTTCCTCTTGGATTGTTCCCTTTGCAAGGATGTCGTAACCTTTCTCTCTTAGTCAGTCTTGGCTTGAAATTCACTTTGTCTGCAAATAGAATAGCTGCCCCTGAGTTTCTGTCACATGGAGTATTGTTTTGCATCCTTTGATTTTCAGTCTATGAATCTCTTTTTGAATTAAATGTGTTTCTTATATGCAGCATATTGCTGAATCTTGCTTCTTGATCCATTCTGCCAATCTGTGTCTTTCAATTGGTGAATTGAGACCATTAACATTGATGATTATAACTGATATATATTGACTTATTCTTGTCATATTATTTTCCTGTTGTTGGCTCCCTGTCTTTTTTCCCTCCTCTGTTTAATTGTTTGCTTTGCCTAGTGGATTCCTTCTGTTGGGGTTCATGGAGTTGTAGTCCTTATCTCTTTCTAGAATGTCCTTCAGAACATTTTGGAGTGCTGGCTTGGTGTTCATGCATTTCCTCAGGTGTTCTTTGTCATGGAAGTATCTTATTTCTCCATCAGTTTTAGAAGATAGTTTTGCAGGGTACATCAGTTTGGGTTGGAGGTTGTTTTCCTTTAGGGCCTGAAATACTTCTGGCTCTTCTTGACTTGAGGATTTGTGTGGGGAAGTTAGCTGTGATTCTGATGGGCTTTTCTTTAGAGGTGATTTCTCTAATAGCTTTTAAGATTCTGTTCTTGTTGAATTTCTGGAATCTTACTATTATATGCCTGGCTATAGATTTTTTTTTTTGATCATGGCTTATTGGAGTTCTATATGCATCACTTTTCTGTATGTCAAATTATTTTTCCTTGCTAGGGAAGTTTTCTGCCATGATGTCGCTGAACAGTTTTTCTTACATCGTTTGTGCTATCTCCTGCTTTTTCATTGACTCCAATCAGTCTTACATTAGTTTTTTGCCTCATCTAGCAGCTGCTGTATTGATTTCTCATGGTCCCTTGCTATTTTTAAGAAATCTTTCTTTTCATGATGTCTAACTACAAGCCTGTTGTCATTCTAAATTCAGTTTCTGTCCAAGGGTGACAGGTCCCGAGAACAAGGTAAACATGCATGAAAAGAAAAGTAAAAGAAACAAGAAAAACAAGAGAGACAAAACTCTGGGATCAGGGGGCTTACAGCCTCTTGGACTGCAACCTCTGTTACTAATCTCAGTCACCTTTTATTTAGAGAAAAAGGAAGCAGCTAGTACAAACGGCGGATATCAAATATCTTAGCAAGGACAATACAACTCAATTATCATAAGTAGGAGATTTGACTTAGTAAGCCATCATGTTATCATTCCTTTGGGCATGTTTCAGTAAAGCATTTAGGCTTTCCACAAGGACATAAGTTTTGCAGTCTTATCCTTTCCACCAATGCTTTTGCTAGACTTCCTCCAGATCTAAACAGTCACATGGCTTGATCAGGCCTGAGGCAATAGATTGAAAGAGTAATTAAAGGATGTCCTTTTCCACATGTAATCCAGTACTCAGGAGGCAGAGCCAGGAGGATTGTAAACTCAAGGCCAGTCTGGGCTATATAGTGAAGCCTTATCTTAAGAAAGCCTAACAAACAAACAAATCACTGTGTGTGCTCAGTCCTTTCTCTAACTAAAGAATGTCCTTTTCCACATTCTGTCTTCTATATTTGAGAGCCTGTTCTCACATTGGCTTGATCTGGCTTGATCAGATACTTTCAATGGAATTTTTATTCTCCTGGATATCTGCCTGAATCTGCTTTATGGATTCCATTTCTTTCCTATGCTGAGCTTTCATGGTTTCCATAATTTTCTTAAGCTCCTCTTTTTTCTGTCTGTATCTGCTGTAGAGTCACTAAGCATGGTTTTCATTGTGGATACCAACTCTAGTTATCTGAGAAATTACTTCTGATTTGATTTTTTCTAGAGCCTCGTTCAATTGCTTTTTTTTTTTTTTGGTCTTTTTGCGACAGGGTTTCTCTATACAGTTCAGGCTGGCCTTGAGCTCACTTTGTAGCCCAGGCTGGTCTCGAACTTGCAGTGATCCTCCTGCCTCAGCCTCCCAAGTGCTGGGATTACAGGCATGTGCCACCATGCCTAGCCCAATTGCTTTGTTGTTACTACTTCAGAGAGGCCAGTTAGGTAGCTTTCAGGTTGTCCCACCTCACTGCCCCCTGGTTTTGCCTTTGGTGAACTGCATGTCTGGGGTTGCATCTTGTTTAAGTGTCTTCTCATTTTCTTTCTTTTTTAAATTTAATTCCTGGGATGATGCTTGTAAACTGCCTATGGTGGGTTGCTTTATTGCCAGTATTTAAAACCCTTAGGAAATGACTATTTCTCTGAGATATCTTCCATTTGTAGCTCATTTTTGGGTTTTGAGTGTTGCAAGAGCCTACCTCTTTAATTTGTTGGGGATGAGAAATTGCTGCCTATTAGGCCCAGCCCCTGGTTCTCTGACACTGTGCATTAGTATTTTCTATGATCCTTAGTCAATGTCAGTCTTGGAATACCAGAAAGAATAGCTGTTTAGAACAATTACGTCACTTTTGCTTAAGTGGTACCATCAGCAATAACAGTAGCATCAACCACAGCCTAGAAAATGACAGACAACCATTAATTTGCCACCTTTTACTGTATGACCTATATTTGTAGTTATATAGCAAAATCTAAGACAGCCCAGAAAATTATATGCAAAATGTATTTCCTTAGTATGTCAATTGTACCCTCAGGGGTTAAAAGTTAAAGGGGTTAAGAACAAAACAGAGAGGTAGAAGAAAAGGAAGAAATTAGAAGTAAGGCTGGAGGACAGCGGGATCATGCTCACTTTGGGAAACTGGTGCAGAAGACCAGAGGGAAAGAGAGAAGGAAGAGATAAAAAGAAGAGAACATAACAACCAGAAAGTGGCTAAAAACCACGTTTACTCTCACATAAAAACAAGATCAAACAATGAAGGAGAAAAAAGACAAAAACAAAACCACCATAACAACAATAAACAAGAGAGGGAAAAAAAGTCCACTTCCAGGTATCTCTGGTAGACAACTTGTGGAGACAGAGTCCCAGTCCATGTTGATTTATCCTAGCAAGCCAGCAGTAGCTTTTTAGCAGGATAGTGGATATCTCAGTGAGCCTGTACCTTGTGACCGAGACCAGACTCATTTGGCCTGCAGCCGTCAGCGCACCTTTTGGGCTTGAGCTCAGCTGGGAGCTGCTAGATGGATCCCACAGCTGCTCTGAGTTTTAAGCTGAGTCGGCCTCTCTCCAAGGTGGCTCCCGGCCAATTGCTCTCTCATGTAGGACAACTGAGCCCTCAGCACACACTACCAGCTAGTGCTGTCCTTCACTTCCACCTGCTCCCCTCTGCTGCGTCTTCTCTCCATGGAAGACTCCATGGAGGAGATTATCCAGTATGAGTCTCTTCTCTTGTGCAGTACTCTTATCTCAGGGAGAAGGCACCACCAGCTACCTCCTTTGTTGAAAATCCTCTCTTTATTCTCCATGGGCTTCAGTTTGGGCTTCAGATTTTTCCTGAGTCCAGGGGACCCACTTCCCTCCTTCTTGTCTTCCTTACGGCAACACTCGGAGAAGCTCATTCGCTGCTGTTCACCACTCCACCATCTTGGTGCCTCCTCAGGCCTGCAACTTGCTTGCTTCCTTCCTTCCTTCCTTCCTTCCTTTCTTTTTTGAGACGGGGTCTTGCTCTGCAGTTCAGGCTGGCCTTGAGCTTGCTTTGTGGCCCAGGCTGGCTTCAAACTTGCAACAGTCCTGCCTCAGCCTCCTGAGTGCTGGGATTACAGGTGTGCCCCACCACACTCAGCTAAGCCTGCAGTTTTTAAAGGCTGGCAGTCTAGTTGTTGGCAAGGCTATGGAGCAACTAGAACTCTCCTAATTGCCAATAAGAAGGGAAAGTGCTGCAACCACTTTGTTTTTCTTTTATTTTGTTTTGTATTGTTTTGTTTTTTTGAGACAGGGTCTTGCTATATGGGGTAGGCAGTCCTCCTGCTTCAGCCTCCTGTGTGCTGAGATTACAGGTGCACCACCACGCTTGGCCTCTACTTTTAAACTAATTTGGTACTTTGGAAGTAAGGAGAGGGATGGCACGATCTTACTGTGTAGCCCAGACTGGCCTCATGTTCACTGTGTATCCTAAGCTGGCCTTGAACTTGCAATCCTTCTGCCTCAGCCTCCGCAAGTGCTAGGATTATAGGCTGGTGCCATGCTGCCTGTATGGCACTTTCTTAACGGTTGTGTTCCAGAAGTCCTTTTGTGTCACAAAGACTTGTATATGAACATCCACAACCACTTTTCTCAAAAATAGACCCAAGCTGGAAATTGCACAGGTATCTCATAGAAAGACATAGAAAGAGTGTTATAACACATTGCTGTGTGTTCATACATTGGAGTGTTGCTCAGTAGTAGCAATAAACAGACCATTGACAGATGTAACCACATGGATTAATCCCAGCCCTCCTGAGCAAAAACAGCCAGATACAAAGAGGCCATGCTGTATGATTCTTTGTATATGCATTCCAGAGCAAAGCCAACACGTAGCAGACTGATATTTTTCTGCAATAGGGAGTTCTAGACGAGAGAGTTGACAGTCATACAGTGGAACTACTGAGGCTTATGAAAATATTCCTGTGTTGAGTGGAGTTTGGTGATCCTTGTAGGTACTTTGTCAAAACTAATCCAACTATTCGGTTTTTTAAAATGGAAATATTTAGCCAGGTGTGGTGGGATATGCTGTAGTCCCTGCACTCTGGTAGGCTGAGGCAGGAGAACCACAAGTTTGAGCCGAGTTTAGGTAACTTAGCAGGACTTTGTCTCAAAATTAAAGGGCTGGGATGTAGTTCATTGTGAAGGCCCTGGGTTTAATTCTCAGTACCCGCCCCCCTGCCCCATGTAAATCATACCTCAGTAAAGTTTGCTTAAATGAATGCAGGTAGAGGCAGCCTCTCCTAATGCAGGAAAGCCAAAGCAGGAGCTGTTGGCCCGGGCAGGCTCCCTGAGCCTCCCTTGACTCCCTCCTCCCTTTGCACGTAGTTTGTTGTGACAGGAGTGTGTGAGTGGGCAGGAAAAGTGAGCACTCAGAATACTGCTGTCCAGGGCCTTCTGGAAAAGGGCCTTGTTGCATATCATTTAAAAAAGCAGTTTCATTGTTGTGTTGGTGAATAAGAAAAAAATTAATGCAAAGAGAGATTCACCTAGATAGAAAGCTTAGATCTTTAAAACTTTAAACTTCAGATTAAAATCTAAAACTTCCGTACCAATTTTCAGGGGGAGACTTCAGAATAGTATTATATCATGCAACAAAGCTTAACTTTGCCTGTACTTCTAATTCCAGAAGATAGGAATGGTTTTGTAAATTCTGGATCCCTTCCATCCTAATCAACCTCCCATCTCTTTTAAAGGATATTAATTCTAGTACTTAAAAAAATTTGTTACTCTTAGAGAAAAATGAGACAGTTTGACCCCATTGTGTTGCTCACATTTTTGGATGCTGGTGATTTGCACTTGCTCAAATCTCTTGTGAATCTTGCTTCCTGTGTTTCCTGTACCTATGTGAGAAGCTCCCAGCCAGGACGGAGATGCTGGTGGGAGAGAAATGGAACAAGGCATATAACTCCCAGAGTCAGGTCTGTGGTAGTGTCATGTTCTGACTCCATAAGCAAGTCACTTACAGATGTTACCTGAAAGCTCTTCCACAAGAAATAGCCTATATACCCTTTAAATTAAGGTTTAGAGTCTAGAGGTATCCCCTGGATGTTACAATTAGTGTTTGAAGGAAGCATTGCAGATACTTGTGCTCAGGCATTTCCTGGGCCTGGTCCTTTTCACCTGGCTTGCCCAAAGCTGTCACTACTCTGTAATTGGTGGTGATTTTGTTTAGTATTCCTTTCCTTAGCCATTTTGGACTTTTTGTCATGTTCCCATGCCTAGATATGTGCCAAAGCACCGAAAAGAATTAGCAGATATTGGTCAAACATCCTTTATATCTTTAACAGATGTAAAGGACATTGCTAAATGGCTTTATCAATGGAGAGCTTAATGGAATTAATGCTTTTACATCAATGAGACATTTCATTGATGCTTTTGCATTCATCCTTGACCATATTCAACGTATAATTCTAACTGTTGTAGTCCTTTTCATCCATGAAAATTGCAATGTAAAGTACAATCCTGCTTTTGTATGTCTACACATTTCAGGTTCACTTATTTCCTTGATTTGCCTAGAAGTAATGATTTTTTTTTTTGGTACTGGGACTCGAACTCATGACCTCAGGCTTGCCAGGCAAGTGCTTATGCCACTGTGCTACATCCCTGGCAAAGTAATGATTTTTAAAGCAGATATGATGGACTCCTTTCTCATGCCGTGCAGGACTTAGCTGAAGGTGGTTCAAACTGAAGTGCTTGGTGAGGGTCCAGCACCAAGTACATTATAGTATTGAGGTGAGAAGCATCTGTGCAAAGGAAGCCTTCAGTGATAACTACAAGAAAAGAGGGAACCTTGTTCATGGCTCCTTCCAATATAAAATTTAATTGTTGGCTTTTCCATCTCTTAAATATCAAACATTAAAATTATAGAGAATAAGCTGGGCATGGTGGTACTTGCCTGTATCCCTGCACTCTTGGAAGCTGAGGCAAGAAGATTGCAAGTTTGAGCCCACTCTGGGTAGCTGAGAAACTTATCAAGATCCTGTCTGAAAAGAAAACATAAGGGCTGGGGATGTAGCTCAACACAGCGGCCCTGGGTTCAACCCACAGTGCTGTGAAAAAGGAAAACAGAGTGAAATTGTGTTTCTGATTGTACAATGTACGAGTTCTGGAATCCCACCAACCTGGAGTTGAATTCAAATTCAAATCAGGGTCCTGCTCTGGGTACCTCTCATCTCAATAAATTACTGCCCTTTGAACCTCTGTGAATCTGGAATAGTGGCACCTGTGTAACCTACAGTGACTATATCAAGCACACCAAATGATGTTTGTGAGATATTAACCCCAATCCAGGCCTAGAATCAACACAGCAGATTTAATAGTTGTGTGAAAGGTCATGACGAGATTTTTCATTTTCCTTTCAAGGTGAGTCTGGTCTAGGAAAATCAACTCTGATAAACAGCTTGTTCCTGACTGATCTCTATCCAGAAAGAATCATACCTGGAGCCGCAGGTAACTATTTTGAGTATAACTATGTGTAAGTTGCTAAACAGTGCATAAATAATATTTTTTTGTCTTAAATATTTATTCTGTTCTTGGGTTTACCTTGAACACAGGAAAATGTCACCTAGGAGAGGTGTACTTCACCTGAGGCTCTGGAGTCTTGGTCGTAGAATTTGATACATTTGCATGTGTCCCTCCTTTCTGTGAATTTTTGTTTTTGTTTTTTTCCAGTACCAGGAATCGAACTCACGACCTTGCACTTGCCAGGCAGGCGCTGTGCCACTGAGCTAAATCCCCAGCCCCTGTTTCTGTGAATTTATGTATAGTTTCTGGTGTACTATACAGTGGGTAGGAGGATCAAGTGAGGGATTTATGTTGTTAAAATTGCTGTTTATAGGTGGGAAGCCAAGGCAGGAATGCTGCAAGTTCAAGACCTCCTTGTGCTACATAGTGAAACCCTGTCTTAGTAAACAAAACAGCTATGTACATAGAAAATAACTGTGGAAATTAATGTCTGAATGTTCCAGTAAAGGATACAGCATCCATAAATATTTGATCACCGAGTGGGTTGAGCACAAAGTTGGAGTCTGGGTCTAAGGCTACCACAATAAGGGAAGACAGTTTTTTCACTAGCTTTTTATTTTTATTTTATTTTATTTTATTTTTTGTCTTTTTTTGAGACAGGGTCTCACTGCACAGTTCAGGCTGGCCTTGAGCTCACTTTGTAGCCCAGGTTGGTCTTAAACTCCCGGTGATCCTCCTGCCTCAGCCTCCCAAGTGCTGGGATTACTGGTGTGTGCCACTATGCCCAGCCTTCACTACCTTTTTAAATTCAAGCATTGATGTAGTTCAGTGGCACAAGTGCCTGCCTGGCAAGCATAAGGTGCTGAGTTCAATTCCCAGTGCCAAAACAAAATAATACATTCATACATTGTTTTCTTTATCCCTCAAACATTATAATTTTTATTAGCATGTTTAACCTTCCCCCAAGATACGTTTTTTTTTTTCCTTTTTAGACAGGGTCTCGTTTTGATTTTTTTTTTTTTTTTTTTTTTTTTTTGAGACAGGGTCTTGAAGATACGTTAATCTTAACATTGAAATTTCCCTTAATGTCTCTGGTATCCTTTTACACAATCCCTGTGCTCTCCTGACACATTTCTGCCAAAGAGAGGCAGTGATCTAAGTTGTTTGTTGTGAGAACGTTGATAACAAGTATTAGTTTTCTCACTGCTGAGACAAAATACTCCACACCCAAAGTTAAAGGAAGAAAGGTTTTTTAGCTCGCAGTTGGTAGAGGTTTTAGTTCATAGTCAGCTGGCTCCAAGGCAGGATGGCATGGCAAAGGGGCATCTCAGAAGAGAAACATTTCATAGTAGTCAGAAGGCAGCAAAGTAAGCAACAAGCCTCTTTCTGTCCCTTATATCTTATCCAGGCCACCCACCTTTAGGGTGGGTAGCATTCACACCCTTAATCCTAGCATTGCACCCTTGATGCCAGCATCACATACCATAGATCCGGCCACCTCTGAAAATGACTGCGTGAGTCTTTGGGGGTTCATCTAGATATAAGCCATAACATTCTTCCCCTAGCTCTGCAAAGTCTCATGCACTTGATGCAAAAACCATTTAGTCCATCTCTAGGAGTTTACAGAGTCCTAACAGTTTCAGTATTGCTGAAAAGTCAAGTCCAAAGTCTCCTGTGAGATTTAAGGCAAACTCTTAGATATGAACCCTTGTACAAGCGAAAAGAAAGTTAAACACTTCCAAAATACAATGGCACATGGTAAGACATTTTCTTTCCAAAAAGTACAAAGAGGGGGATAGAAAGGAGTGGGAATAAAGCAAGTCCAAAACCCAATAGGGCAAACATAAGTCCTGTGGGTCTGTGTGCAGCATCCCCAGCCATCTGTGGCAGGATGTGAACTCCAGTGGACTTAGGTGGCTCTGCCCCTATGGCACTGCTGTGGCTGTGGCTCCCGTGGCTTCTCTCTTGGGCTGGTTCTGTTCCCTCCTTGCAGTTTTCCAGAAATGATCCACATTCCTGGCCTCTGCATCCTCTGGGCTCTCCACTGCATCTTTTGCTTCACATTCACAGCTTTACATGCTGCCTTCTCCGGGGCACACTGCCTGGTCTCAAAGGCCTTCTTCTAAAATCTTGGTGGAAGTCTTCCTGACCCCACAACTCTTGCATTCTGCATGCACCTAAAACCAGCGCTACATGGATGATACCAAGGTCTCCTGCCAACTGGAGGAGTAGCCAGGCTTCCTTGTCTCTTGCTGTGTCCCTGTGCTCTTCTGAGAACCCTCCTACAAAGAAAGGTAGTGATCTTCTAAGTTGTTCATTGTGAAAACATTAATAACAGGTAGTTTCTCCTCTTTGCACAGTGGCTTAATTTTAAGGTACATTTTCTATTAAGTTTGTTTCTTTTCTAGAGAAAATTGAAAGAACTGTCCAAATTGAGGCTTCAACCGTGGAGATTGAAGAGCGTGGGGTTAAGCTGCGCCTGACAGTAGTGGATACACCTGGCTATGGGGATGCCATCAATTGCAGGGATTGGTAAGCACCCCAGGAGGATGCAGAGCCCCAGAGTGCCTTGGACTCTGCATGTGTTTACTTGGATTTATTTTAATATATTGAAGTTTATAATGTTAATGAGTAGTCATTAGGCAGAGGGTAGTTATATCTAATAAAACTGAAAATTGAAATATTATATATTATTTTAAAATATGATTAAATACATTTTTAATAAATGTTACAGACAAGAGTGTTTTTTCCTAAGAGCATTGTAGTGAGATCTGAGGTGAAAAAGCAGCTCGTGCCAGGCCTACTGATGCACACTTGTAATCTTTGTACTGTGGGAGGCTACAGTAGGAGGATCACAAGTTCAGACCCTGCCTGAGCAACTTAGCAAGACCCTGAAATTGAAAAAAGGATAGAGATATAGCTCGTTGTGAAGGCCTTGTGCTCAATCCACAGGATACTAACACAAACCCACACAAATGTAGAAGCCAACTATCCATAATCTGCCAATTTAAAGGAAACATCTTCATTTGAACTCTGGCTAACAGATAAGGATCTCTTCCTGTAAGAGGAAGTGAAACCGTGCAAGTTGCTTGAGTCAGGGTGCTTGTAAGCACTGTTCATTTGAATTAAATATAAGGGAATGAAGAAATAAAAGAAGGTAGAGCAGCCTGCTCCCTGTTTTACATCAAGAATCCCACTTTTGTTCCTGATTCTGAGCCCATCAGCATAAAGCATCTAGTTTAAAACACTTGGTAAGGAAAGGCAGGAAAGGGAAGGTGCTTGTTTGGCCTTTTCTGTACAGCAGCAGGCTCCTTTTTCACTGTCCCCTGAGTCATGCTGTCCTGCTTGCACCTCACACAATCCTGCTGTGGACCAAGGGTCTCCTGTACCTCTTGTTTTTGGACACTTCATAACCTGTTCCACTCAGGCTGCTGAGTCCCCAGCACTTAAGGAAAGATACACTCAGCACACTTTCCAGAAACCTCCATTTTGCCAAGTTGAGAAGTCAGTCTGTTCTCATTGTTAACATGAACCATTGCAATATGTGTATTTGCTGGGAAGGGGCAAAAAAAATTGTTTTCTCAAAGTTGAGGACTTCTTGTCTTTGTATCCCATGATGACTGCCAAGGTTTGTGTTTTAGTTTTAAGACCATCATCTCCTACATTGATGAGCAGTTTGAACGCTACCTGCACGATGAGAGTGGCTTGAACAGGCGTCACATCATTGACAACAGGGTGCACTGCTGCTTCTACTTCATTTCACCTTTTGGACATGGGTAAGGGATTGCTTACCACCGAAACCTGATTTTCCTTTCTTGTGAGTTTACAAGATTCTCCCAAACTGCATACTGTAATACAAGAATTGAGAAGACTTGAGAGAATAAAAGATTTGTATGCTCTCCCCATTCTTCTCCTAAGTACCTGTATGTGATTGTTCTGCAATTATTTTTAGGCTGAAGCCTTTAGATGTTGCATTTATGAAAGCAATACACAATAAGGTAAACATCGTGCCTGTCATCGCGAAGGCCGACACTCTCACTCTGAAGGAGCGTGAGCGGCTGAAGAAAAGGGTGAGTGCAAGCGGCTGCTGAGTCTTCCACCAGGTGCCAGAGGCAACTGTCTGGAGCAGTGGAAGAAGGGCATTGGCAGATGCTGCACTGCCCAGGTGCCAAGGGCAGGCTGCAGAATTTGCCCTGCTTTTTTCGTTGTTTTTTTCCATTTTGGTTGTGGAATTGAAAAAACCCTAAACCTTGTAGCTTTCGCTAGTTTGCTTTAACATTTTGCTTTCATGAAAGTATCAAATCTCTATTAATTCTCCCTAGATAAGAAGTACCCTCAATTAGTGGAAGTTGGCTAAGTGCAAGGAGATCCCTCAAGTGTTAGGGAAATGAACCAAGTGTGGAAGTATTTCTCCTTCTTGAGGTTCTAATATTATACCCAAATTGATTTAAGGGTATTTTTAAGCCAGGTGTGGTGGCATATGCCTGTGCTTCCAGCACTCAGGAATGCTGAGGCAGGAAGGGCCTGGACTGTACAACTTAATGACTCACTGAATGAGACCCTGTCTCAAAATGAAAAGTAAAAAGGGCTGGGATATACCAGTAGCTCAATATGAAGGCCTTGGGTTCAGTCCCCAGTACTGCAAACACCAGTAACACAGAAACATAGAGTGTACCTGTGCAGAACAATTCCTTGTGTTTAGGTTGTAAAGATGTCTCCCTAGCTGTATGCCAACTGATGTTTTTCACCTCCTGGCTGCTCCAGCAGCTTGACTCTGGTGCCCCGAGTTGGTGCCCTGTCCTGTGCACCTCTATAAAGGCTTTTGTTGATGATGCTGGATATTTTTAAAAGTTATTTAAATTTTAAATAAGAAAATCCAAACAGTCTATACATGCTGACCTCTGAAGTAATTACCCACAGAAACAACCGTTGTTAACAGTTCTGTCCTTCCAGGACATAGCCTATGTATATTTTTATTTTTATAGAGTAGAATCACATCATTATACTTTTTTTTGGAGACAGGATCTTACTGTGTAGCTCAGGCTGGCCTTGAACTTGTTTATGTAGCCCAGGCTGGCCTTGAACTCATGCATACTCCTACCTCAACCTCCTTCATGCTGGGATTATAGGCGTGAATATAAGCCCCATTATATACAGTGCTACTGTAATTTTTATCAGATGCACATTATTCCATAGTATGAATATACTATAATTTGCTTTTTCATTTCCTTGTTGATAAATATCTGGCTCCTTTTTTGTTTTGCTCTGGCCCCCTTTTATCCTGACCAAATTTCCCATTACTTTGCCTCTTGGTGCTCCAGACTCAATATGTTTCTACTTTAGGGCATTTATTGTTAGTAATCCCTTTTTTCTAGAAAATTATTCCCCCAGATAACTAAACTGACTGTGATTTTACTCCTTTCATAGACAACCCTGCAGTACTCTAGCCTACAACGTGAAGCACTTCCTCAGTGCATTCGTGGCTTTTCACTGCTCACCTCTGGTCCCTGAGAGCAGGAATCTTTGCTTTATTTTCTTGTCTTCTAAAAATAGAGAATACTGTAGGCATACAGTTAGGAAGTCAGTAATTGCGCTGTAATGAACCTTGGTACACATCTATCTACTCATAGTTATATAAGTTAAAGAAGTTCTTCAAACAGAAATTAATACATATTTAAATTTTTAAAATTTCCCTCCACAATAAGCTTGTAACAAAGTGTTTCCCCAAAGTGTCATCTGCCCTCCACCTGACTCTTTTGAAACTCTTCTTGATAGGTTATTAGGTTTTGTAAGTGTTTCCCATTGTAGATGTTGGATCTCATTCTGATTTACATCTCCTTGACTGCTGGTGAGTGTGTGTCTGTCCTTGTGTGTGCTGCCCATTGGTGTTTCTTTAGTGCTTTATTACTGACTTACAGATACTTCTTAAATTTTTAAGCATTGGCTAGGTGTGACGGCACATGCCGGGTGAAGCTAAGGCAAGAGAATAACAGTTTTGAGGCCATCCTGGATACCTTGGCCTTAGTAACATCTATCTAAAAGTAAAAAGTCTTAGGCATGTATGTAGCTCAATGGTACAGTGCTAGGCTGTTGTACACTAGGCCCTTGGTTCAATCCTCAATACTGCAGAAAAAGAAAAAAAACAGGTACTTTCATTAATTTAGAGTAGCGGGGATACCAGGGTTAGAAGACTCTAATCGTAATCTCCTATCCAGTATTAAAAGCGTAGAGGACCAGATTACAAAGTCTGAGGTGAACTGAAATACTGTGGTGCGTGTCCCTTCTCATATTTCTTCCCGAGGGCTGCAGGCTGTGCCTTTTCTGAAGAACTTGTGCAGCCTTTCTTCCCATCCTGCCAAGGGGCATGGAGACTTGCAGGCTGTTGCTCACCCTTCCTGTGCCTTGTTGCACTCTGGCTTCTCTCCATCGAACTGCAGTTCTCCTATCACAAATTGCCAGCAGTTCTGCCCTTGGACTGGGCCTGCCTTACTTGGCGGTGGGGCCACTGTGTGTGTTTTGCGCTCTGCCTATTCCATTACCTTGCACCTTCCCAACCCCTTGAGAACAGTATTCCCTAATACTGCTGTGCTCATATCAGCTCTGTGGCTTTTGCCTTTGCCTTCCAAGGATCTTACTTATTCATGTGAGCTGTGTGTGCAGTCAGGAGTATGCTTTCCACCCCATGAGCTCTTGTCCTCCAACTTCCCTGTCTTTAAATGATCCTACAGTTCTGTCACCCAGACTGAAAACATGTTGGTTTGGGCCATCATTTTCTAACTCTTCTTCTCCAGTTTTAAGTAGTCTACTGTGTTAGCTTTTCATCACTGTGAAAAATACTTGAGAATCAGAGAAAATATTTCAGCTGACAGGTTCAGAGGTTTTGGTCAGGTGGCTCTGTTGCTTTTAAGTCTGGGAAGGTGTTGGGAAGGTGCAGGGTAATGGAATAGGCAGAAACATGGTGGAAAGGCATGTCTCAGGGAAGCTGCTCAACTCACGGCAGCCAGGAAGCAGAGACAGAGAGAGAGGAGGGAGGAAGAGAGAGCCAGAGCCATAGAAGGGGGCCAGGGACCAGATCTAGTTCCTAATGTCCTTTACCCTTGATCCACTACCTTCAAGCAGGCTCTACCTTCTGTTTCCATCACATCCCAGTAATGGTATCAAATTATGTCTCATCAGTGGATTGATCATTGCTCAAGTCAGGAGCTGTCATGATGCAGTCCCTTCCTCAAAGCCTGTCAGCACCAAAGCCTTTTAGGGAATTCACAGGTATTTCACATATCTCACCTCTTGCTCACTGAGCCGCCATGCATAGATGTGGGATTGGCGGGGATAAATAGTAGGCCAGGAACCATGAGATAAGGACAGAGAATGAGCTTGTGCTTATTGCTCAGTATCTCTCAAAGATGAAATAGTTCTTCCTATTCAGAAAGGGTTTATAGAGTTTTGGAGTCCTAAATTAAGAAAGACAGATTTTTGGTCATGTAAGATCCAAAAGGACTTTAATCCTTATGATCAAAGAACCAGTCCAGTGCAGAGTGGAGGCCAGGGTGTTTCCTTATCCTTTTCCTTGGCCCTTCCTCTTGGTGGCACAGGTCGCAGTGAGAGCAGGCAGAACTTCAGGCTGCAGTGGCTGCTGGGCTAAGTCTTAATCAGTAGCTTGTAAATGACTGCTTAGTAATATTCCAGCCCAGTTTTTCCTCCTCTAGGCCTGGTTGATGGATCTGATTGAAGGACTTCACTGCTGGTTGCTTGCTACCTGTAAATCAGGAGCCCTAGGCCCTCGCTTGGTGTTCTAGAAACTCTCTGCTTAGATGTCTGAAAGTCTACCTTGTGGATTTATTGTTCTCAAAACACACCTCTCCCCTCCAAGCTGTTCTTAGGGGGCTCTTCTACCTGGGTTGATTCTCCCTCCTCTCGGTCTCATGCCCAGGGACATCTCGTGTGTCTCTCCTGGTCCTGTCCCTTCTTGAGGCTGATTATGGGGTGCTTTTCAGTAAGGCTATTGTGCTAAGGCCATCAGCTTTAGATACTTACAGCTTTGCCCATTGAAGGTGGTAATGTGTTATTGCTAATACTATTGTTATGAACAGAAAAGCTCTTAAAATTCAAGAATAAATACCTCTGTAGCAATTCATAAAATCATTTGAAAATAACTTGAATCAATATGATTCCTTACTGCCTTTGTATAATTCTGATATTTCTTATTAGAAATGAGTTGGACTTGATTAAAATAATATTCACTTTGCTCAGATTGACCCTGGTTTTGTAATTCTTTTAGATTCTGGATGAAATTGAAGAACATAATATCAAAATCTATCACTTACCTGATGCAGAATCAGATGAAGATGAAGACTTTAAAGAGCAAACTAGGCTTCTCAAGGTGAGAACTGGCTGTGGGTGCACCTGTTCACTGTTGCCTATGCATGCATTTCAGAGGGAACACTTGGCAAAGGGCTCGCTTGTAGAGGGTTTAACCTATGAGAGATTGTCTGGGTAGGGTTGGCCAAGAGTAATTTTACTTCAAATATGTTTAGACATAGCTTTCACTGAAGGCCTGGAAATGTTATTACAGGTTTAATTTGTTTCTAATTTGTCCCGTGTGGAAAGTGTCTGACACTTGGAAGTAAAGCATGCGTGCCTTAGTTGTCAGCTAAAATTTGTAATTAATAGCAGTGGGCCAAAACTGTGCTGGTTCTTAGGTTCTTCATAAACATTGGGATTCCCTGTGTGGAGCTCATCTGCCCTGTGTCTCTTTCTAGGCCAGTATCCCATTCTCTGTGGTTGGATCCAACCAGTTGATTGAAGCCAAAGGCAAGAAGGTCAGAGGTCGCCTCTACCCCTGGGGTGTTGTGGAGGTGGAAAACCCCGAACATAACGATTTTCTGAAGCTGAGAACGATGCTCATGTAAGACAGTAGTGTTCCTACCTATGGCTGAGCTGTGGGTGTGCGTGGTCATCATCCTCAGGGTGCATCTACAACACCTTCGTACTGCATGGAGGTAGCCGGTGTTGAGTGGCTAGCCTGGGGTTAGCTTATTCCTCCTGTGGCCTGTAGCTCAGCACATGTTCTTGTGCCTTACTGTCTCCGATTTTGATGCCAGAGGGACACCAAACTAGACCTCCCCTAAGATCCTCCATGTTGGCAAGGAAAGGGGCAGGCCTCTGGTGGGCACTGAGCAGCTGCCCCTGCCCCTCAGCCTTAGTTGTCACTGCATGGTCCCAAGGAGCCTGAGATTTCCATCCATTTTTAGCAGCTGTAACAAGCCTGGCTACCAAAATAGACTTGTTTTAAGAATGAATTTCGTATATAGCAAGATACACGCATTGCTGTTACTCTTAAATAGAGAGGCCAGAGGTTGGTCCAGGGTAGCACCCGCTTGCCCCTGTGCTGCGGCACAGGCTTTGTTGAAATAAAGCCTCACTCCAGTGGTCCTGTTGGAAAAAAGGAGGCTAAAGGAAAGCATATTGCTTAGTACACTTCCTTATTTTTAATTAAAATGTAATTGTACGCATTTGTGTGCAGCAGTATATTTCAACACCTGTCTTCAGCATGTGCTGATAAAGTCAGACTAGTTCTTCATAAGTACACTGCCTTAATAAGAAAAGTACAAGAGCCTGAATAAAGTAATATTTTAGTTAGCTAAAAATTGCTGTATATGGCACCAATAAGCAGTTCTTAGTAAATGGAAGTAAGATATTCTTATCCACACTGTCCCAGCAGGAATGTCATATAGTGTTTGTTCCTCTGAATAAGTTCTTGAACATGCTGGGCAAAAACACCAGCCATGAATGTTTTATAAGAATGAAGAGAAGGGGGCTGGGGATTTAGCTCAGCGGCAAAAGCGCCTGCCTGGTAAGCACAAGGTCGTGAGTTCGGTTCCCGGTACCGGAGAAAAACCAAAAAAAAAAAAAAGAATGAAGAGAAGCTTTAATTCAGCATTCCTGGGCTGTACTTCATAGTCTTGTCCATAGCTTAAGCCAATTCTTTGTGATGTGAGATTAATATGTAAATTTCAAGCTTAAGTAATGAAGATTTGAACTGCATATTTCCCATAAGATCTTTGAGAAGTATGTTATAGTACAGACCTTGTTTACTCTACAGTCTGTTTACACTTCTGTTCAAATCTTCCCCCAGTGTTAGTGGCCTCATGCAGGAACTGGCAATGCCATGGCAGAGGTCCAGTGAAGAGGACTCACCCAGTGTCATTTGCTGTGGTGATAAGGGAGACTTAGTATGACCTCAGTAGGTGTTACCATGGCCAGACTCCTTCACCCTGACGTTCTAGTAACTTCTGTGTGCAGTTTTCCCAGTACTAGGGAGATTTTAGTGTACTGCTGTATGTTCTTTGTAATTGTGTTTTCCCGTGAGAATCACAGGCATGCAGCCATTGTAGTGCTTTTCTTTTCTCTTTTAGCACCCACATGCAAGATCTACAGGAAGTGACCCAGGACCTTCACTATGAAAACTTCCGTTCGGAGAGGCTTAAGAGAGGCGGCAGGTTGTTACACTATCCCCGCTCTTCTGTATCATGTTACCTCAAGCTGTGTTCTCTCCTCTTCTGTGTGTCCAGCTCAGCCTTTTTTTAAATTATTGTTTTTACTTTTTTATTCTTGTTGGGAGACAAGGTGTAGCTTAGGCTGACCTCAAATTTGCAATCTTTCCGCCTCAGGCTGTAGAGTGCTGGGATAACAGGCATATGCTATCCTATCCAGCTTTTAGTTTGTTTGTTTAGGTTTGATTTCTTCAGACAGTGCCTTGCTGTGTAGCTCAGGGGCCCTTGAACTCACTGTGTAGTCTGGGGTGGCCTTTTGTATCAGTCTCCCAGAGTGTTGGTAGTATAGGCATGTACCACCATACTTGGCTTCAGCTTAGCCTTCTTGACCACTAAGCAACTACTTTAAAAGTTGCCTTCCTAGCCCACCATGGTGGTGTATACCTGTATTCCCAGCACTCGGGAGGCTGAGGCAGGAGGACCACTTTGAGTTTCCGGCTAGCTTGAAACCCTGCTCAAAAAAAGTGAGCTTCCTCCTCAGAACCTGAGAGAAGAAAGTTGCTGTTTGTGAAATCATGTTTTTGTAGCCTTTAAAACAATTACTCTATAATGTGCACATGAAAAATAGCTGAATAAGAAGGCCAGAGGCTCGTATTAGAACATCTCCGAAGGTATCCCTCTGTCCGAATGACAAACATGTTTGCCATTAAGAACCATAGCTCCCCGGGAAAGGGTGAGGCCACTGTGGGTGTCATCAGAACAGGAGCTCTGCAGAATTGTAGTGCCACCCTCTTTCACCTTTTCTCATATATAAATAGAGGGAGACCAGTTCTCAACTTTATAATTCAGATTGGTGTTGAACTCATTATACAGCCCAGGCTGGCCTTGAATTTGTGGAAATCCTCCTACCTTAGCTTCCTAAGTACTGGCATTGTGGACATGTATCCTTCTCCTAATACATTTTTATGTGGTATCTGTGGGGTTTTTTGCAGGGGGTGTTTTTGAGGTGGGGTCTCACAGTGCTGTTCAGGCTGGCCTTGAACTCACTTTGTAGCTCAGGCTGGCCTCAAACTTCAATAGATTTGTGGATATGACTGAGGTAAACATTAAAGTCTAGCTTGCCAGGCACAATGACCCATGCTTGTAATCTCAGCAAAAGGAAGGAGGATTATAAGTGCCAGGTTATCTGGGCATGGTGGCATATACCTGTAATCCCAACCCTCAGGAGGTTGAAGCAGCAGGATAAAGTTCGAGGCCAGCCTGAACTACATAGTGAGACCCTGACTCAGAAACACTGAAAACACAAACAAACCAGAAATTCAGGGTTTGCGGGAGGTGCTATCTTAAAATGAAATAAAAAGGGGCTGAGGGTATAGCTCAGTTAGCTCTGTGGCACAGGGCCTGGGTTCAGTCTCTGTATGCATTTACTGTGTTAATTTGGGACCTAGAGGTTAAGAACTGGTTGCAGGCAGGCAAGCAGCAGTCTGCCAGGAATGGCCTTCTGTGCACTGCAGTCCGGTGTGCATTGGGAGCACTCTGTCTGCAGGGCTGGGCTCCTCACTCACTTGGGCCCTGCTTCTCCAGTGCACATTTGTTCTGCAGTCCTGAGAGTGAGAGTAACAAAAGAGCGCTGTCCAAGCATCAGAATACAGGAAGTCTCCTGACTTTATTAAGTCTGCGGGATTTGTCCTTTTTCTTCATTCTGTTCCCTTTTTTAAAAATTTTATTTCGTTTTATTTTGTCTGTTCCCTTACTCATTTTGTCTTCAGTTACAAAATAAAAATTGTAGTATTAAACAGATGCTTCTCAGAATTCTCAAGTAAATATTTTCCTCTAGTTGTCAGTAATCAGAACATATTTGTTGCAGTATTGTAATTACAGTTTCTTCCTACTTGTAGGAAAGTAGAGAATGAGGATATGAATAAAGATCAGATCCTGCTGGAAAAGGAAGCTGAGGTAAGTAGAAAAGTATTTTTCTTATGACTAAAGCTGATTGGTTTATGTCTGAAAACAGTTTGTATATCACTTCTGATGGTTTTTCTTCCTTAATTTTTTGAGAAGAAATGGAGATAACTGTATGCAATAATATACATGTTTTACATATATTACCTCACTTAACCTCCAGTAGCAGTTTAGCTAAAAAACTTGGGAAAAGACTTTCGTAATGTTACTAATCATTTGCCCCGTACATAGATAATAAGCAGTTGAAAAATAGTGAAACTGCCATTTGCATCCATTACCAAAAATTTGAGATGAAATATGTAGGGCTTATATGGAGGGACAAATTAGAAAACTACTGAAAATATTTTTTAAAGATTATAGTAGGCCAGAGTTGGTGGTACACGGTTGTAATCCCTGTACTCAGTAGACTGAGGTAGGGGGATCATGAATTGTAGGCCACCTGGGGCCATATTGTGAGTTCAGGCTCTTTCAGGACTACATTGTGAAACCCTGTCTTAAAAAATGAAATAAAAAAGATTACAGTAGACATGACATTGTAGGTGGGATTCAATTAAAGCTCACACTTCTTTAAATTTCTAGATTTAGTACAATTATAAAATTCCCAACAGGAATTGTATGTGGTTGCTCAGTATTTTTTCTTTCTTAATAATTCTATTTTAAGGAATAAGCACGGGAAACACAGGGGCAAGGCTTGCTTTACATGTTACAAAAATCCTCAAGAACATGGTCACATAGGCAGCCATCTAGGAGACAAGCAGTATTGATCAGGAGCACCCAGACCTGTTAAAGGAACTGGAGTGCAGATTGTCCAGTAGTGATGTGGCCACCAGGGATTAACTGGGTTAACTCACCATGGGTCACATATTTAAATGTTAAAGCCGTGGCCACAGGATTACCTGAAGATTATTTGTTTTTTGAGACAAGGTCTCCCTGTGTAGTTCAGGGTAGCTTTCAACTCACTATGTAGCCCAAGCTGCCCTTGAACTCACAGTGGTCCTCCTGCCTCAGCTTCCCAAGTGCTGAGATTACAGATACGCACTGCCATGCCCAGCTACCTGAAGAAAATTTGAGTAAATATTTCATAGTACTTTCCAGGTTGCCTCCCTGACACACACAAGCCATAGTGGTAAAAGTTGGTAAGGATAAACATACCTCATTGCCCTGCAGAAAAGCTCAGTCATTCTCTCTCGCTTCTCATTACCCACCAGGTAAACTCACTGTCTTTTGGGTTTAAAAAAATCTCATTTTCGTATTTTTCTTAATTATTGCTTCTGGTTATTTGTGTCTTATTTGACTTGCTTATTTTTATCATGTACCTGGTTTTCTATTGAGTCTTTTTACTGATCTGTAAGAATTCCTTGTATTTTAACATGTCATGTGTTAAAAAAGCAAAGAAGTTAAAATTTAATGGCTCACAGAACATCTGTAAATAATATTGAGGGACAACAAACTGAACACCAGTAATGTGCCCAATGTGCACTGTGTTTCCAGCTCCGCCGCATGCAAGAGATGATCGCAAGGATGCAGGCGCAGATGCAGATGCAGATGCAGGGTGGTGATGGCGATAGTGGGGCTCTTGGGCACCATGTGTGAGGTGTGTGCGTGAACACGTAAGTCAGAGACAGTCACTGGGGCTGTCGGGCACCACGTGGGAAGTGAGTTTGCAGACTAGCAAGTCTCTGAGATTGATCTTGGTGTCTATCAGCCTGGAAATTGTGCAGTTGGTACTGGGGGTTCCCATTTTGGCTCAACTTGAATGTGACAGGCTCCTCCTGAAGTCGTACTGGTGGTTGGCATTTTTCAGGCTCTGTCATTAACCACATTACTATCTTGAACTCAGAAGGGATTGCTCCTAAAAGGCAGAAATTACTTCTCAGATGCCACTGTCTATCTAGCAAAGACTTTGCATGTTTTTGAAGCTTACGAATATGGACTCATACAAGAAGAAAATTTTACGATACTACCCTTAGTCATATAATTGGAAATTTGTTGATCCTGAAAATATCTCTTGATAGAAAATAAAAGATTAGAATTAGAACAATTAGTGGACATCAAAAATGACACCATGGAGGAGAATTAATAACAGATAGGGGGAGCTGGGGATTTAGCTCAGCGGCAAAAGCGCCTGCCTGGCAAGCGCAAGGTCATGAGTTCGGTTCCTGGTACTGGAGAAAAACCAAAAAAATAAAAAAAATAAAAAAAAAAAAAACAGATAAGGGAGGGTCACCTTGCTGACCTCTAGTTCCTTGGAGCAGCTCGGCTCCAATGAGTGACTCTCAAAAATTGCTAACCTGCCAGAAAAGAACTGTTGAGACCAGGAACTCTAGACCAGAAAGGCAAATGTCAGCTTTGCTTTGTCTTTGTCTGGGGCGGGTATGCTGAGCTATCAAAGTGACTACTCCCATCACCTCCCAGAGGAAAGCAGAGAATGATGGCAACTTCAGATGGGAGGGATGGGGGCCAATGCCATGCAGGAGATACGACCAAGGGTTGTGGTGGCAGAGATCTGTTGGGAAGCAAGGAACTAGGGAGAAGGTCTCCAGTGCAGTTCTAAGAACCTTGTTCTGGAGGCACCAGAGGGATCGGGATAGCAGGAAGGTGCCTTGGGCTTGGTGGCACACATGGCAGTGAGTGACACAGAAAGCAAGGAGTACAGAGGCCTCCATGACAGATGGACAGGGGTTCAGGAAGGACCTACAAGGCATGCTGGGGCATTGGTCTGCAAAACAGAGCCTCTGCCCTTAGAAGCTTACTGGGGTTGGTATAAGGGGAGGATCTGTTTAACCCCACCTGGTTCTCAAATGGCACATGGAAACCTTAGAAAAGTCTTGAAGGTGGGTGCTTAGTCCACATTGACCAATAAGGAAGTCAGTGCTGCTGCAGGAGTCTAAAATTCTTAGCCTGTGGTCACCTAATAGGTGACAGAGCCTCCTGATGCGAGAATTTGGCCAGGCGTGGTTCCTGCTGGGTAGAGTAAAATGAGGACTACTCAGGGGTAGACTTCTTTGAGCAGGAGGGAGTGATAGGTGCTTGCTCATTTTCTCTGATCTTACTTTTTGCTTGCTTTGCTTACTTGCTTACTTTCTCTGATCTTACTTTTTTTTTTTTTATTTAAGGCATTACAAAGGTTGTACTTTAGACATATAAAGTTAATGTTTATTTCTGTATACGTTCCAGTTTCACAGTGCTTCTAATTTCAGGTACCTCATAAATGACATTATGTTTTGTTTTGTTTTTCTAGGTAGCACTCCTGAATAAAAAGAATACATTCCAGTTGAATGTTAAGCTACAGATTTTCTTGAGATCCTTGGATGGGTGCCCACTCACATATATAGTACCTGTGCCTAAGAATTCAGTTTTTAAAATTTTTGATGGGTTTTCTTTTTTTGTATGATATACGTTTAACATTTGCATTTCATTGCTATGTTACACTTTATATTTTTTGAGATGAATGCGTTTTCATTTTCTGTCCTCTTAACTAACCACTAATGTTAGAATTGATTTCTGAGAATCAGTCAGCATGTATAGTGAATATTAGATTTTTTTTGATGTAGCTTCCTGATTTACATCTAGACCATGCAGGTTTAACCAGAGTGTTTCTGTGTGATGGACATGTACCTCTGACAGAAGGCTGTGTAGACTTGGTGCCAGGCCATTTGCTCACTAGGTCACACTGTGTGAACCTGTTACCTTCCTTGGTTTTCTTTTTGTGCAACACCTGAACCCTTCACTGCTACAGTTTAATACTGTTAATTTCTATGCACGGTTATCTTTCACCAAATAGAGCAGAATTTCTAATGCGACACTTGCTTATACATAAATAACTTTTTAATAAGTGTTTTAGGGGTCTATTTTAATGGTAAGTCATTTTTCAAACCTTTGCAGGAAACTTGACACAAGCACTTTTTATCATATTCTCCACAGTTACTGGTTATGCTGTGCTGCAGAGAAAACCAAAGCAGCTGTGAGCTCCAGTTTCATGTTGCAACGATTTTTTACATAATAAGTGTCAGTATACTATTTTTACACAACTAAATTAAGAAACAATTTTTAAAGAAACCAGCCTTTTCATATTTTATACTGCACTTTAATGTATTATCGGTAACTGCAGATGTGAAAATTGGAGTTCTTTGGTTGGCATACCCCCACTTCCAGACTGGTTACTGGGTAGTGTTCCTGCCAGAATGCCTTAGCTCCATGAAGCCCAGATGCCTGACAGGGTTTTGTGATTTGAACATCCCCTTGTTGTTCTTTTTTTTTTTTTTTTTTTTTTAAATAATTTGCTGTTGAAATGAAAAGAGCAATGGTCTTATTTTTTTGTGTTCAGACTGTCTCATTTGTTTTTAGCCCGTCGTTCCCTTCATTTTGCATAAGACACATTTCTCCATGTGGCCTATAGAGTGAAAGGCAATTTTGATCTGGGCTATAGGCTGGTAGCCAGGTGCCCATAGTTAAAACTGCACCTGATTTGTCTTCTCTGCACTGTGGCCTTGGCCTCACCTTCCTGCCCTTTCCCTCTTCACTGCTGGTGAGATACTCTGGAGTCATCTTTTTGCCATTTCTCCTAACCTTACAAAAGTAGACCACAGAAAGGAATGAAGAGTGAGGAAGACAGCAGTTGTGCTGGTTTAGTATTTTCGTTTTATTACAGTAGGAATTGCACTGAAGAAAAGGGTTGATTTGTGATGAGACACAGGGACTTGGGGGTTTTATTTTGTTTTGGCCAAAAAAACCCCATAGCGAGATGGTCAAGAAGGGTTACAAGGGTTGTGAAGAGCCAAAGGCTGTATGGTTAAGCTCATTGTGTGAAGTTTCTACAGAGAAAAGTATTCCTTGACTTTAGAGTACTCTCGTCCAAAGGCAGTTATTTGACTTGTATTAACTGCTTTAAAAAGCTGTAAGAAAGGAAAAAAAAAAAAACATTCTCAAGGTGTCAGTGTAAGCCCGGTGTATGTCTGAGTAGGTACTGCATGGGGCCCACAGGCACCTGATGACAGCCATGTGGGCTGGGCGGGATACCTGGTCACATTTCTAAATTCCCTTTTGTTTTGCTGTCCAAGTCTAAACATACACTTTTGCTAACTGTTCTTTTACTAAGAGATAATCTCTATCTATAGAAATGTATTTTTAAAACACTTACTTTACACAGCAATTTTGTATCCATTGAAACTAATCTTTATTCAATAAAGCACTGTTGCTTAGATATTGTTTTAGTAGTTCTAATTGTTTCTTGTTTTTTTTTTTTTTGTTTAAATATTTAATCTCACTGAAATAAAATTTCCAGTGGAGTTTTTTATAACTTGGGAAATGATTCTAAAAGCTCTATTAAGAGAAAGCCAAAACAGCAAAGAAATTTTTTGAAAAGGATAATCAATGAGGTGCTTTCTTTTATATAAAATACAAACTAAATTTAGAATTATCAAAAAGTTATTCAATATAAGATTAATAGCACAGAAAAAAGATTAATAACACAGAAAAAGTAGCTCAATATATTAGGAATTGTGCATATAATAAAAACTGTATTATTAATGAGTAAAATTTTGACTTTTAAATATGTTGTCTTGGAAGAATTGATTAAACATTTAGAGAAAATTTTATCATTTCTTCCTGTCTTACTTCCCAATAACTTTCAAGTACACTAAATAAATTCAGTAAATATGAATACTAGCAACTGTAGATGGCTATTAGCTGAACTCTCAGATGAGCCAATGACTTCTTGAGAATATAATGATACAATAACTGGTGAAGTGAAAAGGTCAGTTGCTTTAAGTACACAAACTTTTAACACATCTGTATTTCAAACGTGTTAATAGTACTTCATATGACAAAGGTGAGGGAGCCAACTACAACAAATATGGATGTTAACGCAACTATCCCTCTGCATCTTTGGGGCATTGGGTATGGAAACACCCCCCTCAAGATAAAACCTGCAGATGGTCAAGTCCTAGCACTGTGTGCGACTGTGGTAGCATGGAGCATGAAACGATCACTTGGAGAGACTTGGTCTGATACTCAGAGGCTCAGAGGGACTGTCCCAAGGAGAACACCCAAAGTTAGCGAATCTCAAAGCAGCAGCTGCAAACTGAGAACTCTGGCTTTTATTTGGAATACCAGGCGGTAGAGTAGGAAAAGCATAAGAAAAACAGCTTGGGTAAGAAACTGTACAAAGGCTAAGCAGTTTGTTGGGGCAAGGGAAAGTACAGTGGTTGGACACAACACGTTTTACTAGTCTAAACATCTTGTGGTTTTCAGCACATTATGTTGAGGGCCTACATGTTTTTCCCACAGGCCCCTTCATGATTTTAATCATCTTAATTTTTCATCCCTCTGGCCATCCCCAAATCCCTTATATAAAATGCTGGACTACTTTTGTATATGTCCATCCTCTTGCATAATTTAAATTTAGATTATTTATGAAACTTGCTATAAAAGTGTTATGTGAACAGGTGTTGTGCTGTATTTTAGGAAATAATGACAAGAAGAAAAGGCCTGTAAGTATTGAGTGCACACAGATACAATTTTTTAAATATTTTAATTCTTTAGTGTATGGAATTCACAGATCCGGAATCCTTGGATACAAAGGCTAACTGAGCTTAAGCAAGTGCTTAGATACAGAAATTAGTTAAAGAAATAACTTAAACCCAGTCAATCAGTCATGGTCATGGTCAAATCATGCTCGAATGATAACTGAAATGAAGAGAACTACAGAAAACGTCCATGGTTGTTAATGAAGAAATGCAAAATACTAAACCAGCTGTGATTTTCTAGCTATTCAGTTAGAAACATTTTTGCATAATGATGACACACTATTGTACAAAATAAAAAGATACAGGCATTTTATATAGGCTGTTAAAAAAATGTATGGGGTTGGAGACATAGTTCAGTGGTACATGCACCTTCCTGGCAAGCACAAGGTCCTGCATTTGATTCCAGCTACTAAAAAATAATATAATATAATATAGTATAATATAATGATCTAATCATTGGAGAAAGTAATTTTGGAAAAGAATAAGGGGATGGTGATATTTCTCGTATATATGCATAAAGTTTAAGAAACTATAATCCTTACGTTCCAGTTTTAGAATAGTCTCAAGTCCAAAACAGTCAAGCCTGCAAAACCAAAAAAATTCTTTTATTTTTGGCCTAAATGAATATTTCTTAAAATTTTCCATATCTTATCCACTTGCTTACCATGATAGAGAAAGCTGCCCTCTTCAACACTTCCATGATAAAACTCTTCTCACTATACCAGTCCAGGAACATCCATAATGACGAAGTCAGTAGCAGTCAATCCAAGTTACTACAAAGTCAGTGCAGTAGATTTTCCCCCAGTAGATCCATCTAAGCATTAGCATTCCTGCTGTCTTCCTCTCTGCTATCATTGCTAGTGCAAGTCTGAAGAGAGGCCACAGAACTAATTTATCTTCTGATGGAGTCCCCATTATCGCTTGTAGGAGAACTTCACAATACATTTAAAGGTACCCGGGCAAGGCACAGCGGTTGAGCTGGCATCTGCTTCCCTGCCCCTAGGGGAGGACACAGCACAAGGAGGGAGGCAGAGACAAGAGCCTGAGCCAAGGCGGGGGACAAGGCTCCCTGGGAAGCATACTGCACCTTCTCCATGTTTCTTGTTTTTTGATTAGTATATTTTTGTGATACATAATGAATATTTACTGTGGGGAGTTGGTACCTGTATACACAGAATCTTAATCCTTTTTATTTCCTCTTCTCCCCTCCTTCTGGTCTCCCTCTATCTTTAGATCCTCTTCCAATCTGGAAAAAGATTACCTCCCTATTTCCTATTATCTTTTATTTTGCTTTTTACATTATTTATACTTTGAGTTTCTCATATATGAGAGGAATCATATGATATTTAATATTTGTGTCTGATTTATTTCAATAAGCATTGTGATCGCAGGGTGCATCCATTTTCCTAATGACTAAAATTCATCTTTTTAAAAAATTTATCTTTCTTTGTGGCTCCATTGTAGTACTCCATTGTGTATACCACATTTTATTTATCCATTCTTCTGTTCACAGTATGTATGCCACTTCCAAGATTTAGCCCTTCTGAGTTGTGTTGGTATAAACATGGGTATACATGTATCACTGTAGTATGGTGTTCTTAAGTCTTTGTAGGAGATACCAGAAGAGTATGAATAGCTGGGTGGAATGGAATTGCTAGTTTTAGTGTTTTGAGGCATCTCCATACTGATTTCCATAGTGGTTGTACAAGTGTATATTCCTCCCAGCAATGAAGCATTCCTTCTTCCCATAACATTGCCAGCATTTGTTTTAAATTTTTTTTTTTTTTTTTTTTTTTTTTTAAGAGAGGGTCTCGCTATGTAGCCCAGGCTGGCCTCCAACTCACTGCTATCCTCTTGCCTTAGCCTCCCAAGTGCTGGCGTTACAGGTGTGCACCATCAAGCCTGGCTTGAGTCTCGATGGAAATTCTTTCTGGAATAAGATGGAATCTCAGTGTTGTTTTAATTTGCATCTGTAATGGCTAGACCTCCTGAACATTTCTTATGTACTCATTGGCCATTTGTATTACTGTGTTTTTGAAAGTGTGTGGCTTCTAGGAACATTCACAGCCACAACAGTGTTTGGGCATGAAATCAGGAAGAATGATTTGTATAAGTGACATCAGGACTGCTTAACTGTTGGAAAGCTCAGCCCAAAGAAAGTGAAAAGACTGGAATTAAGTGTTCAGACCATCCAGGAAGGTTCTGAGACACATCTGATAAAAATTAGCACCAATACGATTTCAGTGACACATATTCATCAATTAGAAAATGTAGCAACAACTACTAATTAATTGCAGATACAAATGAATGAGTGCACTGTATCTAAGAAGAAATTTCTAGTTATTTTCCTTGTTTGTGAGGAGAGATAGGAGAGCTTTACAACTTTATCAAAGGACACTAAAAACCTAGCTGCTATCCTCCTTTCGGTGCCTGGATGCCTCCAACCTGAGCCTCGGGCTGGCTGTGCATGTCTCTGTACTGACCTCCGCAGGCTTGAAAGGGCTCCTGGCCTTACAGCTGTTGTCAGTACTTCCTGAGCTGCACCAGGCCCCTGGGTAGTAAGTAGGGCTTTGCCACTTAGTTCTCTGCGTGTTTGTGGCCTCTATTCGTTCTCTGTTCTTCCGGGCTCCTTACCTCAGAACGGATGACAGTTAATTATGTCCCACTACCTTCATGGGGTCAGCAACCCAGCCTCTGTCCGAGGGCAAGTGTGCCACTTTAGGGTCTGTTCTCTGTGGCGAGGACAGTCCACTGGGCTCATGCCATGGGATGGTTGTCGCCAAAGCCGGGTTCTTTGTCCCTGGGACTGCTTGGTGTGAAAGCCTCTAGCGGTGGGGGACTGAAGACCTTCCCACAGGGCCGAGTCTCTGCCAGCATCCCCTACGTCCCCCTCCACATAGGTCAGGGGTCCTCCCGCCTTGTCTTGGTGGAAGACGGTCGGGCCTCCTTGGGAGGCCAGAGCACTGCCGGGAGTCAGCTTGAAGACATTTGCGACAGCTGTTATCAGCCAGCTTCGCCGGCACAGGGTGGGGTCCGCGAGCGTACTTTAGGGTTCAGTGAACCCCCTCAAGGAAGAGACGACTGTACTGCTGCGAGTCACAGGTGTGCAAGGCCCAGGATCTGGTCTCACGTTTCCGTTCCCAGTGGGGACGTCTAGGCCGGTCAGGGACCGCGGAGACTGCCTGGGTGCTGGGCAGCATCGCAGGCCTCTCCGCTCCGTCTTGTCTTCTCTACAGTATTCTTTCGCGACCATGCCATGGCTCCTGGTGTCGGTGGACCACAGGTCCGGCTAGACCCAGAAGGTGAGCCATGGGTGCGAGTTAGAAAGAGACAGGCGGCGAGAGGGAAGGGTGCCTGGGTGCTGAAGCGATTTCCCCTCGAGCCGAGGCCCCACCCATCGAACTGAAGTCCCGCCTGTCGGGCCGGGTCCTCTCTAGAGCTAAGGCCACGCCCAGCGAAGTTCTCCGCCCATCAGGCCCAGTACTAGGTGAGCGGAGGCCACGCCCAGAGAACGTTCGCTCATCCATCCCAGCCTGCCAGGAGTTGCCCCGCCTAGCGAGCCTAGACCCCGCCCAGAGAACGTTTTTCCGCCCCCAGACCCAGTTAGCGGAGAGAGTCGAAGCTCCGCCCAGCACACCCAGTCACTGCACAGATTTGCACTGACTTCATTGTCCTCCCCAAACTCCGCCCTATCTCCGTCGTTCACCAATCACGGGGGAGGTTCTGCCCCCGTGCACCACAGGCCAATCAACGGCGCGTCCGCGGCGAGGGCGGGGTCGCGTCGGGCGCGCGGCGCGGGGGC
>NW_004955542.1:385029-395779 GCF_000276665.1 Chinchilla lanigera | reverse complement strand
GGGTGTGCGCGGGTGCGGTCGTCCTGAGCCTCGCAGCGCGGGCGGGCAGCGGGGCCCAGGGTCGCGGTCCGCCGGAGAAAGCCCACGCCGGGCTCTGCGGCCTTGGCGAGGCGCGGGGCTCCTTAGCGGTTTTGGTTGGAGGACGCCAGTCTTTGGGGAGCCTGCCACGGAAGGCTTGGGCCAGGCTGCCCGCGGAGGGTGGGGACCGGTGTCCCGCGTGGACCGCCGGCGGGCTGCCCGCGGAGGAGGCAGCCCCGGAAGCTCGGCGGGAGCCACAGGTGGAAGTTCAGAAGGGCAAGTGTGGAGCCACTCCTTGCGTGCGCGTCTCGTCGTCTTCAGTTTCATCTTCACGGTAGGAATCTAGTATACGCTGTTAGTGTTTTTATCCCGCTAAGGTCTGGAAATCGTCCCAAGCCAGTGGGAAGCCTACTGTGCGAAAATCACTGAAGTTGGGGGCTAGAACGTGCCCCGACGTGACACAAACGCAGCCTGGATTATGAACATCGTTCTTCTCACACACGTGGCAGTAGCCACCGATGACCTTTCATGTCCAGAAATCGCTGCGAAAAACAAAAATCATCGAAGGAAATAATCTTAGTACATAGGATTGAGAAAGAATAGAAAGAATTCAAATCCAGGGCTAAATCTGTAAAGGGAGATTGTCTCTAAATTTATTTGGTATCCGCGAGGTGTTTTTGGGTGGACCACTGTGGAAATATTTGATAACCAAGTTGTAGACAGCGTTATTGAGACATGAGAGGAAGGGGTGTTTGAAGTAGGAAGGCATGGTGAAACTGCACCTGTGGGCCAAACACCTGTGAGTTCCTGGAAAACAAAAGACATTTGTGTAGCACATCATCATACCTGTTAGTCGGCTCTAAAGTCTTCGAACTAGACGTAGCCCGGTTACCCAGAACATTTTAAATTACAAGGAAGGAAGGCTCAGAGAAGTTGACTTGCCGGTTTAGGGTGACACCTTGGGGTATTTGCAAAGCCAGTTATAGTCCCTGCTTCGCCTCTGCCCTTGCTTCATGTTCATGGTTATTATGCAGCTGCTGCTCATGAACTAGGTGCTGATGCTGCACTTTTCTGAACTGCAGCGCTTTCTGTTCATTTGCCTGCAGAACTGCTGTCAGTCCTTAGTAGACTTCTGTGTTCCTCTTACTAATTCCTTTCCCAAGGAGGAAGTCCATATAAGGTATATGCCATTATACCTGCCTTTGGTTCTTTTTCTACAAAATGGGCTTAAAATTTACTTAGCTCTTAGGGTTGTTGTGAGAACACGGAATCATTTTTAAAAAGCTTTTGGGGCTAGGAGTGCAGATCAGTGCTAGAACACTTGCCTCGAACGTGTGAGGCACTGGGTTTGATCCCCAGCCCTGGCTTGGGAGTGTTAACAGGATTCCCAGTAAATGGCAAGTTTCTAAAAAACAGTAATGATTATTATTGTCAGGTAGAAGATTAATTCCCAGTAAATGGCAAGTTTCTAAAAAACAGTAATGATTATTATTGTCAGGTAGAAGATTGATCTGAGCAGATTGTGGAACACCAACCCTATTTACAGAAACAGTTGACTGAGACAGGAAGAATGCAAGTTTGAGGCCAACCTGGGAATTTAGCAAGATTCTCTCAAAATTCAAAAAGTAAATAAATGTAAAGGGCTGAGGAGGTAAGCTCAGTGCTACATAGGCTTGGTTCTTTGTACTGCCTTTAAAAAAAATTAAAAAGGCAACTGAAAGTGAATTAGGTAATAATTAAGCAGAGCTATCTGCTTGGAGAAAAGGATGTGAGCTGCATTGGCAAAGCAATGCATAGATAATTCCATGCAAGCCCAGTGAAATCCCTGGCCCCAAGGAATTCAGTTTCCTCCTTGCTTTGCAAACACACCTGCTTTGGTCACGTCAGCACATTGTCTGTATTCAGACAGGAACAGATTCTTTCATTGCTGCTTACTCTTTCAGTTTTTTCATGTTGTTCCATCACCCACTTTCTTGTTAGCTTGCCAGCTTTCCCTTTTACGCAGTTACCATGAACTTTGTTCGCACGGTAGTTTTAGGTTTACAGACACAACCCCGTTGTAAAGTTGTGATTGTGGTCCAGTTCTCTGAGGTGGGGATGTGTAGAATCATTTTACTGTAGTATATTTGCCAGTGTTGGGATTGGCTTTATAGTGGCAACGGAAGTTGAAAAGTTGAGGGTTCCATAGAATTTAGTATGATAAAGTTTGATGATTTTCTGGGGAGCATTTATGTTGGTGGTAACTTTGGTGCAGTATTTTTAGAGAGCAATTAGTAGTGTGTGATAAAGATTTTGGTTTTGGAATCCCACTTTTGAAAACAATCTGATAAGCAAACCGTGTTACATCCATAAGATAAACATGATTGGAGACTAGCCCATTCCTGTTTTTCCCTCCACTCAAAATTTAAACCATTTTGATCCATAAATATATGTTTTAAAATATGCCTTAATATAGAAGATGTTGTGTTACACAGCACCTATGGTACTGTAAAAAAATAAGTGAGAATGTAAACAGGATCAGAGGGAAGTGTGTTAGTTTACTGCTATTTTGAAATTCAAAAGCAGCCAGGCACAGTCTGGCACAGTCTGGGCAGCTGAGGTAGGAGGATCACAAGTTCAGGCCCAGCCTGGGATACTCAGGGACTTAGTGAGACCCTGTCTCAAAATAAAGATAAAAAATTAAAAGGGCTGGAGATGTAGTTCAGTGCAGTGGCCCTAGGTTCAGTCCCTAGTACAAATATAAATTCAAAAGCAGAAAGACACTATCATGCTGTAGGACACAGTGGTGAATCTTGCTTCATCTCATCTCTCTGCTCCCCTGCCCATCTTCCTGATTGTTTTCCAGAGTGTTTGGTTATGTCACAGCCCGGTTGCAAACCTTTGTGGATTTGGTTCCATCCAGTGGCCTCCTGGGTCTCTCACAGCCAAACTGCAGGCTGCCTCTCCTCAGCTGTCTTGGGGCCTTGCCACACTTACCCTTTACTCTGTTGTGCCTGTTATCCTCCTGCTTTCCTGCACCCTGTGTAGCCTCAGGCCCACTGTTGTGCGTGCGAGACTGCTGCAGGACAGGGTAGCAGCTGCCCCCTCCGCCTCCTTTCTGCTCTTTGACTGTAGTGGGCAGATGGCACTAGTTGCTTCCTCGGTCGTCTCACTTTCTGGGTTAAGTTCCCTCTCAGTGTGCCCTGTGCATGCCGTGGAATCAGGGTGGGGTTGAGGCCATCTGCAAGCTGAATAACTGCCAACGTCTTTGGTCCTGAGTTCCTGATCTGTAGGGCGGGCATGATGCCAACTGCACAAGGTGCTGTGAGCAGTAAATGAGACAATGTAAGGAAAGGACTTGGTGTGGGCCTCCTAGCAGTGATGGTCACATATACTAGAATGTTCTGGAGGGCTTGAGTGTGGTCTTTTTGGTGTGGCCTTCTCCCCACCCCACTACCTGCAAGTTCCTTTCTGTCATCCTCACTTTATTTCCTCCAGGTAACTGACCACACTGTTTTAACATGTTTCCCTCTATGTTTTGACCCATCATACCAGGAGGACTTTTCCGTCTTAGAAACTCCTGTGTCCCTACGTGTTTAGACTTGTTAATTCAGAATAGATGCTCAAATGTTTGAGTGCATTAATTATACTTTATTAAGGGGCCCTGAAGCATATACTGTACAGTTTTGAGGGAAAGGGGGCTCTTTAAGGAAAAGAATATATAACCATGTGTGGTGTTGATGGTGCTCAGCTGTAGTCCCACTTACTTGGGAGGCTAAGCCCTGAGCCCATAAGTTTGAGTCCAGCCAAGATCCTACCTCAAGGAAAAAAAAAAAGGAGTACATGGATAAAAATTTAATTTATGAAGTGATCATTTACACATAAGTACAGATGTGAAAAAAATGACCAGTAATGCAAATATAACTAAGATGAGAAAAATAATACATTTATTAGTTACTTGACATATTTCTCTAATTAATTACCTGACATACTTCTGTAATTCTTTTTCTTAGCTATGCATTTTTACTCATCTTTTCTTATGATAGTGTGTCTTGGTTACTTTTCTCTCATTGCTGAGACAAAATACTTGACACCCAGAATTAAGTAAGGAAAGGTTTATTTAGTTCATAGTTTGTGGAGGTTTCAGTCCATACTTGGCTGGCTCCAAGGCAGAGTGGCACATGGCAGAGGGCAACAGTTCATGGCAGCAGAAAACGACCAAAGCAGCAAGAGCAAAAGGGAGGAGCAGCAGAGAGCAAACCTCTTTCCTTCCTTTATATTATATGCAAGCTACTCCGGGTGAGTAATCCTAGCATTGGACTGTGAATCAATCAAAAACTCTAGAAGCCTCCTCCCGATGACTGCATGAGGCTTTGGAGGAACAAACAATAACAGTGAGAGAGTAGAACTCATTGATTCTTGTTGTAGTCAGGGCTTGCAAGGGGAACAGTTTAATACAGGACATACAATTTATAGGATTATTTTATAATAGTCACCCAGAGAGTCAAGTGCAAAAGAGTACAGGAAACCTGTCCACACACTAAAGACCAAAGAATCCAGCTGAGGGCCTGGATCCCACAACCATGTCCTGCATGAGTCCAGCTGAAGACCTAGTGCCCATGACAGTGCCCCCCACGAGTCTCACTGGAGGCCTGGGGCCCATGACAGTGTCTCATGCAAATCTGTTTCATGGATCTGTGCTGGGAAGGCCCAAAGGTCAGTGGTGGAAGCCAGAAAGTCTGTGCCAATGGGATGAAAGATCTGTGCCACCAGGCTGAGGTATCTGCACTGGAGCCAGGAAGCAATGCTCAAAGTAAGGATCAGAGCTCCCCCAAAAAGTACCACAGCCATCCTCAGTGACAACGAAGTCCTGAGCTCTTCCAGAGCCAGAAATTAATGCTCAAAGTAAAGACCAGAGCTCCCCCAAAGTGAACCGCAGCCATTCTCAGTGACAACAAGGTCCCAGGTTCCTCTGACAATGAGAACAGCTGAATTCATATCAGGAAGGCCAGCATGACAAGCTCCTCCAGGAGAACCAACAGCCCCCACTTCTTCCTCTCCAGTTCTCTTTTTTTAATGTTGTTGGTAACAATCCTCAGGTGGACCCTGCACACCCAGCACCACACTCCTTCAGTTCAGCTGGGTGTTAAAAGTTGACCACCAGGTGTCAATTCACCAGAATTCCTCTGTCATAGTTGCTAAATTTTTATTATTGTATATAACATTATTTCACATGTAGACACACTTGCTGTTTCTATTGCTCAGATCCATGTCCCAGAAAAACATTTTTTTTCACTTGTGGTTTTGCCCTTTCAGATTTTTTATTAGTGCACATTTGCAGTGTGTAATGATGACATTCATTGTGAGGAGTTGGTGCATGTACATAACACATCATAATTCTTTCTGCTTCCACTTCCGTCTACCTCTTGGTCCCCTTCCCCTTCGTTCTGATTAATTCCATTTTGTACAATTCCAATTTTGTTATATGTGCTGCCAAAATGAGCACAGTTCCATTCAGAAAAGAAGAAAACACGTTTGAGGCTTATTTCTAATTGTAGTGCAGCATGATGGACTTTGTATCCTGACAAGCGAGGACTTCTGTTTTGACTGCGAAGAACTGAACTCTCTGCCTGCAGTTTAACATATCTGATGGTAAATTTCCCAAACAAGCGACTGGTTCCTTACATTTCAACCTTCTTTTCCACTGCTGGGCACTTCCCATGCCACATGCTATCAATCCACTTGTGTTGCCTCAGGACCTGTGATCCTGCACCTGTGTCACAAAGCCCTGGTGGGGGGGTGGATACTGGGTGTGATAGTAGTATCTATCTCAGCCTCACCTGGCTGAGATGGCTATAATCACTCAGGTGTGTAGAGAAGCAATTGCAGAGAACACAAATATGCTTCTGCCTCAGTGTCCCTTAGCCAGATCCCAAAATGCTGCCAGGCTACCTGGCATACAGGGGAGAGGGACAAAGGCAGAGTTGCACACAGTGGAAAGAGGGGGCAGTGCTAGTTTATTGCATTTAGAATCCTTTCTGGTAAATTTTACAGAAGCAAATGACTGTAGAGACACTTTGCTTAAGGCCTTTCTCAAACATAGAAGGATTCTGTATAAGAGGCATAGATATACGGACCACGGTAGCTTTGTACTCAAGCTTTGGTGGTGGGTACAGTTTTCTGACTCTACACTTGAGGCTAGAAAGGTATGAAATGAGGGTGGGAGCTCTTTGCATCTTACAGTAACTAGTGGGCTTGTGTTTAGGAAAACAGAAAGAACTTTGGAAATTGTTTAAATTATGAAGCTTTACTAAATCTTTTATCCCTTGTGACTACAGTTCTATTTTTTTGAGTAGTAGTTAATAAAAGGAATGTTTGGGAGGAAGCCTAATATCTGAATATGAAATCAGTCCCAGGGAGTGTTAAATTTTTAATTGAACTGTTTTAGAAAGAAGAACAAATATAAGAAGAGAGCAAGTAGTTTGCTTTCTCTGGAAAGTGAGCAGTTTCATGACCTGGATAGCTATACCCAGGACTTGAAGTCAGCAGTATTACAGGCAACTTCAGGAAACCATCTGATTTCAAAGGTAATATACTCATCACTGAAGGCAATTTGAAAAGTAGAGAAAATTGGAAAGACGAAAATAAAAATTAATCCGCTTCTCTCTCCTGGAGCTAACCACCATAAACATGTTTTAGAATGCGTGGACATGGAACAAGAGTAGACAAAGCACACTCCACCCTGCACCTTCCCTGACCACATGTAACTCCTACACATGTGCAGAGAGAGGCTGTGGTGGATTCTTCCGAGGAGAGGTAACAGGCAGAGGATAACAGAGTCCAGAGTTGGAAGCTACCAACCAGCTACCACCAGCTGTTAACTTTCTGTGTTCCCTCCAACACCCCCTGGTCTGGACTCAAGATGCCCAAGCCTAGAGGTAGATACCAGATGTGAACTGGGATTGTTGCAGGGAGGCCTTCTAGTTTGGGCTTCAGGAAAGAGTGCAAGAAACCCACCACTCTTTCTCCTGTCTTCTCTCTACCTCCAGTCATTCCTATGGAAGTTGCTTTTTTAAACACTCTTCCCTCCTGTAGCTCCAGCCTAGGCAATATGCAGGGTGTGTGGCAGAGCAGAGTAACTAAAACCCCAGGTTTCTGGCTTGCGGACTGAAAGAGGAATGATAGGAGACTGGAAAGTATAGTGGGAAGGTTAAGAGATAGGGGAGGTTGGGTAAGCAGTCTCTTCAAGTTGTTGACAAACTTTGAGGCTCAGTACACTAAGCTGTGCTTGTGCAGGTTTGACCCTAACCAGTTTGTTAAAGACTGAGAACCCAGCTAAGGGTTAGACCAGCCAGCTGCCCCTGGATAAGTGGGGCACACAGAGGCAGTTGCTGAGGAATTTTGTAAAAGTGACCCTGACCACATCCTGCAGAAGGCTGGTCAGGACTGGTGACCTGACTAGGTCAGTCCCTGCTCAGCAAAAACACCAACATTCTCCATAGGATTTAAGCAAGACCCACACTGACCAATAGCACAATACGAGAGACAGGGTAAAGGTAATGTGATTCAAGTTGGATTGATCTGACAGAGACCATGTTCAACCAGAGTGGCCTCTTTGACGTTTCTGCTAGTGTTTATCCTGGGCTATGTTATGCTACATGGCATTCACCATTTTGCAGATATAACACACCAGCTAACCTTGAAATTATGAGGCTGGCCTGGATTATCCAGGTAGATTCATATAATTACATGAACCCCTTAAAACCAAGGATCTGTCTACAGCTGGTAGCAGATGAGAATGAAAGAGACACTGGAAACATGAAAAATTTTCAGAGCACTGTTCCTCGCATGGAAGATGGAAGGAGTGGTGAGCTACGGAATACACATGGCCTGGAGAAGCTGAGAGTGACCAACAGCTGACAGCCAGCATGTAGAGACCTCAGTCCTGTTCCCACAGAACCCATGAACCTGAAAGTGCCTGCTCCCGTAAAGAGTCCAGATAAGATCTGAGGACAGCTGATGCCTTCACTTAATACTAGGACTAAGGCTCTGAGTAGAGAACTCTAGTGAACCCACTGCGCCCCAGCTTCTGACCCACCAAAATGAGATGATAAAGAACTGTATTTTGCTAAGTGTGGTAGGCCACAGCTGTAGTCCTAGCTAATTGGGAGGCTGAGGTAGGAGAATCACAAGTTCGAAGGCCAACTTGGGCTACATAGCAAGGCTCTGTGTCAAAATACAGATAGATAGATAGTTCCGCAATTTTTTGTTTCAATATATAGTACTGATGGGGGGTGGTTTAAGCTAACCAGTTTCTGGAAACTTACTAAGGCTATTATAAAAAACTAAGACACACCTTTAAAAGCAGCTATTAGGATATTTCAGGATATGTTTGAGGTAGGTAGAAACATAGATGGGGTTGGCAGAAACATAGGAAATATCAAGAATGAAGTGGGAATTTCAGTGGAGAATCCAGTAACTGAAGTAAAATGGAAGTAACAAAGGCATGGCTTCATAGTGAATGGGTATACCATTTTTTAAATCAAAAAGTTGACCAGGCCTGGTGGCACACTCCTGTAATCCTGGCACTCGGGAGGCTGAGGCAGGAAGATCATTGTGAGTTCGAGGCCAGCCTGGGCTGCAAAGTGAGCTCAAGGCCAGCCTGAACTGCACAGCAAGACCCTGTCTCAGAAAGACAAAAAATAAATAAATAAATCAAAAGGTTTTTTTGTTTTGTTTTGTTTTTCTCCAGTACCAGGAACCGAACTCACGACCTTGCGCTTGCCAGGCAGACGCTTTGCCGCTGAGCTAAATCCCCAGCCCCAAAAGGTTATTTTTTTAATCTTGAGGAATTCTCATCATAGACTGTTGAACTGGACCCAAGATGCGGGGTGCTAGCCTTGCCTCTCTATAGGTTGGGTCTGTGGCCTTCTTCAAGGGGCTTTGTTCTCAGGGCTGTGTTTCCCATGGAAAATGTGGACTGGACCAGCATCCACCAAGTAGGAACCCTCTCTTCTTCTGCTGTGACCTATCGACCACGTCAAATTGTTGCTAGTTGTTTTTTTTTTTTTTTAACTTACAGAAAATTCCAGACATTCACAAAACTGTAAGAACATGTCAAAGCTCATGCACCCAGCTTTGATCAACACATGGCAGTCTTTTTTTTTTCCCTGTACTCCTATTACTCATCCTCAATTCATTGGATTATTTTAAAGTAACTACTAGGTGTTATTCTTTTGTGCAGTTAACTACTTTGATGTATATCTCTAAGGAATAGGGACTTTCTTTTTCTTCATATCCCCATATTATCAATGAAACTGCTAAATAATAACATTAAGAATGTCATCTAATATCTAAATATCATCAATATTTAAATAGTAGTCAGTAATCAAATTTTACTCATTGTTCCATAAATACTTGATTTCAGGATTCAAATAAGGGCCCCTTAACATCTGGCAGATAATCTCTTAACAGTTTATATTCCTTCGCTTGTCCCCCTCCCATTTATTGAAGAAATAGGTCATTTGTCTATAAAATGTGCCACAGTCTGTATTTCGTGATAGAACTTTTTTTAGGGGAAGTTGAAATTTTAGTAGCATAAAATATTGGTGCCTGCCTCACTGCCTGCCCACTGGGCCCGAGGTCTTCATGTTGCATGGAAGGTACCAGCAGCCAGGGCTCCCCCATCCCTTGGAAGCCCCAGCACCAGCCTGAGAGGGGCATTGAAGGAGGAGATGGATGCTGTGCAGGTGCCCGTGTACTGGACACCTCAGCACATTCGGTTCACAGACCTGAGCTCAGGGACCGTCAGGGAGGGCAAGAGAAGCATGTCTCTTGTCCCTGTACCTTGGGCTCTCCTATCCTGGGACAGACAAGTAGGCCAAGGGACACCCATTCCAGTGTTGCAGCCTCCGGCCTGGAGCCCTGCAGAGTCCAGTGGGGTCACAGATCCAGCCTGTGGGGACACTAGAGCCCTGGCAAAGTGGGAGGTGAGATGTCAGGGAGACAGGCTGTGCTAGAACTTTGACACCTTAGCTGTCGCTTGGTGTGATGACCACCTTGTGCTCCTGCTGCAGGGCCTGGAGAGCCCACAGGAGGGTTGCCTTGTCCAGCCCATGGAACTCTGCTATCCAATGCATTTCCTCACTCTTTGGGTCCCTGTTCAGCTGCCAGTTGCCACATCCTGTGCAGCTCTCGAAGTTTCCAAGGTGAGGACAATGAGAGGATGGAGAAAAAAGGACAAGAGTCAGAAAACTGAGTCCAGGTGGAGCCCTCTCTTCTGATGGGAGGAGGAAGAGGAAGGGGAGGAGGGAGAGGAGAAGGAGCTTGTGATAAAACTTTTATTCCTTAAGGTATGCTTCACTGGTGATCTGCAGTGACATTACTGGAGTATTTTTTTAAATTTTATTTGTGGTACTGGGGTTGAATCCAGAGCCTTGTGCGTGCTAGGCAAGTACTCGATGACTGAGCTGCATCCCAGTGCTTTTATTCTGAAGTATAGTCCAATTAAATTGACCACACAGACTTCAAACCTTGCGATCCTCCTGCTTCAGTCTCCCAAGTAGTTGGGATTACAGGTGTGCACCGCCATACCAGCAAGTTACTGGGTTTTAAAGCCACTAGAAGTAATTCTCTTTGTACATTTGCTGTATTTTTTTTTTTTTTTTTTGGTCTTTTTGACACAGTCTCGCTATGTAGTTCAGGCTGGGCTTGAGCTTACTTTGTAGCCCAGGCTGGTCTCGAACTACCAACA
>NW_004955542.1:358072-383799 GCF_000276665.1 Chinchilla lanigera | reverse complement strand
AAAAAAAAAAAAAAAAAAAAAAAAGAAATCATAGTCTGTACTATGGTGCTGAATTTGTCTGAAAGCAATCCTCCCTTTCTGTAGCTACTGTTACATATTCTGAGGTAGTAGGTTTGTGATAACAAAATTTTATAAGGCTTAATTTCTTTTTTTCTTTTGAGACAGGGTCTTGCTTTGTAGTTCAGGCTGGGCTTGAACTATGTATCCTAGGCTGGCCTTGAATTCTCAGTGATCCTCCTGCCTCAGCCTCCTGAATGCTGGGATTATAGGCCTGCACTACCATGCCTGGTGTAATTTTTGACTACTAAATACTATAAATTAGAGGAGAGAGTAAGTGTGGCGAGAGTTGTGGGGCTATAACTATGGAGAGCCTGAGAAATGAGGCTAAACACAAGCTGCTGTTTGGGGACCACACACCTGGATGCAGAGAGTGGAACATTACAGAGTCTGAAGAATATTATAAGAACAGATGGAGATCTACTAGGATTCCTCATTTTACTATGTTTCTCAGCAGTACAGGGGGTTTTATTGTGAAAATGTCAATATGGCCTTATCTCCAGAAGATTTGTACATTTCAGTCTACAGTATTCTCTGAAGTAACTGTACCAGTAGTAACTCTTCATGTACTTCAGCATTTTCTAGAGAAGCTCTTTGGTATTCTATATATAGAGTAATTGCTACAGTATCATAAGATAATAGTTTCTTAAAAGAGCAAGTAAGGTGACTGTGCTTTATTGTTCAAACCAGAGCAGAATTGGAGTAAAAGGGGTGCTATACCAGGAGAGTAGGATGTATGTTGACAGTCACAGGCAAATGGAGATGTATAATGTATAAATGTATGGTTATAAGCTGCATTCACATCCTATCACTACTCCTCCCTAATAAAAGAATCCTTAAAATGTACAATTGATAATTCTGAGAAATAATTTCATGATGTTTTCATAGAATTAATCTGGGTTGTCAGATAACATTGTGAGAATAGGTAATCTACAGTTGTCACTTGGTTATCCTAGGGAACTGGTTTCCAGTATCTCCCACCAAGCATACCAGAATCTGTGGATGCTCAAGTCTCTTTTGTACAGTGATGTTCATATCATCTGCATGTATCAGTGATGGTGAACCTTTTAGGGACAAGTGCCCAAATTACAACCCAGAAGCCACTTATTTATTGCAAAGTGACTACATTGTAGTTAAACCTGAGTACTGAGGTTTTAGCTTAGGAAAAACAACTCATATGTTAACATCTTTTGTCTTAAAACAAAGACAAATAACACATTGTTATGGTTTGTGTCTGGGTGTCCCCCAAAGCCTCATGCAGCCGTGGGGCAGGCTTTTAGAGTTGGATTGATTATGGGTGTGAGAGCTGCACCCGCCCTGGAGTGGACAGTTTGCATATCTAAGGGAGAGCAAAAGGCTGCTTGGGGCCATTTCCTGGCTTTTGTGCTTCTGGCCATTTTCCTCCCTTGAGTGTGTGTGCTTGTTGCTTTTGCTGTGTTCTGCGCCAGGAGCTGCAGCCCTCTGCCATGTGCCACTCTGCCTTATAATCTGGTAAGTACGGACTGAAACCTCCACAAACTGTAAGAAAAATAAACCTTTCCTTCCTTAATTTTGGGCATCAGGTATTTTGTCCCAGCAATGAGGGAAAAGTAACCCAGACACACATCTCCATAGGTTCGCCACTCTGGCATAAATTATCCTACAAATTTTAATCATCTCTAGATTACTTGTAATACCTACTAAAATGTAAGTGGTATGGGATATATATATAATAGGGGAAACGGGATGGGATATATGAGACCTCTCTATAGTATGTGTATTTACACATTTTTCTGTAAGTTTAAAACTATTCTAAAATAAAAATCTTATTTTAAATAATACTGTAAATTAATTAGAATCAAGAATACATCACCTTCCAGTTTATTTTCATATTGAACTACTTATAAAAGAATTGTGGATCTTTAGAGTGGAAAAGAATCTGGCTATCGCACTCCTCCCCCTGCTGGGAGGAGTGAAGAGCTGGGGCTGGGTGGGAGCCATGACTGACCTTATCAAGGGTAGAATTGGAAGTGGGCCCCTTGGGCTCTGGGCATCTACAGCCTAGGCAGCTGCTTCTGTCCTCATTCCCCACAAGTGCCTGCCTTTGTTAAGTGACTGTTTCAAAGTGTTGGTAAGCTGCCCTTCCAGCACCAGAGGTTCTCAGGTGATGACTGCCTTCCCAGGATTTGAGGGACAGTGTTTGCCTGCACCACCAGAGGTTCAGCTTTCTGCAGGGAATGGTACCAGATGTGGTTTCCGTGATGCACAGGCCACGTCAGCTTCTAGAGAGCAGTACAGCCATGTCCAAAGAGGAGGTGTGTGTTCTGGGAGGGGTGTGGATGGCCAGCTGTTTCACATCAGTTGTTTGAGCCTGGCCTTGTAGTATAAGACCTGATATTGTTTCTCAGCTTCTTCATAATCATTAACTAATTTAACTGCTTATTCTAAAAAATATCAGGCATGCTTAGAAAGAGAATAAAGAAGGATTCATCTGTTGTACACTGTAGTGAAGAAGAAATTCAACCAGTTGAGGGACATGGCAAAAGTCCATTTGTTAACAGCTGTGAAAGTTCACGCCTAATAAGGGATTTTAGGCATGTTAGACACGTTTAATGAATGACAGGCATCATATTCTACTTGCTTTAGTTAATCAGTGCATTATCATTCTCTTGTTGCTGGTACAAAATACAGTCTGCCCCAGCTTGCTAACTCAGGTGGTACAGGAGGAATCAGAAGGGTTACTAAGGAGGAGGGGTGTGAAACACAGGGGGAATGTAGAGAACGTAAAGTCCTTGGCTCTAGATAAGCTGTCTTTGGTGTATAGCTGTATTTCCGTGGTTTGAACTGAGCAGGCAACTTTGTGACTAGTGTGTTCAGGAGGGGCTGCTAAGGGTGAGCAAGAGCCCAAGATAGAGACAATCCCGTTTGATAGAAAAAACAGAGCCTACTGTTTTCCACAGCTGGCATTGAGTTATGAAGCTTTCCAAATTTCATACAAACTATAGAAAAGTCCTTGATTTTGATTTGTATTGACAGTAAAATATGTGCGAAAGAGACTAGAGGGCCTGGAGACCAGCAGCAATTAAGTTGGCACAAAAGAAACTAGGTAGGAATTTACTGAGATAATTTTTTTTCTTCAGTGCTGGGGATGAACCCAGGGTCTTATGCATACTAGGCTGGTGCTCTACCCCTGAGCAACATGCCCACTTCTTTTTGTTTTGAGACAGGGTTTCACAGACTTTTCCAGGTTGGCTTCCAAATTATGGTTCTCCAGCCTCAGCTTCCAGAACAGCTGTGTGTGCCACTGCACCTGTATGTTATAACCCTGCATCACTTATTGGTTATGTATCTCGCATTTGTGTCTCCCCTCTACTACTTTTGACATACCTTTTACCTTACTGTGTTTTGTTGTTACATATTTGTCTTTAAATTGATTTTTAAACTTAACACATTTGAGAAGGAAAATTGAGCTGGGCAGGGTGGTACTGTATGGGAGGCTGAGGCAGGTTTATCACAAGTTCAAGGCCATCCTGGCAACTTGATGAGACCTATCTCTGAATAAAGAAAGAAGGGGCAGGGGGAGGCTGTAGCTCAGAACTCCCTGAGTTCAATCCCTAGTACTGGCAAAAAAAGGAAAATTGTCATAAGTAGTAGATAACTATATTAATAAATACAATGAACAATTCACTTTTAGGAGAGTTGAACTGATGTTTAGCCTGATTCTTGTTAAAACAATGAATAGCTTAAAAATAGAGACCTTTCCTTTGGTGCAACAAGGATTAAAAAGGACATGAGTTCCTCCCCAGTCCTCTTTGACTGTCAGTGTCATCTGTTACTTGGGCCAGGGGTGAAGAATAGGTTATTGTGAGTTTGGGGTAGGGCAGGAACTAGAAGGGTCTGGCCTGGGGCAGACCAGTGTTCCTGACCAAGTTCCTGTTTCCAGGGAACATCCAGGGTGTCATTTGGTGCCATACCTGAAATTATCTGGCCAACCAGTGACACCCATCCAGGTCAGTGAGGGGCAAATTAGAAAAACCAAGAAGTACAAAAATAAGCCTGGCTGTCTTCATGTACCTTTCTTGGTATCTTCTGTACCCCATGTAGCCATCTTCTCTAGACAGGTAGCACAGGTGAGAGCCAGGTGCACAGCTGCGTTAGACCAGGCCAGACACTGTCTGATACTTAACTGATGCCATGCCTCAAGGTGCCTGTCATCCTTGCTAGAAATGGCACTGCCCAGAACTTAGAAAGGACTGTCGGTATAGGGACAGGTCAGCCCAGGGAGAAGTGTATAACAGCTGTCTCACCCCTGCCAGGTGAATGGTATGACATGGATCACTCGCTAACGAGGTCTTAGAGGGGCTGAGAAGTTAATATGTATGCTGGCTCAGAGCACCCAGGGGTTCCTGTTTGGGTTCCCTTTATGTTCCACCTATGTGTATGTAATCTTTTTTGAGCACTTTATTTGGATATAATTTAAGACTCACAGAAGTTACAAAAATAATATAATGGGTCCTGTGTACCCTGTGATCTTTTTATATTGTTTTAACATCTAAATAAGGTGGTAATTCCTTGATGTGTTTTTGTTTTATTTTAGTGTTTCCTTCACTATTGACTGGTGGAGAATGGGGGAGATAGAAGGAACATACAGGGTCCTGCAGACAGCAGGAACACGCTTGGGTGCCCAGACCCCTGTGGGTGTGAGCACCCTCGAGCCGGGGCAGATGTTCTCACCCAGAATGCAAGAGAAACACATGCATGTGAGAGTGAAGCTGCTGGACAACACGGTGGAAATATTTGACATTGAGGTAAGCACAGTCTTTATTTTCTAAATGTCAGGTATTATATACCAAAATCCATTTTGCCGGTTAGACTTTGTATATTTGTCCAATTGACCAATAGTGGCTTCAGTGAACACACAATAAAATCCTGGATACAGTAAATCTGAGTTCTTCTTTGAGTTTGTTAAAGCTGGTATTCTCACCAGGTTGGCAGCACCTATAATCCTAGCACTTTGGAAAGCTGAGGTAGGAAGATCACTAAGTTCAAGTCTGGCCTGGAAACAGCAATTTAGCAAGACCCCATCTCAAAATAAAAAGGTCTTGGGGTAGAACTCAATGGAAATTTCTTTAGTACTAGGGATATGTTATAAAATTCTGATGGGACTCGGTCTTCCCAAGCTTCTCTTTTGAGAGGCTGGCTAAGAGAACTGCTAAAGGGTGCAGTGCAGCCAGATTACTTTCACTAGAACCCTTCTTGCTTGGCCACTTGGTTTCCTGGCCACCTGGATGAGGGGACAGCACTGGCCTCAGTGTGTCAGCATCCTTGTCTGAAACATGGGTCCAGCCCACCTTCTCAGGGTGGCTGGTGTGACCTTGAGCACATATAGTGTAGAGACTTGGCGTACAGGAGGTGATGTAGAGTGTGAGTATGGAACTTACTTTTCCAGGTCAGCAATAAATTTTTCATTTTGAATAATTCCCTAATAGTAGATTGTACTGATAATATTGACAAAAATAACTGAATATAGTAAAAGTATATGTATATATCGATATAGTACTGCTTACTTTTTAGATTCACATGATATATTAGAAAATATTTTGTTTGTTGAAATGGTATTAGGACAAATATTATTTTTTAAAATTGCTAATTCATATTCACATTTAATACATAAATCCATTTTCTCTTTTCTAAGATTTACATATTAGATTAAAGAAATGTCTTTACAAGCTTTTTCGACCCTTAATGTCACAGAAGTGAGGATAAAAGAATGATCTTGTAATGGTTTATATCTAGATGGTCCCCTGTCCATCCATGCCCCCTCCCCGGTGCACTTGTAGGTGGGTCTCCTCGGAGCTGACTGGATCATGGGCATGTGATACTAGATTATGGGTGTGATAACTGGACTAGTCTGCTAAACCGTTTAGCATAGTTCTATCCATCGGTGTGGATAATGGGAAGGCCTGCTATGTGGGTGGCACCAAACAATAGGCTTATAGCCCAAATGGCATAAAAAGAAAAGGAAAGCTTGCTACCTCCTGCCTGCCATGCCATGAACTATTTCTCCTCCACCAGACCCTTCTGTTGTACTGCCCTGCCTTGGAGCCAGCTGGCTATGAACTGAAACCTCTACAGACTGAGCTAAAATAAACCTTTGCTCCTTTAACGTGTGGGTATGGGGTATTTTCTCCCAGCAAGGAGGAAAGAACCAAGACAGATCTTAACCTCCAGCAATATGTTTATTTGTGCATGGAGATTTCTGTGGAGGATCAAAATACTACACAGAAAATAAGAAGAGTCTTGAGCTGTGGGCAAGGCTCACAGTGGTGCCTTATCCCAGAATGTGTTGGAGCAGGCAGGTAAGGTTGGATGGAGGCCTGAGGCTGTCATTCTCCTTGGAGCCCTGGATAAGGTAACCTTGTCCCTTGAATGTCACGTGGCAGGTACAGTGTCTAGTGCCACAATTCAAGAATTCCGGAGCACCCAGAAGCTTTTCAGGTCTTATCTGCGGAGGAAACGAAATATTTCATCAGAGCTGTCACCCTGTTTTGGGGAAGATTTGTTTCAGTGCAACAGATGATATGTGACTAGAGTACCTTAGAAAGTGAACTTACAGGAAGAGACATTTATTTTAGCTTACAATTTCAGCGGGTCCAGTCTGTGGGCGGCAGTCTCCAAGACAGAAATAGCATGGTGGAAGCAGATGGTGGAGGAAAGCTGCTCCCTGCATAGCAGTCAAGAAGCAGAGAAGAGCAGGAAGAGATCCAGAAAGAAAGGGGCTGAGGACAAGAACATACTCTTCTAAGTTACATCCCCAGGGCCCTGCTTCCTAAAGCCAAACCCCACTGCCTAACAGGGCATTTGTAGTTAGGAGCTCTTCCATGGGTCAGTCCATTGATGAGGGTCGCACCCTCAGGGTCCAGTCACCTTCCAGAGACCCCACTCTGAATATAACTGGTTTTGGGGGAGATGTAATCCTAGTAGTTCTTAGTCCTAGCAGTAACCTTTGAGCCCAGGAGAGAATATTGATTGCTCCTCTGCCACATTCTGGATTACTCTCCTAAAGGAAATAAGTCAAAGATCTGGGAACTGAACTGGGTTCCCAGATCTTTTCCACTCAGGTGTTTGGAAGAATTTCCGTTATGCAGCCATCCTGTGGCAAATGAATTTGCCAGAGTCAAGGCTCATAACAGGTTCAACATTTTAAAAAAGAGTAAAAGAAAAAGATTTACAGTATTTAAGGTTTGTTTTTATTTGTCTTATTTGCCTTTTTTAATGGTCTTTCTCAACTAAATCTAGGACCTAAAGGGGAAAAGCACACATTTATTGTTGTTCATAAATAAGATGTAATCCTCTGTAATGCTGTAACCAAGTACTTAGGGTACTTTTTATCTAAGGAAATCAACAGTACCATTTTGTGAATGTTTCAAAATAATTTGGAGCTTTAGAGTTTCAATAAGTTGAAAATAGTTTTTGTTAATCCAATCTGTTATCTTTGGTATTTGATAAACCTAGCAAAATAACCAGAAATTAAAGAATTTCACTTGGAAAAAATTATTATTGTATATCCTGAATTGCCCAGGGTACTTTATATCTTTTTACCCTGTGTTACCCATTGATGCATACCTCTTTTTTCTTTTTTTTTTTTTCGGATACAGGATCTCAATATGTTGGCCAAGCTTGGCTTAAACTCCTCATCATCCCACCTCAGGCTGCCGAGAGCTGGGATCATAGGCATGCACCACTGCATCTGGCTTGATGCACACTTTTTAGGGGGAGTTAAAATACCATGTATTAGAGTGGTACCTCAGTTCACACACTTAATTTTTTTCCATGTTTCTGGTCACAAATGGAATTGGACAAGAACCAAATCACATTTCTCCATAAGATCAACATTGAACCTAAGCACTAAATTTGATTTGGTTCTTGTCCAATTTGGTCTGCTACCAAATCATGGGAAGAATTAAGTTCGTGAACGGAGGTACTACTGTGTAAATTAGTGGTATTGTGATAGTTATTTAAATACCACTAATTTATAAGTACTGTAGCCTCCCTGACTGTATCATTTTGTTTTGCTAAGTAACAAACCACCCCAGAATTTAGTTGCTTAAAGTGTTTAATATTCCCACATGTTGTTCATTTGGAGCTCTTCTAGGCTGAGCTAGCTAAGAGGCACAAGGTGGTGTAGGAGGGCCTTCCCCACCTCTCTGGGGCCCCTGCTGGAGTCTGTCTGTGTGGAATCTCACCCTCCTGCGAAACAGTCGTGGAAGTGTCCTCAGAGCAGGAGTGGGAGGTGCAAGGTGCCCTGGGGTAAGGGCGTAGAGTCACCTTGATGCACAGTGGTAAGGACTGGTGGCTGTTTTTCACAGTTCACCTTGATAATTACCAACAGAGCAGAGTGCAGCCCCTGAAAGTAACATAACACCCTAGGTCCTAGGACGTGGCTCAGCCTCAGGCCTGTTATGTGGGGCTTGCCAGAGTAGGCAGAGCCCCTCTTTAGTAAAGTGAACCCCTCCGCTAAGGCCTCTTCCTCCACACTGTGTCCCCAGGATTACCAATCGGGGATTGAGGCCCTCCATCCCTGTGCCACCGTCACTGGTCCACTGGTGTCAGTCATATTCTTTCTCATGGTCTCCTTATATTTAAACTGAAAGACAAGCTGTGGTCATTGGACCTGTAGGCTGGCGCAAACCTGTCACTACGGAGCAGAGGGTAGACAGACCACTGAGAACCATGGCTGGGTGGGTCTGTCTCAGGCAAAGGCAGGTCCTAGCCATGCTTGTTGTCTTTTCCTCTGGAGGACACATTCTGGGATGGAGGGGCCTAGTTTAGGAAATATGTGTCAAATGAGTGAAATCAGAACTTATATTTGGTTAACATGCTTTCTCTGAGATAATTCCCAGTTTTTTCCCTCTATACCAATGGATAACCTCAGATTCAATTTTGTTTTGCTTTGAGAATTCTTGGTTTTAGGCACCTGTCTTATTGTCTCTGTGCTTGGACTTTTTTTCAGTTAAGTCTTAAACGTACTGGTTTTCTAGGGAGATGAGTTAACATGACCCTTGGCAAACACTGTGTACAGATGACTGTGAAGCACTGGCATCGTGTGAGGGTGTGTAAATGCCCTAGTCGATACTGAAAGTTTTAGCTTAGAAAAGAATCTGACATTCAGTGGTTTTCTCAAATCCTCTTTTTTGGCTGTTCTGAAAATACAGAACCACCTAAAACACTGTGTACTGGGCTTGTGTCTGTCCACATGAGCTGGTGGTCACTGTCTCTTGTCTGTCTTCAGGCAGTCCTGCTGTCCTCATTGTAGTTTCCTTCAGAAAGGTGAGCTCGGAAGTCCCAGTTTTATCCATCTCCCAGAGGGAGCACTTGAAAAGGTATTTTCTGTCCAGGCTGACTGCTGCAAGAATGAGAAATGATTCTAGCCAGGCCTGGTAGCGCATACCTGTAATCCCAGCACTGGGGAAGCTGAGCAGGAGGATCGTTGAGAGTTTGAGACCAGCCTGGGCTACAAGGTGAGCTCAAGGCCAGCCTGAACTGCATAGCGAGACCCTGTCTCAAAAAGACAAACAAACAAACAAACAAAGAAAAAGGAGAAATGATTCTAGAGCAAAAACTGCTGGCAAAGAAGTCAGTGGAGCTGAGTATAAGGCCAGGCTTTGTTCCACTCTTTCTGAGCCAGCTAACACATTCCTCTTTAATTTTTGTACCCCCTCAATCAAAATGGCTTGAAGCTAGAAGCTAGATTCACTCTTACATGTTCAGTATTTATTAGTGTTGGAGAGTAAAGTGGAGCTGAAATAAAGTTTTGTGTTTTAAATACATTTCTTATTTTGTAACAGTCTTGCTAAGTTACCCAGGCTTGAATTTGCAGTCCTTCTGCCTCAGCCTTCCAGAGTGCTGGTATTATAGGTGTGTACCACATTCCCAATTTAGCTAAAAATTTCTAACAGCCTCATAGAGGTATAATTCACATATTACACAATTTACCCATTTAAAGTGTATATGTAATTCACTGCTATTTGGTATTCACAGAAATGGGCAACTATCACCACTGTCAGTTTTAGACCATGTTCATATCTGCAGAAATAAACCCATGCTTTTAGCTGTCACCTCTCTTTTTCTCCTTCCCCTTAGTGCTAAGTGAATAGTAGTCTGCTTTCCATCTCCGTAGATTTCCCGTTTTGGACATTCATATGAATGGAATCATGCATAGTCTTTTATGACTCCCTTCTTTTCCTTAATGTTTTTAAAGTTTATGCAAGTTGTTGCATGAGTGGTTCAGTGCTTCATTCTTTTTCATGGTAAGTAAAATTCCATTGTATGAATGCACATTTTGTTTACCTGTTTCTCAGATGATGGTATCTGGATGGTTTCTAGCTTTGGGCTGTTGTCAGTAATGTTGCTATCAGCATTTATGTAACAAGTTTTTGTGTGGGTGTGTTTTTTCATTTCTTCTGTGTATATACTCAGGAATGGAATTATTAGGCCATACCGTAATCCTGAGGTTTAATCATTAAAATACTCTCCAGACCCTTTTCCAAAGTAATGGCACCATTTTACATTCCACCAGCAATGTTAGGACAGTTTTGATTTCTCTACATTCTTGCCAACACTCATCCCTTTTCTAACTTTTTCATTCCAGCTGTCCATCCAAGTGGGTTTGAAGTGTATCTTATTGTAGTTAAAATATTTAAGATTACTTTATTTAAGGTAACCTTTAAGATATTTACAGGTTACTTTCAATGGCTGAAAAAGGAAGTGTTTTGAGCCAAAAATATGAGAATTATATCATTAAAAAGTTATCTGGGTCTTGAAAAAAGAAGTTAGCTGGGCCTGGGTTGTAGCTCAGTGGTAGGACAGTACTGGGAATGGAACCCAGGGAAGCTCTACCATTGAGCTGCATCATAGCCCTTTCTATTTTTGAGACAGAGTCTTGCTGAGTTGCCCATGCTGGTTTGCAGCTTGCAGTCCTTCTGCCTCTGCTTCTGCCTCTGCTTCTGCCTCCCAAGTAGCTAGAATGACAGGTGTGTGCCACTGCATCGACCTGATACTGTATTTTTAAATCAGTATTTATCTCATTTATTTATAAGTATTAGCTACCAGAATTTATGGTCATCCTCATCCATATAAATCATTTGATGAACAAATTCAGACTTACTAGGATTTTGTAAGATAATGAAATGAGAGATGCTTTGTAGTTCTTTAAAGTGACCATAATTAGATTGAAGGACTTTTTTGTGTTTGAAAGGGCATGTATTGTAGTGGAGCAGAGAAAGGGAGTGAAAACTCTAGGACAGTCCAAGGTGGAGCCCTGTGTGTGGATGTAGGCTTCAATGACATCTTTCTTTAAGTGACTTTTGACATTCATTGATGGAATGTTTGGCCATCCAAAGGTCAGTCAGTGGCTGTTTTTTTTGTTTTGTTTTGTTTTTTGATTTAGTAAAGTCTTGAATTGTTTCAGTTGATTAAATGAATTCCAGTCTTGGCTCTAGAGGGTGTTGTTTCTGACCAATAAGTTTTTTTAATCCGCTGGAAGTTGTGTGCCAGTTTACCTTGTCCCATGAGCTAAGCTGTGGAGTAGAAACACCGCCAGTCTATCCATGTCAAGGGTGAAAGGTGTCCCCCTCTGTCACTGGTGCTGTGGAGGGAAAGGTCCTAGAGTCTTCTCAGGGCTTCAGAGGGCAGGCTGTCTAGGGCAGCTACACTTCCATTAACTCATAATTCATCATTTCGGGAGTTAGGAGATACAGCCTCTCTACTATCTTGAGAGTTGTATTATGTCAAAAGTGGTGTTTAGTGACTAAAAGAACAGTCTGGGGTAGGGATTGTAGCTCAGTGTGGAGCACTTGCCTAAGATATGTGAGGCTCTGGGTCTAGTTGCCTGCACTGCAAAAAATAGTCTAGGCTGTAGTTCGGTGTGAGACCTGGCCTGTGGGAGTGACTGTTCTGTGCCTTCATTAACAAGTAGGGGTCAAGTTCTAGTGCATGTGACAGTTTTCTTTATGATCTGCTCATATTCCCCTTTCCTTTGGAATACTCAAAATTTTCAGGATGGGCTTTCATTTTCTTCTTACTTTTAATAATTGCAGAACCATTAGTTTAAATATATGACAACAGGACAAATTCTCAGTCATGAAGTTCCACACTAGAAGACTTTAACTTGCTATTTCAGTGAAAACTTAATGTTTTCATTCTGGCCGGGAAGAAATAGTCAGAATTCCAGAAAGTATCATAGCCAGATGTTTGTCATTGCTCCCACATGAATATCCTAAATATGGCAAATAAATGGCTTTAGAACTTATTTTGGCCTGACCTCAAAAGAAAAAGCTACTAATTCAGCAGCTGAAACTTGGGGATAATATAGGTTTTATACAAAAGCTCTTATGTGTTTCTAGGATACACAGTTATTATGTGACTCTGCCCTAGCTTTTAAAACCTGTTATTTTGTCATGGAAAAATGATCTTTTCTTTTTTAACCCTGATGCCCAAGAATGTGATAGGGTGGTACATGGCAGAAACGTGGACGTTTTTATTCTTAGTTACATGGTTGTGGTACCAGTGCTGTCAGTGCCAGCTACTCCCATCATGCCTCAGTGCACACAGACAGGGTGGTTGGCTCGTAGTCTAGGTTAGATCCATAAAGTGGTGATGCTTGATGAAGTTATGCTAGCAAATGGAAAGAACGGAAATGGCAGAGAAAGTCCCATAAACCACAGCTGTGGAACAGACTGTTCTACTGTTATTTCAGGCTCTCAGCAGAGGACGAAGAAGGAGCTTGTCATGTGGATAATCTTGACTGGTAACTCCATTCCTTGAGCACCTAAGAATTGTAGCATCTGGGGGAGTTTATCTCTTCTCAGTCCCCAGAGGGTATGGGCGTGCCCCCAGTAGTGCAGGTGGTAGATGACCCATCTGAGGTGTGAGCCCCGCTCAGAAAAACCATACTCTGTTCTTACCTGTGTAATGCCCCCATTTTCTTCCAGAAAAGTGTGACTCATGGATGGGAGGCCAGAAAAGCTGTGCTGCGCTTATTTTGCCTGACATTGCCTTTGACTTGGCCCTCTCTTTCAGTTCTTCTTATCCCTCTGTGATATTTCAAGGGTCTGTATTCCTGACTTAGCTCCCCATACACGTTGCCCCTTGAGCAGGAGGAAGCAGGTGGTGCCTCCAGACATGCCCCCTCCTCCTCCAGGCCTCCCATGCCTTGTGTGTTTGTACCCCTCTGCACCTGGCTTCCCCCGATCAGATTAGAACAGGGAGAGTGGGTGTGCATCTCTTCACTCTGCAGATTTGGGAGGTAGAACAGATGTGGTCAGGTGTCCCACCTGGATCTGAGGCTAGGAATAGGGTGCCAGTGGCTCCTCTCTGTTCCCACTGGAGCCTTCCCAGGGATCAAAGGTCAGAGGGCCCATGATTCCACTCTGCAGGCTTTCATCAGCTACCCTGCATGTCCCCCTGCAGGGACAGTGCTTTCCACACTGCTTGGCATGACCTGTGCTGACATGGGCAGCTGTGGCTTGTTTTGCCACTCCTGAATGCACTGGAACTTTTTCCTTTTCCTGTTGGTGAGCAGTGAGGTTGTTGCCATGTTCCAGCTGTGCACAGCAGGGTTACCACACATATTCTCATGTGTCTCTGCGTGCATGTATACATGCCAAGGTCATGGGCTGGGCTTTCGCTCAGCTCCTCTAGGGTGTCCAGGAGCACTCTGGAAATTGGCTGTGTTGTTTCCTGTCCCCTTAGCAACCATTGAGTGCCCTAGCTGCAGCCCCCCTCTCAGGTCCCACTGGTGCATGCTGCTCTGTCCCTTTCCCTGCTTTCCCAAAGCCTTCCTCTTCCGCAGGCTCTTGATGTCTGTACCTGGCTTCCTGTGTAACTGAGCTGCTTCAAGCCCACCCTTGTCACTGTCTCTGCTGTGGTGCACTCCAGTGCTGCTCCCCTCTACTCCTCCAGCCATTGGTGGCCTCCAGACTCAGTGGCCGACCAAGCTGCCAATGGAGAGCTTTTTGAGGGCTTCTGGGCTGTCTGGAATGCCTTGGCTCTGGGGAGGGTTGAGCAGTCCTGGAACATGTCTTCCACATCAGAGTCTAGCGCCCTGTCGAGGTGCAGCCACACCTTTCTTCCTAAGAAAGCCACACCTTTTATTCCTAAGAAAGGAATGACCTTTCTTCCTAAGCCTCCTTGCTTTCCTCATTTATTTGAGGGACAAAACAGACAAAGTGGCTGTCGTCTCCACACCTGGAAGGTGTAGTCCTGTCTAGGTTCCCTTATAGCTTTTCAGCTTCTCTGGAACATTTCCACGTTATACTAGCCCCACTTACACTGCATTTTCAGCATTAAGAAGGCTAGTTCCATATTAATCATCACTTTTACGTACAGCAAGTAACTAACCCTAACCCTAACCCTCACCCTAACCCTCCAGAAAGGTAACAGTAGAACTAAAGTTATCTCTGCTTTCAGCACTTGAGCCAGGCACAGTGGTATGTGCCTGTAATCTCAGCTGCTCCGGAAGCTGAGACAGGAGGATTGTAAGTTCAAGGCCAGCCAGGGCAACTTATTGAGACTCTGTCTCAAAATAAAAAGGGCTGGGGACTTAGCTCAGTGTTCCATGGGTTCAATCCCAAGTACTGCAAAACCCCCACAACATTCTGCCTTCTTATTTCTTAGATTGTTATTGGTACATACATGTATATCTTTATTTTTTGTTTTTGTTTGTGGTGCTAGGGATTGAACTCAGGGGCATCATATCAGTGTGTTCACAGTGGGTGGCACTTTCACTGCTGCTGTAGCTTTTTTGGAGTGCACTGTCCCTGGGCAGGCCCCACGCAGGTGCCCACACAGGGAGTCTGGGCTGTGCATTGGGCACCAGCCAGCCACACATCACCCAGGAGCCTCATACTTCTGTATGCCCAGGGGATATTTCTTCAAAATAATGCGTTTTCCATTGTACAAGTAGTACACATTCACTATGGAAAGGTAGGCACTCTTCATGGCCCACACCCTGGGGGCTGCTGCTGCCACCTACTGCCGTCCGGGTTCCTGCGCTCTTCCTTCCAGCCTTCATGTCCTCACGTGCAGGATTGGACCAGGCATGTTTGTGAAGGCTTTTAAAAAACTTAGCATTCTAAGTATTTTTCTAAGAACTGCTCCTTAAGAAGTTTTTAATGGCTAACTGCGTTCTGTTTTTAGTTTCTGTGTAATCTTTTGCACATTCTTGGTTGTTTCCTGTTGGGTCATATCTGGACCTGGAGATTCTGCATCAAAGGAGACATGTGGCCTTGAGGGCTTTGATACAGGAGCACCCCAGGGCCCAGGGGTGTGTGCAGGTATGCATTCCTGTCTCCTCCACAAGCATTTCATACATATAACTAAGAATCTTAATACATTCATTATGTAAATTATATGATATGGTATAATTTTAATACATTTCTGATTTACTGTTGGGTTATTTTACGCATGGTTTCATCAGACTTAATCTGGTTTTGGTTGCGTGGGAATTTGGGGACTGCATCGTATTTAAATTTAAAATTGGGAATGAAGAGTTGATAGAAAATACATTGTATTTGAAATAAAAGAAGAAAAGGAAATAAGAGGGAATGCTGGAGACATCACAAAGAGCAATTACTTGCAGAGAAGTCAAGTACAGAAAACTATAGATGGCACACTCTTGGATGTCTGAGAAATGAGCATCAGAGTCGAACTGAGCTTTGCCAGCCAGTGTCTTATTTTTCTGGTTTTTTTTGTGGTTTTTTGAGACAGGGTCTTGTTATATAATTCAGGCTGGCCTTGAACTCACCGTGTAACCCAGGGTGGCCTCAGACTCTCAGTGATCCTCCTGCCTCAGCTTCCTGAGTACTGTGATTACAGATGTGCACAACCACACCTAGCTAGACAGTGTCTCTCAGTAGCTAGTGTTTGCTTGGTGGGGTCACAGAAAACAGGTTGCACCCAGGTGGAAAGCCCTGGGCCTCCTGAGGTAGCAGAGCTGGTGGACTTGTGTGAGGAAGTTTTTAGCTAGTTGGAACAGCATGTGCAAGCATCCCTCAGTGGCCACATCTGGCTGGGGCGGGCATGATGTCATGTGGAGGGGTAGACATCCACCAAGGACCTAATGACTGTGTCAGAGCGAGGCCTGGCAAGAGGGCATCCTCTGGGTGACTGTTGGAGTGACCCAGGACGTGGTATAAACACGTAGGGAAGTGGTGAGAATTAGTTGTATCCTGGGGCCTGGGGTAGTACAGACATCGAGTCTTAGAAACCAGGGAGCCAAAGAATTCCAGCACTGAGCCCCAACACACTGTGTTCCTGTGAGGGGAGACTAGTGGGGAGCTGTTTGGTTTGGGCTGTTGGAGTTGGGAAGGCTCCTTGGCCATCTGAGTGGAGGGTTCTCAGTGCTGGGGGGCAGGGGATGGGCTCCTCCTGTGTCCTGGAAGAGCATCACTGTGCCCACCCATGATGCTGTCATTTTTACCTCTACTCAAGTAAAATGGCAGCTGTCAGAAGGTTCCCCTGCTTGGACCTGGAAGTAGTTTCCCTAAACTGTCATCAGTCCTCCGCTCTGGGTTGTGGTAATCATAAATTGTGTTGTTTTGGTTTGGTTTGGTTGGTTGGTTTTGAGACAGGATCTCGCTATGTAGTCCAGGCTGGCCTCGAACTCAGCAATATTCTTGCCTCAGCCTCCTGAGTGCTGGGATTACAGGCATGCACCACCATGCCTGGCTTGAGTTGTCTTAATTGAAAACTATTTTAATAGAAAAAATGATTTTCCAACTGTTTTCAAATAGCAACACATGCAAAAAGCATATGGACACGTTTTAGTGAAGACCAAGCAAATCCAAATATGTAATTATGAGGAAGCTAAATTAAGAATGGCTTTTCATAATAATCAGGGACATCAGATGTATCTTTGAAAAAGATGTTTGAGATTCACTTACAAGCTTCTAATAGATTCTGATACACAGGGAGATAGAAGTGGGTTACCTGAAGATATCAATATGTAATACAACAAGCATTGTTAATTCCTTACCACTTTGTAACTCTGTACTGTCTGTACTGTTCCTTTGCTATTTTGTAAAATGTTGTCTGTTAATGTTTTCCTCCTTTTATTTAAAAAAAAAAAAAAGAAGTAGGTTACCATCATCTTCCCTTGGCTTTTGAGAGCTCTTCCATACAGCCTTGTGCTCTGGTGTTACAGAGGTGATTGCTGGTTTTTTGTTGGTTTTGGTACCAGGAATAGAACTCAGGACCTTGTGCTTGCCAGGTAGCGCTGTGCTGCTGAGCTATATCCCTGGCCCATAGTTGCTGTTATTAATTGTCGTTTAATTTCATGGTGAAATTTCAGTCCTAGTTTTTATCACTTACAGATACCATTTTTATGCTGAGTATTTTGACATTTTTTGTTTCTTCCTTTTCTATCTTTAATGTCATTTAATATTTACAGTGCTTTTTTTTCTTTTTTCTTTCTTTTTTTTTTGGAAAAAGGCCTCCTTATGAAGTTTAGGTTGGCCTTGAACTCACTGTGTAGCCAAGGCTGCCTCAAACTCACAGCATTCTTTCCTGCCTCACCCTCCCGAGTGCCGAGATAACATGTGTGTACCACCACACCTGGATAAGAAGGTTCTTGAGGGAGCTGGTTATAAACTGGTTAAACTTGGAATGTCTGATGTCTCAAGGTTGGTGTGTGGATCTGTGTGTGGCTTCTTTAGTCCTATCACCTCTTCTCCAATACAGACGGGATCCACATTTGTATTCTGTTTCTACCATCTCTTCCTGTCCTCATTTGACATCAAAGTGCTTAGGTGTGGCCCCTCCGCTGCACCCTTCAACGTGTGTGTGTGTGTGTGTGTGTGTGTGTGTGTGTGTGTGTGTGTCCCCGACCCCGTCTGGAGGTGCACTGGCAGCTGGCTCACATCCCTGTAGTGCCCACAGCATGTTGCTGTCTCTGCCTGCAGGCGCTTCTGTCAGTTTTACTGGAAATGGAACTTACTTTCTTATTCTCCTTTTTGATTTTTAATGATTCCAGCAAATGACTTAGGAGGTGACACCTTAAACTACCACAGAATTGGAACTGTCTAGCATTTCCTGAATTGTCATACTCCAAGTGGCTTCTGTAGCCTCCTTTCCTGGACTTCCTCTTAGGCATGTTTGTGAGTCCTGCATTTGAATTTTCTTTTATCACTTCCATATCTAGAAAAATACATCTGCTTATTTTTGCACACCACTGCTTCAGTTCACATCTGGTCCAGCTGTTGTTGAGTCTGATTTCTAGTCATCATCTTTTATTTTTGTTTTTTGGTTTTTTTTTTGGTTTTTCTCCGGTACCAGGAACCAAACTCACGACCTTGCGCTTGCCAGGCAGGCGCTTTGCCGCTGAGCTAAATCCCCAGCCCCTAGTCATCATCTTTTAAATTATCCTTCTTTATTGTCTGGTCATTTTAAGTTCTCTTTTGTGTTATGAGTACTTTGACCTCGTACGTAGACTTTTTGAAAGATCTAATTTTTAAAACTCTTTTACCAGGTATGGTGCACGCTTGTAATCCCAGCACTCAGGAAGCTGAGTTCAAGGCTAGCCTTAGCTATGTAGTGAGTTCAAGACCAGCCCTGAACTGTACTATGAGACCTTGTCTCAAAAATTTTTTTCTTCCTTTGGTGTACATCTGCGGTGCTATCCAGGTAGTTGTCTGTGGTTCAGGATTCAGTAGAAGTGTCTGGTTGCTCTTAGTTTGTGTAGTTTTGCAGATGAAGTTCTAAGCTGGTCAGTGCTGATTTTATTGACTCTTTTTTCAAAGTTATGGTTTGACTTTCCCAGGAGGTCTTACCTTCTGAGAACACTGCCTGGTGCTGGCTGTGGGAGTGGGCAGTGTCCTCGTTCTTGTCCTCATAGGATGAGTGGGCAGGGCAAGCTGACAGACAGGTTTCCATTCTGTGTGAGTTCCCACAAGTACGTACAAGTAGGGATAGGCTGCTTTCTCCTGATGAGGAAGAAAGGAATGACCTAAGAAGCCAAATGTCTGAGAAGATTTTGCTGCTGAGCTAAGCTGCGGTTCTATTTTGCTCGTCCCCTGATACCAAGTGAAAGACAAAGAATAGGAAGAGTCATGTGTTGATTGCTTGGCTCCTATGCAGATCAGCTCATAGCAGGTTGCTTTTCTGGCTACTGGTGTGTGTTGGGAAACAGGGTTGTAGTGAACTGAGCCCTGATCACTTTCATTTTTTTGTTTTTTAAATATGGAATGCTTCACGAATTTGCATGTCATCCTTGTGCAGGGGCCATGCTAATCTTCTCTGTATCGTTCCAATTTTAGTATATGTGCTGCCAAAGCAAGCACCCTGATCACTTTTGGGTAGTTCGCAGCCACCTTGTACTCAATCTGTCCCCTCCACACTTCCATTGCTTCCTCAGTTAGGAAGCTCATCACAGCTTTTTTTCTCTTACCTGCCAGGTCGGTTTTTCTTTCTGAGGAATTTAGGGGTGCAAGTAGGGAACTAGCAGAACTGATGCCTAATGACTCCTCTAACTACTACTCTCTGCTTTTAAGCCTGATCCCCTCATGTAGATCTGCTCCCAGCAGATCACAGAACCGGTGCTGGCAGCTTGCGCCGGACAACTCTCAGCAGCACTAGCATGCGCTGGCTTTCTCTTCCCCATGCTTGGGACTTCTCTGTAAGCTAAGGCCATGTAGTGCAAGGGCATTTTCCAGAGTCTGTTGCATTCTTCAGAGTACATTCAGGAGACAGAAACTATACTAGTAATTTGAACTGAGAAAGTTAATGGAAGTAATTGTTAAGTTGTAACAGGGGACTGACTACCATAGGGAGAGGGAAGTTACTGAAGAAAACAGCAGGAGATATACTGAGCAGCTGCCCTCCTAAGGCCAAGGGCAAGGAAACCCAAGGAAGCAACAAACCAGGAAAGGCTCCCCCATGCCTGAAGTCCACTGGACAGCATAGAAGTCCACTGAAGTGTCGCGGGAACAGCCTGGCAATTGGGAAAGGACTGGAGAGCCAGTGACATGTGATGCAGAAGCTGCTGGCTGTCCTGCACACAGCTATTAAGAGTGCCCAAAGCCCCCAAAATAGAGAGAAGCCCTTCCTATGGTACACGTTTAGCACCTTCTGACCACAAGCCAGCTGGTGGAAGAGGAATCTCCACAGAGCGCTGCTCCACATCACCAAGCAAGGCGGGGAAGCTGGGCAGTGAATACCTGGCCCACGCCAACAGGTTTGAACTCGGGAATTTTGACTTGTGTACTTTCCTTGAGTAAAGAAAAACCATTTGTTAAAAGAATTAGGTTGTTGAGGGTCTGTGGACAGGCCTGCCCATATTTGTCCACATCATTGTGCCCATTGATTCCTGTTGTCGAGAAACAAAGTGCGTGGGGATATGTGCAGACTCTTTCCTAGGAGTGGAACTTACAGTTCTCAGCAGTCTGTAGAGAAGATCAGTGGACAGTACTTAAGTAATATGCAAGAACTAAAATTTGAAAGTGTTTCCCAATGCAAGTGAGATGCCTATCAAAAATATTGGAATCTAGGATGAAAGCAGCTCATTTCCTGTGAGCTCTCAAGGTTATTGTCATCATACAGTATGATATTATAAAAGGCAGTTGGGGTTGATCTAATGACTAAGCAAGAAAAATCGTTAATCAAGCTAAAAGTACAGCTCTGACTCCTGAGGGAGCAGGCATCCTGATAGAGGGAAAAGTTTTAACTTGGCACGTGAGCTGTAAATGGGCACATGAAGCAAACAAGCCAGAGGACAAAGTCAGGCTGTTTCCAGAAGGATTTTCCCACAGCACTAGGACAAAGGATAAAGAAGTGCTTTGTTGCCCAGCTTTTGTACCCATCCCCATCTAGACACAGTCTGTAATGGCACTTCTGTAGATGTGAATTTTAACAGTGTGCTTTATGTCTAACCTTGGAGAAGAACTTTAATGCCATGACCAACTGGAAAAATGGAAACATTGGACTAAAAGTTTTTTAACCTATATTTTGTATGTTACGTTCTTCGTGCTTTCTTGTCTGTATCTGAAACACAGTTCTTATCTGGGTGGTTGTGTAGTTCAGTGGACACAGGTTTTGATGGCAGGGTTTTCTTCCATTTGGGGTGTCTTTTGGTGATACGAAGAGTTTAAGCAGCTAAGAGGTCTTACTGCTTTAGTTCAGGGAGACTTGTTTCATCAGATCTTTTGCTAATTTGGGAAAGTGTAATGGGTATTACAGGCCAACTGAGGCTGAATTTCTGTGTTCTTTAGGAACAGAAACTCTTAGTATAGAAGATTGAGAGGGTAAAAACGACGTGTGGCTGGTATACTGAGTAATATCTAATTAGCTATAGTAATATCTAATTAGCTATAGTCCAGGTCATGAGGGATGTATAAAAATTAGCAGGAGCAAAATTGTGAAAAATTATTTTGACAAGCAGTGTTGAAAATATTCTGAAAAGTTGGTATCTCTAAAATTTCAGAAAAGGCAGTGAACTTTTGTGCTTTATATTTATTTATTTAGCAGTGCTGGGGATCAAACCTAGAGCTCTCCACATGCTAGGCAAGTGCTTTACCATTGAGCTACACCGCAGCCCCTATTTTCCATACATACTGGCAGGAGAATTTATGGGAGACCATTTCGAGTAGTGCAGCCATCATAGAACCAAAGGGCTCTCCACCCTGTTGACTTATTTTCTTGTAGACCCTCATTAGGACAGTAGTTTATATACTGGAAGACTTTTCCTCAGGGGGCCACACAGGAGGGGCTTTGTGGCACCCATGCTGCTCTGTGTTCAGTTGATGAGTGGCAGCTTTGGACACTGGAGACCATCTTGTGCCAGGCATGGTGCTGAGCAGCTTCCTACATCACTTCATTATGTCCTCAGAAAGCCCACTCACAGCAGGAATTATATTTATTCTCCAGGTGAGGAAAACTGAGGCGCATACCACCTACCAGGTAGAAACCAGGAGTCCAGCTCCAGAGCCCATGTCTCGTGGCTCTGTGGTGAGGCTTGTTCCTGTCCCTGTGCCATGGGAGGTGACCGCCTTGGAGGGGCCTGCTGCTGTGCAGTTTGGAAGTGACCTGACTGGATACCCGAAGACCAAAGGCTGAAGACAGTTTCTGCCTCACACTTTGTCTCATTGTTTCTACTATCCACACTTTTTTAAGATCAAACCTGTTCTGGTTTGGTCTCTAGATTCAGTCACCATCATCCTAAACTCCCAGATATCCTTGAAAACCATGCCTCTGTCTTCTGCAGGGCAGCCCAGGAGAGACCTGGAACCTGTGGCCACCCTGGCCCCTGTGGAGCTCTCCCTGTTTGCAGAACCCCTCTGTGATCTGTAGCATTCTTCATGTGCCACCTGTTACTTCTGGTCACAATGACTTGTCCCATCGTCAGAAATTTACATTGATTTTTCAGCGTAGTGGCACTCGCCTGTAGTCCCAGCACATAAGAGGCTGAGGCAGGAGGATTGCCATGAGTTTCAGGCTAGCCTGGGCTACATAGTGAGTTTAAGGCCAGCCTGAACTGCATAGTGAGACCTTGTCTCAAAAAAAAATACATTGAATTTAGTATTTAAGATCATAATGGAAGTGTGGCTTCTATTTGTTCAGTGATTTGTTTCTTCACTAATAGATATCTGAGTGTATACTATGTAAAATAGACCTCTGTGAGTCTGAGAATCTCTGACTGATTTTTTATCATTTGAGTTGAAATCTCAAGAATTATCTAGCATTGGCCAAGTGTGGTGGTGCGTGCCTGTAATCCCAGCACTTGGGAGGCTGAGGCAGAAGCCCGGTCTAAACTACATTGTGAGACCCTGTCTCAAAACACAAAAAAGAACTACCTAGCATCATTCTCATGAACTCATTCTGTTGAAACTGTCCGCATGTATAGTGTGATTTAAGTATTGACAAAATTCAGAATAGGTTCCTACTGTCCTGACACATGTCTTAAAAATTGTCTCCTTTTTTATGTTGTGCACTTTGAAATTAATTTCTTTAAAAATTAAACTAGATCAATGTGTATTTTGTTATACTGCCCTGGGAAATTTTGCTTTTGTAGAATATAAAACATTGCTGTCTGGGTAACTCAGTCTGCACACAATGATCTATCCCAAGTGGTTGAATTCCCCTGTGCAGTACGCACTGACCGAGTCTCCTCTGGTGTCTCTGTAATACTGTGTTCTGTTCTGGGTAATTGTTTTAAAAGGGACCTCAGCAAACTGGACCATACATATCTGGAAGAGCTTGATCAGATGAGGATTTAGGGGGATAGAAGTTGGAGAGACATTTTGGTCCAAAGCTAAGAATTCTTTGCAAGCAAAATTGTGTAGCAATCAACCATCTGGTAGAGTTGAGGTCTGGACGTATTAAGCAGGGGTTAAGTTGGTATTTTAGAGATTTTATAGAGATTATTATTAAAGGTAAAATAATAGTTTTCATGTACTCCAAAGACTCTTTTTCCTTTCATAAACTTTTATTTTTACATGTTGGGTTTTGGTTTTTTGTTTGTTTGTTTGTTTGTTTGTTCTTGGCAGTACCAGGATTGAGCCTGAGACCTTCTCACTGAGCTACATCTTCAGCCTCTTTTTTATTTTTTATTTTGAGACAGAGTCTTAAGTCTCTGACTTGCCTGTGGTGGTCTCAGACTTGCCTCACCCTCTGAGTGGGGGGATTACAAACGTATGCCACTACACCCAGTTTTTATCAGTGTTTTGTCATTGGTGTTTTTGTGTTGGATTTGAAAAATACTTGCTTATCCTAAGCTTCGCTGTATTACCTTTCCTGGCTTCATGTGAATTAATGTTGTGCATGATGTGAGGGTGGGGTCAGGTGTTCACTTTCTCCCATGTAGACGTTCATTTCTCCTGCCACCATTTCTGGAATCCTTCCTGCACTGGATTTCAATGGTGCCTTTGTATTATATCTTCTGCGGGAGGGTTCGGACTGACGTCCTGCTGGTCCATTTTCCTGTCTTTGCGGCAGTAAGGGGGAGTGTGTTGAGGGGATTAGTGGCGCTGTGTTTTTTACTGTAATAATTTTTTTCCAAATTAGGCATTCACTGTATATTTGATCATACTTCATATGTCAGGAAGTGACTGAAGTCAACTCCTCGCATTAATCAGCAGCTACAAGGCTGCCTTGCCTGGTCCAGTTGGTTCCCATTGCATTCCACACCACACAGCCAGTAATACTGTGGAGTTTTTGTTTTTAAAATTATTTTCTAGGTCCCTTTGAGGAAAACTTAACACACCCCCACACCATCCAGGCTGAAATGTATTTGCAGAGGCCAGGATAACTGCAGGCTGCAAGGTGTCATGAAGAATAGAGCTGTGTGATCTTCCTGGAGCCCTGCAGAGGGTGTGTGTGAGCTGGGACATGTGCTTTCTCTCCCATCATCACTTGCAGATTCTCAGTTAGACCACAACCCTCTATGGTCCTTAAAGTAGAGCCCTGTTCCATGCCTGCTTCCTCATAGATGATTAAGTCAGGGCCAGTTTTGTAACAGCCTGTTCCAGTGTGTGAATCATTCATGTAAAGTCATGGGTTGCAAGAACAGATAAAGATGAGTTTTGTTATTTGAGACAGAACAGGAACTTATTTAAAGCTGCTCTGCTATGAAACAAATAGGAACTGTTAGCAGCCAGGGTGTGAAGCTACCAGCGTTGATAGCAGCCAGTCACACTTTGAAACTCTGCCTTTGTGGCGCACTTATCCAATTGTCCTTTTCACTAATCTGTATGTTTTCAACTGCCTTTAGAAGATTTGGTTCTTTCTTCAGAATTTCAGTATAAGCCTGCAAAAGTAAAGCCAGTTAGAAGAGGAAAGAATGCTGGTGGTGCTGGGCTGCCCATGGGAGTAGGATCACCAGTGGATCTTGCTCCTTTCCCCATCTCAGGTCTTAATTTTGAGGAAGCCACATAGTCACTGGTTTGCAGTGCCCCCATACAGTCCCTGAAGGCACTCACTGAACATTCTAAAGAACTCTCTAGAGGTAAAAAGAGCCTGGGCTCTAACTGTGTAGACAGTACTTTTGGTTTATTGTTTTTACATTTTTAGGTGAAATTTCTTTCAAGTGCTTCACGAGGTAACTATTTCCCAAGTTTGTCTATGATAGAATAATTACTCAGGCCTTCAGAAGTATTTAAAAACTTGCCCAGAAAATTCGTCAAGCTGACAGTTTTATTAACATCTTGAATAACTAACAATGACTAGGAAGAATAGCCACCCAGGTAACATAGTTGAAGGTATCATATAGTCTTTTGGAAGATTTACTACGAATACTGTGATGTCTTTTACATTATCAAGTCACAGGAGTCCCACAGATCTCTTTTAAGTTTTTTTGACCCCTCTCTTCCCCTAGTACTGCAGATCAAACTCAGGGCCTTTACATTGAGCTACATCCCTAGCCCATTCATTCATTCATTCATTCATTTTATTTATTTTATTTTGAGACAGATTGCCCAGGCGGATCTCGAACTTGCAGTCCTCCTACTTCACTCTCCTGGAGTGCTGGGATTACAGACATATGGCACTGTGCCCAGCTAGATCTCTTTAGTTTGGAGTTGAAGATTTCGAAGTGATAATCGAAGCTTGTATCCTCTTCGTTAAAAAAGGCAAAAAAGGCAATTCTCTAGTCCAGCCCAGGAGGTAGTTTGGCCACTCCACTCAGCTGTCCAGGCACAGGCAGC
>NW_004955542.1:333161-356370 GCF_000276665.1 Chinchilla lanigera | reverse complement strand
GGAGCCAGCAGGCAGGAAGCTAGCCAGCCAGAAGGCTGGCACTCCCCACCCACAGCTCCCTGTGTGCCGGAAGCCCTCCTTCCAGGGAACCCCGAGGCCGGGAGTGAGTCGCCGGTCCGAAAACCGGCGCTCCCCGCCCAAGGCTCCCTGTGCGCTGGGGGCCCACCCTCCGGGAGCCAGCAGGCAGGAAGCTAGCCAGCCAAAAGGCTGGCACTCCCCACCCTGAACGCGCCCGATCTCGTCTGTCCCCTTTACAGTGGCAAGTGGCACCAGGTTTGGTATAGTTTTCTAATTTTCTGTAGCTTCTGCACACAGCACTGTTGGGATTTTCATTGGAACAGCACTGAAGTGACAAGTTACTTGGGGAGAGTAGCATCTGTGGAAGGGGTGCCATGTTCACAGAATGGAAACTTCCTCAGCAGTGTTTTTTGTTTTTGTTTGTTTGTTTGTTTTGAGACAAAGTCTCTTGCTATGCAGTTCAGGCTGGCCTTGAGCACACTTTGTAGCCCAGGTTGGTCTCAAACTTGCAGTGATCCTCCTGCCTCTGCCTCCTGAGGGCTAGGATTATAGGCATGTGCCACCATGCCCGGCTCTCAGCAGTGTTTTATGATATTGCTATCAGAAAAAATTCAGCAGCTTATAGAAGTGGAATTGTTTCATGTATTGATTTTGTAACCTGTAACCTTACTGAACTTCTTTATGCTAATATTTTGTGTGTAGATTCTATTTTCAACTAGTAGCATTCTGCATTTTAAATCTTTTTAACTTTTTACTATGAAGCAATTTTTTTTTCTCTTTTTTTTTGGTACCAGAAATCAAACTGAAGACCTTGCAACAATTTCAAAAAGATGCAAGACAGTCAAAAACCTTTTCTTTTCCTGAACTGTTTTAGTGAGTTTTCAACACTGTGGCCTGACACCCTCCTGTGCTTCAGATATAGTTCCTGCTTCTAAGGAGGTCCTTCCTCAGACTACTGCAGGATGTTAACATGGAACCATTCCTGTGGTCTGCCTCAGGCCCTGGTCCAGTTCCCTGTCACCCCAGTAGCAGCATTTATTACAGTCCACAGTCACATCTCTGTCATCTCCTGTGGCATGTGACCTTATGACCTCAACACTTTAGAAGAGTGCTATGGTTTGGAGGGTGAACGTCTCCCAAAAACCCATGTGTTAAAGGCCTGGTCCCCAGAAGGGCACTGTTGGAAAGTGGTAGGGCCTAGTACAAGGTCCTTACATCATTGGGAGCATGTCCTTGAAGGGGGCTGTGGGACCCTGACCCATCCTCTTCAACTCCTTTTGCTTTCTGGTCATGAGGGGAGCAGATTGCGGTGTTCATACTTGTGTCATGATGTGCTGCCTCCTCAGAGGCCCAAACATCATACCCCCCATCTTTAGACTAGAACTGCCAAACCATGAGCCAAAGTAAACCTTTTTATAAGTGAAGTGCCTCTTGTATATTATCATAGTAACAGGACTAATAATATAAGCTGATGAATAATGCGAAGGTCACAGAGTTATTTGTTAGGTGAGTCTCTTTTTGATCTCATGTTTTCTCGGGGGTGGACTGGGTCGTGCAGCTTTGGCAGGGATAGCACAGAAGGATAGCACAGGAGTGCTGAGTTCTCTTGTGTCCTATTACGTGGCACAGACTTGGCCTGCATCTGGTGAGACCACCTTGACCATTTGATCCAGGAGGTGTCTGACAGGCTTCTCCACAGTGAGGAGCTTCTTTGAAGCCAATTACACAGCTCATTACTTGTCAGACTTTGAGTTTATCCATTTGTATCAGTGTGGGCTCCTCAGTGGGTTTTCACCCCTCCTGCCGTTACTTCCTGTGATGTGTAGTCTGCTCTAGACTTGGCTAACAAAGACTGCTCCCATCCTTGGACACTTCTCCATCACATGCTGAGGGCTTCCCTGCTTCTGGCTCAAGATCTTCTGAGCTGCTATTGGTCTCTGCCTGCCCCAGACTTGCACCAGACTTTTTTCCAAGGGTTTGTATGTGAGCTGTGCTCCTTGTTGTTGTAGTCTTGCTGTTCTCAGAACCTCTCTGTGGACAGAGCTGGGGTTCTGGCCCTCCCTGTCAGGCCATCTTCCAAGAAGACTCCCCACCTGTGGCCTCTGCTCATTACTTCCACACCCTCACCCTCTTGGTTTCTATATCTTACAGGTGGCACTTGTATGTCCACAGGCCCTTCCCAGCATAGTTAGCCTTTTTTATTTTTAAAAATTTTATAGGGTTAAAAAAGATTTAGTACATGTTCATGGTACAGATTTTGAAATCTGTACCATGGTACAGAAGAACATACAGTTGCAGAGTTCTGTTGTTTGGAACCAGCCACTTTTCCCAGTTTGCTGTGGTCTTCACAGAGAGCCTGCACTTCCACCTGCACACACATGTGCACCAAATATGAGTATGTACACCCCCCCAGATACACCTGTATGCACTGACTTACTCCTCCAGGACACACTCACATGTACCTGTGTGGTCCCCTGCTACACACTCAACAGCAGTGTACATGACCTGCATGCACACACTCCCACACACAGGCCGGCACCTGTGTTCTTCTGCATCTTTCTTCTCTTAATGGTACATTCTGGAGATTTTTCCATTTTATTACATAGAGAATAGCAGCCTAACTCTTTTTAACTGCCTAAAATCTCATTGTCTACCTGTGCCAAAATTTGTTAGGGAGTTCTATACTGGTAGAGTTAGAGTATGTGTAACCGCTTGCTATTAGAATCATTATTGTAACAAATACTCTTTCCTATGCATGATTTTGCACCAGCAAAATACTACTTTTTTAATTTTAAAAACTGTTATTAGTACATATTTGTAGTATATAATGATTACGTTTGTTATGGGGAGTTGGTGCAAGCATAGAACACATCTACCCTGTGAGATACTTTTTAGGAGTAAAATATTTAGAACTGTGGTTTCCACTTTTTATGACGGTGGGTAGACATTTCAGTTTTAGCAGGCAGTGTTGGCCCAGCCTCACCAGAGCTTGTGGTGTGCCAGGTGAACATGCCTCCGTCCCACACTCCCCACAACGTGTTTTCAGACTCTGAGTTTTGCCAATCTAATAGGGAAAAAAAAAGAGACTTTGGTGTAAAAAAAAGAAAGACTTTGGGAAAAAAAAAAAAGATTTGCATATTTCTAATTATGAGTTCATTGAGCTCCTGTTTTGTGAAAAGCCTGTCCTTTTGCCCATTGCTGCTGTTTTTCTTTCCTTTTGCATTTACTGTCTGCTGTGAAGACCGGAGATGCACAGGGAAGGCCACAGAGGCCCCAGCACCTCCAGTGCTCAGCAGCTTGGATGCTGCCCAAGTTTGTATTTAGTGTGAAATCCTTTCCTGTTTGATTGTTACAATCCAGTATGTTGTAAAATTAGCTCTTTGAGATAGAAATTGCATATGTTTTTCCTCTGTTCATCTTTGAAGAAGTCTGACTTTACAGTGTTTCTGCACACATTTTGTTTTGTTGTTGTTTGAGAGAGGATCTCGCTGTGTGGTCTGGGCTGGCCTTAAACTGGCTGTGGTGCCCAGGCTACCTCAACCTCATGAGTGTCCCGTCTCAGCCTGGGGTTACAGCGTACACAGCACCACACCCAGCTTCAGAGGTTTCTGTTTTTATGTTGTGTTGGCTAAGCTCTCATGCCTTCAGTTGTGACTTCTGTCTTCTGGTGTGTACTGAAAATAAGCAACAGAATTAGTTCATTGCAGTACTTCCAGTAGATGTTTTTGTTTAACTATGTTACTCACTGTCTTGGTTAGTTTTCTCTTGTTGCCGAGACAAAATATGTGATGCCCAGAATAAGGAAGGAACAGTTTATTTAACTCAGTTTGTGGAGATTTCAGTCCATACTCAGCTGGCTCCAAGGCAGAATGGCACATGGCAGAGGGCAGCAGTTGATGGCTGTGGAAGACAGCAAAAGCAACCAGAGCAAAAAGGAGTAGCAGCGAGGAAGCCTCTTTTCCTCCCTTACATTGTATGCAAACTACCCGCCCCAGGGCAAGTGTAACACTTACATCCGTAATTCCAGCATTGGACCATGAATCAACCATAAACTCTAGAAGCCCACCCCATGACTGCATAAGGCTTTCGGGGGAACAACACATCCAGACAAACCGTAACACTCAATTTACTATGCTACAAAGCATAAGGTAAGGGTACTGCCTATTTTTCCCCAAGACCAATAGTAGTATTATTGAATTATCTTTTTCTCCCTCACTGATTGTTTTGTTTTGCTTTGTTTTTATTTTTTTGACACAGAATTGTGTGGCTCAGGCTGACCTTGAACTCACTGTGTAGCCAAGGCTGGCCTCAAACTCAGCAATCCTCCTCCCTCAGCCTCTGGAGTGCTGGGATTACAGGTGTGCACCACCACATTTGGCTTCCCCCACTGATATGAAACATCACTTTTATCACACATGCCAGTATTTTATAAATTTGAGTGTTTTTCTTCACTTCCTAATCTGTTCTAATGATTTACCTGTGTAGACATTCACCACTGCCACATTTCTTAATTACTAAGATTTTTTTCAATAATTTTAATTCTTGGTTGGGCATGGTAGCGCACAGCTATATTTTCAGCACTTGGGAGTCTGAGGCAGGGGGATCACTGTGAGTTCAAGGCCTGCTTGACCTATATGGTAAGACCCTATCTCAAAAAACAAAAATAAAATAATAATTTTAATTCTTGTACATCTAGGCCTCTTTTTCTTTCTCAGAATTTTCTTGGCCATTCTTTTTTTTCTTGCTGGTGCTGGGACTCAAACCCAGGATTTGTGCATGCTATGTAAGTCTTCTACCACTGAGCTGCATCGCCAGCCCTTTGTCCATTTTTTTATCCACTGATTTGGGGATTTTTTCCTATTAAGTTGTCAGAGTTTTTGTATAGTTTTCATGTCAACTTCTTATCAGATATATGGCTTGCTGCTATTTTCTCCTGATCCGCAGGCTGCCTTTTCATCCTGTTGACTGTTTCCTTTGCTGTGCAGAAACTTCTTCAATTTGATGTAGTCCCACTTCTTGCCTGAGATTTTGGAGTACCTAAAAAGTCATTAGGAAGGCCAATACCAGGGAGCTTTTCTTCCATATTTGCTTTTCAGAGTTTTGCCATTTCAGGTCATATGTTTAGGTCTTTGCTCTATTTTATGTTGATTTCCATGTGTGGTGTTTTAGCTCAGGGTCCAGTTTCATTCTTTTCTGTGTGGATGTCAGCTCCCCCGGCATTATTTATTGAAGAGCTCATTCTTGTCTCAAGGTGTCTCCTTGGTGAAAATTAGCTGACTGCTGTGCTCAAGTTAATTTCTGGTCTCTGTGTTCTGTTCCATCGTCTCTGTCTAGTTTTATGATTCATGTAGCTCTAAAATATACTTGGAGGTCAGGCTTACTAACTTAGAAGTTATGGAAGTGAAGAGATAGGGGAGCCCTTTCCTCTCCTTGATCTCAGTACAGCCCTGTGATGGTGGTCACTCTTAACAGTTCGGTGCACAGCCTTTGAGTTTATTATTTAAGGGTAGAAACTGGGTGTGCATGTATGGAAATGGAGACCTCTAGTTTTCTTCTCACTGACCTGTATGTTTTGGACTTCACTCCATGGTAGTGCAGAGATGTCTCTATTTTTCTCAGGGTTGCATAATTTTCCATTACAGGTATCTGTTACTTATTTACCAGTCTTTTACTGAATTTCCCCTTGTGTAGTTAACTGTGCGCAGCTCATGAGATTATAAGGAAAAGTTATAGAAGTGGACTTCCTGGGGAAAAGGAAATGCATACTTTACGTTTTTAAAAGTATTTGCAGATTTTCCCCCGAGAGGTCACATTAACTTACACTGTCTCCAGAACCCCAAGGCAATGGCTGTTTTGTCATCATTCTTCCAATCCTCTGTGACAAATGAACAGTAAATCTCACTGCTGTAATTGATCCTGTTATTAGAAAGATTTAGTGTTTTTAATGACTACTGGCCATTTTTATTTCTTCATTAAATTCAGAAGAACTAAAGAGATAAGTTATATTTTCAGTATGATTCCAGATTGTGACTTTGGTAAATGTCTTTCTGCTCAGAACTTTTCCATCTCTATGTAGCTAAATCTGTTAGTCTGCTTTTGTGCTCTGCTTGGGAAGGATTATATAGTCTTTTCCATTTTATTCTGATCTAACTTCACGTTTCTTTTGACTAGAGAGCAGGGCCAGGGATATAGCTCAGTGGTGTAGTGCCTGCCTGGCAAGCACAAGGTCCTGAGTTCGATTCCCGGTACCAAAAAAAAGAGAGCAGCTTCCCCACCTTGTTTCTGAACTGTCCATGCCCTTCTTGCTGATGTGAACACTACCCATAATAAATCATTTACTGGGATCCCATGTAAATAGAGACTCTGACTCAGCTTTTTAGCAGGCATCAAAATTACAGTACTTGATAAGATGCTTACTGAAACTTAGAGTGGTTCCTCTAGCCTAAAGCTATTGTAGCAGAAAATGCCCTCTCCCTCCAAACTTCAGTTTGGTAGTTGCCCAAGTGATAGTTTCTGTTCCAGTCTGGGTGCTCCTGTCTCTTAGAAACAGCAGGTCACTGTGATGCACAGCTGGTCAGTATGATGCACATTGTATAAACCAGTCCCCAAATGACAAGCTGTTCTGCCTCTGTACTTCCTGCTTGCTTATCTCATATAAGCCCTAGACCACCAGAGATCAGAGTCTGATGCTCTGGGCATGATCCCGATCAGTCCTTGTTGATGTAAATAAATCTGCCTCCAAATCCTGGGTGTCATCTCTGTGTTTCTGCTTGCTGTTGCACTATAAAGAAATACGCCTTAAAACACACTAAGAGCATCCAGATGTGGTGGCACATGCTGGTAAACCCAGCACTCTGGAAGGCTGAGGCATGAGAATTAGGAGTTTGAGTCCAGCCTGAACAACTTAGTGAGATCCTGTCTCAAAATAAAGAGGACAGTGGCGCACACCTGTAGTCCTAGCACTCGGGGGGCTGAGGGAGGAGAATCACTGGGAGTTTGAGGCCAGCCTGGGCTATGGAGTGAGTTTAAGCCAGTTTGAACTGCATAGTGAAACCCTGTTTCAAAAAAGACCAAGCAAAAAAAAGACCAAAAAAAAAAAAAAAATGATAGAAAAGAGAGGACTAGGAATGGCGCTCATTGCAAGACCTGGGTTCAATCCTCAGTAGCATAAAACAAAAAACACGGGGCGGGGATATATAGCTCAGTGGCACAGTGCCTGCCCAGCAAGTCTGAGTTTTGAGTTCAATTCCCAGTACCAAAAAAAACAGCAACAAAAGCACTAAGAATGTGAAATGGAAGTGTTTTAGCTTTCTGTAGTTTGCTGTCAGTTCCTAAGTATAAATGCCTGATACTCATGTATTTGCTTTGTGATAGCTGGCACATCTTATTAGAAGGCAGAGCAGTGAAGCAGTGAAATAAAGGTTTGGTAAGGGATGGAGCTTGTGCCCGTGCTCCCACACCCTGCTGATTCTTGTCCTCATGCTGCCTCTCTCCCGTTCCCCCACAGCCCAAGTGCGATGGCCAGGTTCTGCTGGCGCAGGTGTGGAAGCACTTAAATCTGATCGAGTGTGACTACTTCGGGCTGGAGTTTCAGAACATCCAATCCTACTGGGTATGTGCTTTTGATTTGTTTTTGGAAATGGATTTTAGCAGTGTTGTAGTGCATTCATGATGGGCCTTTTGGAACCTACTGTAATGAGGTAAGCAAAGTATTTGGTAATTGGCCATCATTCTTATCAAAACTGTGCTATTAAAGTGTTTTCTTTTCAGCTGTAGGGAATGTTTGAATCTAACCCTGAACCTGTGTCCTCGCCTCTTAACTGCCTGTTCCCATGTGGCTGAGGAAGCCCTCATGAGTTACCATGGCAACTCTGATCCCTCCCCTTCCCTCCCCTGCCCCATGAGCATTGTGAAGTGAGCACACAAACTGATTCTGGCTCACTTTGCTCTACAAGTATAACCTTAAAAATTGTACAGCTTTAGGATTTACAGGTGTAATTGTTGCGAAGAAACCAACATGAGCCCCTTTGTTGAGAAAGCCCTTTGCTGCTGTTGGACACCTGTCCTCTGCTGCACAGCTGTGCCTTCCCAAGTCTCTGCTCTGTCACTGTTTACAAATGCAGTGTGTATCAAATTTGTGTTTGGTGGTAACACACATCCCCACATTGTTACTGGGACCTGCTCTGCATAGTGATAGTTGCGTGCATTTCACATGGGCATCCAGGTTGCCAGTGGTTTCGGTGTGCTCCCATATGGCTGACTTTCCTGACAGTTTATCAAGATTCAGTGTGTGTATGAGGGAAAAGAGTCACAATATTCCTGTCATACCTTCTGCTGGGAGTGGTGGCACAGGCCTCTAATCTCAGCAGTCAAGAGGCTGAGGCAGAAGGATCATTGAAAGTTCAAGGCCATTCTAGGCTACGTAGTGAGTTCAAGGCCAGCCTGAGATCCTGTCCAAAAAAAGTAAAAACTCCTGTCATAAATATTTCTCTTAATTATAAATATTTTTTATTTTATAGCATATTTATTAAAGGGAGAAATTATTTAATAGATGTTTTTTCTCTTCTATTAAATCCTCTTTAGATTTGGCTTGAACCTATGAAACCCATCATTAGGCAAATACGAAGTAAGTTCCATGTTTAAGTCTTTAAAATTCTTTTCATTTAACCTGCCTTCTTCTGGAATGTTCTGGGCTCTAGGCTGTCCCTGTGTTTGTTATCCCCCTCTGTGAGATGGTAGTGACATAACCATTGACAGTGGGTAAACTTGAAAGTCACTTGGCTGTTTAGTTTTAAACTACAGTAGATGGTTGGGAAAGGACAACAGCTCAACTCAGATGCTTCTAAGTGACTTGATTCAAATTTAGAAGTCACTGGACCTGCTGGGGATGTGACTCAGTGGTAGGAAGCTTACTTAGCATGTGTGACATCCTGGGTTCAGTACCCAAAAAAATACCCAAAAAACAAAGATAAAAGAAGTCACAGGATTTGTTTGATATTTTAATTTTTTACCAGTATGCAAAAAAATGCAATTTCTAGGTTAAGAAAAGACATTGAGATGCCTTTAAAAGTAGTATTCTAATAAAATTATTGTGTAATTATAAGCAGAATTGTGTGCATAATTACTTCTATTAGTTTCCTTACTAAATTTACAATTTAAGGCACATGATGATGCTTCCTAGTTTTATATCATCTTGAAGGCTTACATATAGTTGTTTAAGCCATTTTTTTGAGAACTAAATTGATGAGAAAAGATTATGTAAAAGTAATTTTGTTATGCACTGATCAGCTAAAGCTATTCCTCATAACATTTTAGAAAATAACTCTTCTAAAAAAAGAGGACCAGGGATATAGCTCAGTGGCATAAGTGCCTCCTGGCAAGTGTGAGGTCCTGAGTTCAATTCATACCAGAAAAGAAAAAAACTCTTCTTTTTGTTGAAAATTACACGGTCATCTTATTATTAAATTTCAGTGACATGAAGATATTCAGACCAGCTATTCATGTACCCCACCCCACCCCTTTTTTTTAACCGGGAATGGAACTCAGGACCTCGTGCTTGCCAGGCATGCACCATGCTGCTCAGCTGTATCCCAGTCCTGTCCCTTTTCTTTATGGCAGATTGTTCTGGTTCATTATAGTAAGCGGTCATGACATTTTTCTTTCACTTACGAATAGCAGGATTTCCAAAATAATGTGTTTTTTTATTGCTACCGTTAATTGGTATAAACTCCTTCACTTTATCTTTTTACCCTAAAATATAAATAGGCATATATTTTAATTTTGTTTTTGTTTTTCTCAGTACTGGGGATTGAACTCAGCACCTCAAGCGTACCAGGCAAGCACTGTACCACTGAATTACATCCCCAGCCCTATATTTAACAATTTTAATGGACAACTTTCTACTTATTTTTAAGCGTTCTTTGAATAATCTCTTCTTATAGTAAAAGATATGAAGTTTCTCTCTTGTTTTTTTTTTTGTTTGTTTGTTTTTCAGTATCGGGAATCGAACTCACGACCTTATGCTTGCCAGGCAGGCGCTGTGCCGCTGAGCTAAATCCCAAGACCCTGAAATTTCTCTTTGATATATATGATTTGTACTTAGGACTCATAAATTTATGTATAGGAAATTTCTTATCATACTTTAAACAATTGTTTTAACAGTTTATTTGAAAACACCAGCTCAGTTACATAATAATATATGGAGGGAATATAAATGTAGACATTGACTTTACTTGTAAAATTTAAAATTTTTTGTTTTTTGTAGGGCCAAAAAATGCAATGCTTCGGCTAGCTGTAAAATTTTTCCCACCTGATCCCGGCCAGTTGCAAGAAGAATACACCAGGTAAAGAGCTCACATTGAACTGGAGCTGCTGTTGGCTGGGACCTTGTACTCATTCATCTATCATGAAAGATTATGAGCTAGTGGTGTTAGACAATGGTATATGAGCTAGTGTACACATTTTGGCAGTTGACTCTTGCTCAAATGTGTAGCAGAATTTAGAAGAAATGTTTATGGTACAGATTTTAGAATAAGAAGTGGAATGGTATGTAGGGTGATACTGAACAGGTGTGCTTGGATTTATGCATGTGTATAAAGGGGCTAGAAATATAGCTCAGTGTGAACATCCTGGGTTCAATCTCTAGTACTAAAAAAAAAAAAAAAGTTCATCTACTTATTTATCTATCAACTCAACGTACTTCTCCCAATTATGTAAATTTTGTTGATAGGTAATTTTTTTGTGCTACTCTCTTTAATTTGAAGTTGCTTTTTGCAGAAATGACTAAAAGAAATGTTAAAAGTGCTTATCTGAGCAGTAAGATTATGGAGATTTCTTAGTTATCCCTTTATAACCTGGAAGTTTCAGGTCAGTGGCAGGTGAAGAGGATACCACCCTCAAACAGCAGAGTGACTCTGCGCAGGTCCCAGCTGACACAGGCTGCTGAGCAAACCGTGTTGTCTTTTGCACTCCCTCCTAAGAGTTTCTGCAGATCATGGCAGGAGCACAAAATTTCAGAGTGTCAGCTTCAAGGAACAAGGAGAGCCCCTCAGTGCAGACTGTCACTGTTCAGTGGAGGAGCCTGAGCACCAGGACAGTGAAAGTGCTCCATGTGTGAACACAGAACTTACCTTGACAGTGCATTACATGCATTGGGTGCCTGAGAGTCACATGAGGTCACTAAATATATACTCCTGAGTATGGGAAACACAAAATGTCCTCAGATTTATAATCCTGGATCTCAGTTTCAGGACTCAGATGAGTAGTTTTATAGTTACTTCCTTCTCCCTCATTTTTATGCAAGAAAGGTCTTTAATTTATTAAAAAGTATATGTTTGTGCCTGGTGAGGTGGTACACGCCTGTGTCCCTCTGAGGCCTCTGAGGCAGGAGGATCACTGAGAGGTAGAAGTCAGCCCACTGTATATCAAGACCCTATTTCAACCTCCCCCAAGGTACATGTTTGTGTCAAAAGAAAAAAAATTTCAAATAAAGCTATGTAGGGTACAAAGCAAAAGTTCCCTGCCCCACCCACTCACCCTGTTCTCCAGGTAAATGCTAACACTGGTGCAGGAGCCGACAGGTGCACAGCAAGGGCGCAGGCCCAGCGCTTTGGGCAGCACATCGGGAGGTACACTGAACTGCAGCTCATTTTCTCCCCTCTGAAGAACATGCCATCCCGTGTACAGGCTGTCACTAGTTCATCAGTCTTGCTCGCATTAGTACACCCTTGGGTTATCCCCACTTTTTCTTTGAGGATACTGTGAAGAAACATCATTGTCCACGTGTTTTTGTGAACTCTGGGAATATTGCTATAGGAATGATGTGCTGAGTTAAAGATTAGTTACCTACTTTAAATTTTAAGAGAATTTAATAAATTGTAATGAATTGCACTAAAATATAAATTCCAATAAGGGTAGGGAGTTTGTCTTGTTCAACATGGTATTCTAGCTCCAAGAACAGTACCTGAAACATAATAATACATGCTCAGCAAGCTCAGGGCCTTCGTACTGAGCTATATCCCTGGCCGGTTTTGGTGGGAGGTTTTTTGGTTTTTTTTGGTTTTTTTTGGTAAGTTTTGGAGTAGAGTCTCTCTTAAGTCCCTAAATTACCCAGGCTATACTTGAACTTGTGGTCCTCCTGCTTCAGCTTCTGAGTGCTGGAATTACAGGTATATGTCAGCTTACCCAGCTATAAATATTTTAAAGCTGCCTTCTCTAGTTATGTTCCCACCGGTGGTATTCCAGAGTGCCTGTTTTTCAGGTCCTAATCAAGACAAAAATCTTTTTTTTGGCGGGGGGCGTTTTCCAGTACCAGGAATCAAACTCACAACCTTGTGCTTGGCAGGCAGACGCTGTGCCACTGAGCTAAATCCCCAGCCCCAAGACAAAATATTTAAAGGCACATTTTAAGCTGTGTCTTAATTTTGTATTTCTGCCAGTTCATCCAAAATTGTGAGTGTAGTTTTGTGATATGAATTTGTGAACTTGCTCCTGTTGAAGGTATTCCTGCAGGTAGTGTGTGGTGTGCACACTAACTTCTCTTTCTTCACTGTGTGTGTTGAAGTACCTCTGTGTGCTCAGCACCTTCTCTGTACCAGAGTGTTGTGACTTAGCCTGCTGAATGGGTTCATCATCTGCTCTTTGCCTGTCACCCAGTTACTGCGGGAAAAGCCCATTGTGCCTCTGTCTGTTTGGTGAGGGCCCTGCCCACTGCCCACTGTTGGCTACTGCTGCTTCCCAGGCACTTGGCTACAGAGGTGTCTGTATTACATACAGAGGATGCTGGGAGTTGATCTCTCTCGTTTTGGACTCCCTTCTAGGTACTTGTTTGCCTTGCAGCTCAAGAGAGACCTGTTGGAGGAGCGCTTGACCTGTGCCGCCACTACTGCAGCCCTGCTCACATCTCACCTGCTGCAAGGTTTGTATCTTGGCCGACAGGCAGTGTCGCTGGACCAGCACCGTAGCTTAACCACACTTAGCTGCTCATGCCCACCAGAGTGGGGAGTGAACCTGATTATTAAAGAATGGGGCATTTCAGTTGGCATGTGCTGTTGGTGAGTTGAAGGTTAACTTTTGGAGACTGGAACTACTTGCAGCAAATAATCTCTATCCAGAGGCCCAAGGCCAGAATTATTCTCATGGGTTGTCTGTCATCTCTGCCTTTATACATTTTAACAATATGAAGCCCAGCATTGTGGTATACTCCTGTAATCCCAGCACTCAGGAAGCTGGGACAGGAGGGTCACCATGAGTTTAAGGCTAGCCTGGGCTACCTAGGTAGCTCAAGGCCAGCATAAACTATGTAGTGAGACCCTCTCTCAAAGAAACAGAATAAACAAAAAAACTCAGCTGAGCTTGGTGGTACACGCCTGTCATTCCAGCACTCAGGAGACTGAGTTAGGCAAATCACCAGAGGTTTGGAGTCAGCCTTGGCTACATAGTGAGTTCAAGGTCAGCTTGAACTGCATAGGGAGCTCTTGTCTCAAAATAAATAAAGAAATAAAATACAATACATTATCCTGATAGAGAAAATACATTATCCTGGTTGTAATAGCTGAGCATGTGCAGCAGACCCCGCTGCACTTAAATATAAAGTGTGGTTGTTAAGAAATAATGACATGCTGGTAGGCTGAGGCAGGCAGATTGCAAGTTTAAACAGCCTGTGCAATTTAGCAAGATCCTGTCTCAAAAAATAAGAAAATGGCTGGAGATACAGTTCAGTGCAAAGGCCCTGTGTCTTGGTTACTTTTTTCCTCCTTGCTGAGTCCATACTCAGCTGGCTGCAAGGCAGAGTGGCACATGGCAGAGGGCCACAGTTCATGGTGGTGGAAAACAGCAAAAGTAACAAGAGCAAAAAGGGAGGAGCAGCGGAAGGAACAAGCCTCTTTCTCTCCCTTCTGTTGTATGCAGGCTACCCACTCCAGGGCCAGTGTAGCTCTCACACCCGTAATCCCAGCAGTGGACCATGAATCAACCAAAAACTCTAGAAGCCCACCCATGACTGCATGAGGTGATTCAGGACGTCCAGACACAAACCATAACACCCTGGTTCAACCCCAAGTACCATAGATGATGGATTGCCTGATTCCAGATGAAGCTTAAGGCTTGCCATGTACCTTCTCAGAGCCCCTCACCAGAGTCCTTCTCTTTGGGAGTTAAGAATAATTCTTTTTGTTTTGCCCTCATACTTGCCTTTGGACAGCATAAAATACATGGAAAAAATACAGAATCTTGGGGGTTTTAGCAATATATTGCGTATTTTGTGGCAGACTTATGATACTTTTTTTTCTACTGTTAACTCATGCATTTGCTCATACATGTGCTTGTTTATTTCAAAATCTGAATGACGGACTCTCTTTGTCTCATCTCAGCGGAAATAGGAGATTACGATGAAACCTTGGACCGAGAGCACCTGAAAGCCACTGTCTACTTACCCAGCCAGGAACAGGCTCTCGAGAAGATCCTGGCCTTCCACCGGAGGCATGTGTGAGTTGCTGAGGACACTGCTGTGAATGGTGCTTAATCAGGGGCTTCTGTAGGGATTCAGCCCAAGTTGCACCTTTTGTGCCCAGGCTTAGGGCCCAGCATGCAGCCATTCCTGAGGCCCTGCTACTTTGGAAGGGGTGGCCAGGGTGTCAGGGCCTTGGGGAGGAGGATGCTGGCGAGCAGATTCCCTGCCTGGGCAGCAGGTACTTCTGGCATCAAGGAAGCAGGCAAGATGTGCCATGTCCTACAGTGCAGCAGGAGTCCTCCTTGAAGGGGAAGCAGTTCATGCTGTGGCAGGATGTAGCACAAGTGACTGTCCACCATGCTGGCAGCTGCTGCCTTTGATACACTGTGCTCTGACTTCTCTAAGATTTGACACTGGTGCACTCTGGAGTGTGCCAAGCAGAGGGGCTGCTGTGGGCTGGAGCTCTGCTGGGACAGTTGCCTTGCCATTGTGAGGGGGCTGTTAAGATGCAGGTCTGCTTCGTCAGGTAATGCCTGAGCAACACTATGCCAGATTCTCCTGACGGCACTGGCGGGGTAATTTGAAAAGCAGACCCAGGCTGCTGGGCTGTGTGTCACCCTGTAAGATGGGCTTGAGCATATCACCACTCTCAAACTGGGCAGTGATGCTTCTTGTGTGGGTATGCAAAGTACAGCTGCCAGCGAGATCCCCGGAGTACAGCAAACATAGCTCCTGCGCTGTGAGCTGGGGTCACAGATTGTGCCCGCTCAGTGGGATGGGGTGAGGTAGAGTGGGGAAGGTGGCAGAGTTCTTGGGGAGGCCCTTTGAGGGCCAGGCAGACAGATGGGAGGGAGGCACCCAGGCAGAACTCCAGCGGTAGGAGAGGAGAGGGCTGGCTGGAAGGATGCTAACAGTTGCAGTTGAAGCACTAGCGTAAACAGAATGCCAGCTGTACAGGAGGCCAGGTGGCAGTGCTCCTGGTCAGCTGGGCTGAGTGCCCACTCACACCCAAGTAGCGGGAATCTCAACTCTCTCTAGATGCTCACTTTGTGACAAGCATCAAAAACTATTGCACATCCTTTACTTACTTTAGTCATTGTTTGTGTAGGTATTGTTTTTGAGACAGGATCTCACTGGATAGTGCAGGCTGGCCTTGAACTCACAGCGATCCTCATGCCCCAGCCTCCTGAGTGTTTCGATTACAGTCATGTGCCACCATGCTTGGCTGTATCAGTTTTTTTTTTGGTTTTTTTTTTTTGGTTTTGTTTTTTTGGTACTGGGAATCAAACTCAGGACCTTGCAATTGCCAGGGAGGCACTTGTGCCGCTGAGCTATATCCTTGGCCATATGTAGCTTTTTAAAAAGACAATGATGTATATTTATTTTAATCAAAATAAGTTTTTTACATTGTCTTATGAATCTGATTTCTTTAACAACCCACTGGAAATACCTTTACAGTCACTAGATGGAATATTACAGAAGTGTCTTTCTTGATTTTGCCACTTTTTTTTTTTTTTTTTTTTTTTTTTTTGGTACTGGGAATTGAATTCAGGGTCTTGTGCTTGCCTGGCAGGCACTGTGCCACTGAGCTATAGCCCTGGTCCTAACACATGTTTTTTTTAACACATGTAGTTTGAGTCTTGCAAACTACAGGAAATTTAAAGTTGACTATTAACACTTGGGGGTACATAATGATTACTGATGTTTTGATTAGATGTATAAAGTTAATGTAGACATGAATAGCAGCCCAAGTATGGTAGTGCACGCTTGTAATCCCAGCACATGGGAGGCTGAAGCAGGAGAATCACTGCAAATTTGAGGCCAGCCTGGGCTACAAAGTGAGTTCAAGGCCAGCCTGAACCGCATAGTGAAACCCTGCCTCAAAAAAAAAAGCAAGCAAGAAAAAAATGAATAACAAAACCACTGGGCATAGTCACACATACCTATAATCCCAGCTACTCAGGTGGCTGAGGCAGGAGGTTCACAAGTTTAAGACCAGCCTGGGCAACTTGATAAGATCCAGAATATCAGTCTCAGAATAAAATTTTAAAAGAAGGTGCATTTCAGTGGTAGAGTGCTTGCCTAGCATACATGAATCCCAGGGTTCAATCCAGGTATTGCACACAACACACACACACACAAAACCAGGAACACACACACACACACAAAACCAGGTGTTGCACACAACACACACACACACACACACACACACACACACACAAAACCAGAAAGGACCAAACTCTATGTTTGTTAAAGTGCATGTTTTTTGTAGATACCAAACTCATGATTCCTCTCTATAATTGTTTTTTAGTGTGTTTTGTGGTATTTTTTATTTTTGTTTTTTGTGCTCCTGGGGATTAAACCCAGGGTCTAGTTGAACATTCTAGGCAAGTACTCTACCATGGAGCTATTATAACCCCAGCCCTTTTTATTTTTGATAGAGGACTCGCTAAGTTATCTAGGCTATCCTTGAACTTAACGATCCCCCTGCCTCAAGCTCCCAAGTACTTTCATTAGTAGTTATTGATCTGTGCATTAAATGGTAGAAATGCAAGTCTTAAAAGTGTTCACTGAGAGAGAGACATCCTGCCAAGGACAGTGCAGTTTTGTCTGGGAGATCTAGAGAGCTCACAATTAGGTCCTGGCATTGGAATGATAGAATTTATCGCGCAGGAGCAAATGCATCCTAGAAGTGCTAAGATTACTCTATTGCTCTCATCCTGTGCTCCTGCAAGAAACGCAAGAGTGCACACCAGAGTTAAATATTCTGTATGGGATTGGAGGAAGGCAGAATGTGGAAGAAATCATAGAGTTGGAGATTCCTTTTGTGCTTTACAAAACTGTGAAGGGTCATGAGCACCTGGAACAGGTCTCCACTCTGTGGCAGCACTGCTGGGTTAGCCTCACCACCCCGTGGATTGCAGAGTCTATAAACATGTGCCTGTAACTGTGTTCCAAAAACAGAACCACACTTATTAGGAGGAAATTCTGATTTCATGGAAAACAAAAAAATAGAGCAAGGCGAATATACCATGTTTGCAAAGTCATGTGTTTCCTTTCTCTCTGAATGAGAGAAAAACAGTTTTATTGCCGGCTTACTGGTCTACCTGGAACTGAAAGGAATACTACTTTCTAACATGGTGTGTCCAGTAAGGGAGAAAGCCACCACAATAAATATATTTGTTAATTTAAAAAAAAAAAAAAAAAGTGTTCACTGAGCCAAGGATATAGCTCAGCAGCACAATGCCTGCCTGGCAAGCACAAGGTCCTGAGTTTGATTTGCAGTACAAAAAAAAAAAACGTTCACTGGAAGCTTTACTAGTATCTAAAACTTCCAGAACTGGTTCTTCATCTTGGACATTCCTTCTTGTTGGTAATGACTTATTAAACTGTAAGTCAGGATCCAGGTATCTGTATCCTAAACTCCCTGAATGGAAATCGTAGACCAAAGAAACCCACATAGTTCCATTATTTCTTAAAGATTCCAAAGCTCAGGCATTTGAAGCAAAGAGAAGGGAAGATGTGTTAGGAGAGGACCTCATTTGTGGGATTTAGGCACTAAACATGGGCATCTGAGAGGAGCACCTTCTCTCTGCCCCAGCCGTGATCAGTGAGAGTATCGCTCCTGGAGGCTGACCTCTCCAAGGACAGGCTCGCTTACACGTCCTGGTGACGTGTCCCGGGCCATGCATAGGATCCACTAATGTTGGGGACTTAAGTTGCATGTTGGAAGACTTTTATGTGGATAAAACCACTTGTTTTGGCAACGGTTTTCGTTCGACTTCATAGATTCATTTTAGTGTGTTCTAATGACTAGAAGTGTATGTTATGAAAATAATTTCTTCTAAAAGTATTAAAATGGGTTTTTTAAGACACTGGTGTCATCTGTGGCATTTTCTCCACTTGATATTTGACAGCCACATCCAGGCCTCGTGGCACATGACTGTAATCCCAGCACTCAGGAAGCTGAGGCAGGAAAATCATCATGAGTTGAAAGCCAGAATGAGCTACAGAGTGTGTTCAAGGCCAGCCTGAATTATAGAGTGAGACCCTATCTCAAAAAAAAAAATTTGACAACTGCATACAGTACACGATTTGCACATGGCCATGTCACTCTCAAGAGTAAACTATCAGGCTGAGTATCAGTGAGCCATAGGAGACAGTCTGTGCTTTAGTAAGTGTGTGGAATAGAGGTAAACTCTGGCCTGCCTGCATGTGTTATGTGTTGTGTAGTAGGTAAATACAGAGGCAGTAAACCCATCTACTCTAAAAACCTCCCTTGTGTGTTGGTCAGATAATTTTGTTTTGCTTAGTTTCTTGATCACTTCTCTAATATGTTTTGGTTTTTTCAGAAACCTAGAGTTTCAGTGATAACAGTCAAGGTGTCCTTTCTTACAGGGGCCAGACGCCTGCTGAGTCAGATTTCCAGGTGCTGGAAATTGCTCGCAAGTTGGAAATGTACGGCATCAGGTTTCACACAGCTTCTGACAGGGAGGGGACCAAGATTAACCTGGCTGTTTCCCACATGGGTGTCCTTGTGTTCCAGGTAGGCAGAGAGGGATGTGGTCGTGGCAGGGTGGTGATGTAGTGCAACTTGGTCAGGTTCCTGCTATGTTTATTGGTAAATTTTTGTTCTAATTAATAAGACAGTAGATTTAGAAGATGAAATTTGCATGTTCCCTGAGCCAGTCTCTTACCCAGTAGAAAAATGGTTTTCTTGTCCTTCTCTTACACAGTGTGATTATTCTTGCTGTCCAGGAGCCTGTGGACCCCAGCTGATCACTGACTCCCCACCAGGGCTGCTCTGGTCCCCAGGATGCCCATCTCTTTTCAGTGTTCATTCTGGTGTTGAGCCAAAGGTCATTCCTGTAGAATCTTAAACTGCAGCTCTGGGGTCTGTCTTCTTTCTAGGGACAAAACTCTGCTGAGCTATGAGAGTTTAGTGACAGGGACTCTGGGTACCTCTAATAGGCAGGAGGGCACTGGAACTAGAAACAGAAAGCCTGGTTTCATCTGTGTGAGCTCAGACAGGAGGTGGAGGAGCTGCTCCCTCTGGTGCAAGAGGCAAGGTCTCCTTTCTGGTGTGGGTCCAGGGGAGGGATGAGGCAGCTCCCTGGAAGTGCAGGCTCAGAAAAGCCTGCAGTCAGAGTGCAGGGCAGGCTCTCCACATCTCGGCTGTTCTGCACAGTCTACCAGCCAGATGGGGACCTCTAGGTGCTGTCACCAGGCCCTGCACATGGGGGCCACTAGCTCAGGAGTACACCCACACACACACACACACCCCATGGTTAAAAGGCCTCATTGCAAATACTCTGAAACCTACAGAAGAGCTAAGAGAATTAAGACAGCAGAGAGAGCCACCCTGTGGCTTGACCCAGACCTGATCCTTATTATCATTTGGTCCATTTGCTTCAGGACCAGTACTTCCTCCTGCCTGCACCCCTACCCTCCTCACACATGGTGCTTTCTCAAGTGCTAGAAAGTGAATGGCGTACGTCTTCACCTGAGTCCCTTCGCCCGTGTGTCCGGAGAATAGGCTGTTCCCTTATACATCCACATCCATCACCACTGAGATGATTGATACAACTCCTTATCTACTGTATTAGTTTCCAGTTTTGTGAGCAGGCCACGTGGTGTTCCTTTATAGCTTTTGCTCCCCAGGGCTGGATCTAGTCTGGGATCCCATGGGGCATGTAGCCCTCATGTCTCTGTTCTCCTCGGTCCTGGGGTGTTTCCACGGCCTCTCCTTTGTCTTCAGTGACACTGATAGTATTGAAGAGCTGCCCTTTTTATTTTTAATAGTGTATGTATCTGTTGTATTGGATGTTTCCTTGTGATTAGATTTGGTGGAATGGTCCAGCTGGACCCCGCCAAAACGTTGTGTCCTTCAGACTGTCTCACCTGGAGGCACCAAGAACCATTTAACTTTTCTTCACTCCCAGCCTGCCCTGAACCACCACTACCCTCCCACAACTTTCCCCTCCAGGGCTGTACTTCTTCAAGCGGGGAACAGTGTTTTTCTTGGTTTTGGTTTGGATTTTTGTTTTTTGTGGTCCTTGTGATTGAACTCAGGGTCTTCACACTGAGCTATATTCCCAGCCCTTTTAAAATTTTTATTTTGAGATAGACTCACTAAATTGTGTAGACTAGGCTCAAATTTGGCAATCCTGCTTCAGCCTCCCAGAGTGGTGGGATTACACATGTGCACTGTCACACCCAGCTCAAAATGTATAATGTTAACACTGATTTTTTTTAAAATGTACTAAAGCCTTATTAAAGAAATTAAGTTATTTTCTACAATAGACAAGTATGTTTGGTGTTGACATTCTAACTGAGAGTCATTCCAAGTAAAATGGTAACATGTCAGGCAGGCTACTGTGCCATCTGTCAAGAATGTAACTTTAGCTGTCTCCAGTCCATGAGAATGGAGTGAGCCTTCAAATTAGGAATGTGCCACCACATTTGTTTCTTGTATTTCAGGGTACCACCAAAATCAACACCTTCAACTGGTCCAAGGTCCGTAAACTAAGCTTCAAGAGGAAAAGATTTCTTATCAAACTCCACCCTGAGGTCCATGTGAGTATTTAAGAGAAATTGTTGGCTAGAATGTCCATATTGAGAGCTTTTTGGTTTTGTTCTGTTTTTTTGGGGTTTTTTTGTTTGTTGTTGTTGTTGTTGTTGTTTGTCTTTTGGAGAGAGGGTCTCACTATGCAGTTCAGACTGGCCTTGAGCTCACCTTGTAGCCCAGGCTGGTCTCGACCTCACAACGATCCTCCTGCCTCAGCCTCCTGAGTGCTGGGATTACAGGTGTACGCCACCATGCCCGGTTCTTGTTATTTTCTTTTTTGAGAGGTTTTTACACTTGATCTTAGCCAAAAGGCTGAGAAGTGATTTTTAAAAACTACTTTGTAAGTCATTTCAGTACCAGGCACACAAGAGTTTAAGGACAAGAGTTGGGCTTGGCATCTGGAAGGGCCTGAGGGCAGTCTGCCCAGCGGGTCTCACCCTGACCCCTCAGAAGTTTGTTATCCACACCCCCAGTGACAGCATCCCCAGAGGAAGCGCATGTCTGGCAGGCTTCCGGGGCTTCTGAGAACCTTTGGTCATCATAACCACGTTGCTGTCTAGGTGATCAAGGTGACAAATGAAGGTCAAGGGGTACTGAGTCCTGCCTAGAGGACAGTGAGAACTTCTGTCCAGCAGTGAGGCCACCCAAGTCTCATGTTTCCATGGTTCAGAAATTGTCCTCAGGCTAGCTTTGAGAAGTCTTGATGATCAAGACGTAAATATTCCTATTAGAGATTGTCAGCAAAGTTATAATCACGTATGAATTACTGAAATGATTAAAAGTGGAAAAAGTAAATGTCTTCTAGTTGGGAAACCTCAATATTTAAAACTGTTTAAAGATATTTAAATTGTTCCGTTTCTTTCATACAAAGCAAGTTAGAAAATAAAAGGATTAGCTGAGCCATGGTGGAATTAAAGCTTGAGATGCTGTGGTGGCTGTAGCCGCTTAGACATATTCTGGGTCGCAGATTCAGAGCTATTGGACCAATCAGAAGAAAGGCTCTACTCAAACCTCAAGAGGCCTGTGGCTAGCAGGGCATTTGTCAGATTCCAGCTCCATGTGTCTTGTGTGGATGTGTATGCTTTGGGTAGAGGCTTGATGGGATGGCTCATTATTATTCTACATCTGTAGATGAAAGTAGGAATACCAAACACACATACAAAATGCAAATAAAAGGCTTTTCTTTCCTGTCATTACAAAAGTGGTATCCATGAAATTCTGAGAAAGGAGAGAATTACTACTCAATTTACAAAAACAACTGTTAACTGGAATTACATATTTCAAAGTCCAGGGCCATTTTTTTTTTTTTTTGGTTTTGGTTTTTCTCCGGTACCGGGAACCGAACTCACGACCTTGCGCTTGCCAGGCAGGCGCTTTTTGCCGCTGAGCTAAATCCCCAGCCCCCAGGGCCATATTTGTATTGTCAAAGTTCAGGGCCAAAGTTCGGGAAAGAGTTATATTTTACATCTCTAAGTACATAGATTTTTTTTTTAATTTTAAAGAGAAAAGAACAAAAACAAAGATATAAACAAAACAACATAAAACAGTAAAAAGATACAGAATTTCAAAACAAGGTGATAGGAAATTAACAATAGTTGTTGTATTGCTATTATTATCTTCAAAGTGATACTCAGATAACCAGATCTAGGCATGTAAGATTGATCAAAGAATTAAATATTAACTGTTCCTTTCAATAAACCAATAGAACTTAGTAGTATAATTACCTTAGCTATCTTATGTATATATACATATATATATTTTTTTTTTCCCTTCCTTCTTATCTGTTTTCCCTCATCCCAGTTGTTCTTTCCTTTTGAGCAGTTTCTTTTCCTTTCACAATATGTATTGTACCTTTCAGATTTTATTTACTCTTTCAGGTTCTTACACTAGGGAGGCAATACGATGTCTACACATGTGAATCTGATTTATTTCACTTACAAATATGGTCTCTGGTTGCATCCATTTACCTATAAAAGCCTCTAGTTTATCTTTCTTCATAGCTCACTAATACTGCACTGTATAAAAATACATCGTTTTTTTACCCATTCCTCAGCTAATGGGCATTTGGGTTGTTTCCAAGATTTAGCTATTACAGATTGTGCTGCTATAAACATGGGAGCACATATATCATTGTGGTATGATGTTTTTAGTTTTTCTGGGAAAATTCCCAGAAG
>NW_004955542.1:327039-328816 GCF_000276665.1 Chinchilla lanigera | reverse complement strand
TTTCTAGAGAAAACAGCTATACGTGAGTGATCAATTAAATAATCATTGACTATTCTCAATGGTTGTTGTGGGAAACACATAGTAATAAACATACAACCATTTACAAAATAGCATAGAAACAATACAAACATTTCAGAGTTATGGACAGAGTGGTAGGAAATTATCAGTGGTTGCTATAATACATGTTAGTATCTTCAAAGTGGTTTCTCAGGAAAACAGAGATATGCAAGAAAGATCTAACAAGTAGTTACAGCCTAAGGGTTGTAAAAAATAGCAGATTACCTCCTCACCAATGACTGCTTTCACTGAAGTGTGACGGCTGGAAGGAAGGCCAGGATTGAAAAGAAGGACCGAGAGACTAGCACCAATGTCCAGCAACAGGCTGTTTACTTTTTCCTCTATAGTTGTGATTACCCGGGGCTCCTCGATGGAGATGATGGTCTGGCTAGAGGGAGAAGGCAGAATGTGCCCTAGACCCCTTCATTCCTGTTGGACTAGCTGGTAGGAGGGGTCTGAGCTCTGGGCCTTCACCTGAGAGTGAAGTCCGACCTTTAGTGGTCACCTTTACAGTCAGGGCATGGCCCAGGGGGCTTCTTAGGGCAGTCTCTCTTGAGGTGGCCTGGCTTTTGACAGTGGTAGCAGATGAATGCAGTAGTCAAGTTCTTGGGGCCCCGAGAATCAGACTTAAGGTCTGTTTCTCTTAGTGCTGCATCAAGGCAGCTGCTTTTTCTCGGTCTCTTTGTTTTCTCTCCTTGGCCTCTTCCTCATCACGGCTAGAAAATACTGCGGAGACAATTCTTACTAACATGTCAAGTGAGCTATGTGGGGCAAAAGCCATGTTTTGTAGCTTTTTTTCTACTATCTGGGGCTGACTGAGTAATAAACTTACCTTTAAGAATAATTTTATCTTTAATTTTTTTAATATCTTTATTCTTATCTTTTTCTTTTTTAATATCTTTATTCTTTCTTTAATATCTTTATTCTTATCTTTAAGAATAATTCTACTGAACTGGGATCCAGGGAAGTATGCTTTATCAATGCCTTTTGTAAGCGATCTAAGAAAGCAGAGGGGTGTTCCTTTTTTTTTTTTTGGCCTCTGCCTCAGCCATCAGTGGAACACCCACACCAGTCGTCTCTCCAGCATCCCAGTGCATTGGGACCCCGCAGCCACTTAGTGTCCTCTCCCCAACTGTCAACACAGGCGGCAGGAATATGTGGATGAAATGCTTGACCCGCTAGTCAGTCTCAGCACCATCAGGTGCAGAATGTCCCAGGCAGGTAACCTAGACATGTACCTTCTCCATGAAGGTAGTTCTTTGGAATCTGAATATTGGGCACCCATGTAATCCATGAAGTCTTGGTGTAGACCTCTCCGGAGCTCCATGTGCTCCTCCACTGCAGCCTGTACAGTCAGGGGGAGAATGGCTTCCAGGGAGTCTCCCCAGGTATTGCACAAGGTCCTCCTGGTTTCCAGCTCCCGAAGAGCTCTCGTGTCCCCAGTCAGCTCGACCTCTGAGTCATCAGCTATCCTCTGTATTCTCGTGTTCTCCAAGTCCTTGTTCAGCAGCTGCTCTTCCGCTGACTCCAGATCTTTCTCGTTCTCAAGGGCAGGGCCAAGAGCAACTCATTGTGTGGCATGTTTTCCCAGGGGTTTCTCCATATCAGGATGGTTCACGCACGTCCCCAGATGGGCCTCTGTGGTCGGCGCGGGTAGGCTGATTGAGGCGGGCTGATTGTGTCGGTGCTTCTCTGTGGCATGATAGTTCTCGACCGCATG
>NW_004955542.1:290808-326383 GCF_000276665.1 Chinchilla lanigera | reverse complement strand
GGTTTCCATCATTTTTCTGTGCTCCTCTATTTTTTATCTTTCTTCTTTTGATACACAGAGCAATTCTTTCATTATGGTTGTCATTTCTTTTTTTACCTGAGTGATTATTTCTGATCTGATCTCCTCTATAGCCTGATGTGTAGTTCGTTGTTTACTTCATTTGCTATCATTTCAGAAATTTCAGGTGGGTGACTTCCATGGTCTTCTATGTTGATGTTTCCTGGACGTGTTCTGGGTGGGGTGGAGGGCTGAGATTGCATTTTTGTCCTTCGTTTTGTCATTTTCAAAGCCCCCTAGGTTTTCCGGGATTCAGGGTCGTTCCTACAGTGGCAGTGGGAGGCAGAGCGTGTTGTGTCAACCCTCCTGGGCTACTTACTGAGGCACCCTAGGTTTCCCAGCACTCAGGGTCATTCCCACAATGGCAGCAGGAGGCAGGGCACAGGGTCTGGGATGCCCAGGCAGCTCACTGAGGCTTCCCAGCACCCAGGTATCTTCCCAAGTACATAGGTTTTTAAGACTAAATAGAGACACCAAAGTATTACAGTGTTTGTGAAAAGTAATTTGGTAAAACATATCAGAAAGGTAAAAAATACACATTGTCTTTAAGCTCAGAATTTCACTTCTAGGAATTTTCCCCAAGGCAGGCAGAAGTCCCCAGCCTTTTTGTCCCCAGGGATAGGTTTGAGGGAGGACAATTTTCCCATATATTGTGCACTTTATTTTTATTATTGTATTGTAGTATATCATGAAATCATTATATAATTCACCATAATGCAGAATTAGTGGGAGCCCTGAGTTTGTTTCATTTTGGGGTGTTGGGGGACATCAACACCTGAAGTTGTGTTACTCACGTCCAGTCCACATAATGTCATTGTAGTTGCTGTCACTGCAGAAAACCCTGACTCACAAAGATAGAATGTTGGAAATGGAACCAGGCCTGTCGGTGCTTTTGTGGCAGCCTCAGGATATTCCACCTTGACTTGAATCCAGAATATGACATTTGAAGTTGTCTCAAACATACTTTTTTTTTGTTTTTGTAGTGGGAGTCAAACTCAGGACCTTATGCTTGCCAGGCAGGCCCTGTGCCCTTAAGCTGTATCTCTGGCTGACACATACATCTGAGGCCACCAGTGTTTGTGATCTCAAGCTGTTGATTCTTTTCTGGCACAGACAAAGTTGGCTTATTTACAGTTGGGTCATAGACCTATTCCTTCCCAATTCAAGGGTCTTTTGTGGTTGGGAAGTTATGCTTAACTCTTTGAAAGCTAAAACAAGTGATCATGCATTTGCTAGGCCTTGGCTCAGTGTCTTTCAAAATCTCTGTGGTTTGAAATGTCAGAAATCCCAGTGTTCGCTTCTCACCCCATCTTGGTTACTTTTTTCTCTCATTGCTGAAACAGAATACCCGATGCCCAAAATTAAGGAAGGAAAAGTTTGTGGTGGTTTCAGTCCATAATCAGCTGGTTCCAAGGCAGGGTGGCATAACAGAGGAGCAACAGTTCATGTTGACCAGAAGACAACAAAAGTAGCAAGAGCAAAAAGGGAGGAGCCAACCTCTTTTCCTCCCTTATGTTATGTGCAGGCTGCCTGCCCTAAGATGGTTATAGCACTCACATTCCCAATCCCAGCACTAGACAATGAACCAATCACAAACTCTAGATTCAGTTGCCTCCTCAAAGCCTGACTCCATGACTGCATGAGGTTTTGGAGGAACACCCAGACACAAACCATAAAACCCCATCATTCCAGTTTGGCTTTGAATGCAGCCATTTTATCTGCTAACTTGAACACAATCATTGTTTTCTCCTTAAGTGACAGATGGAGTTCATTGAGCAGGTTGAATATGTCACATGAGTAAGCAAGTTTTACCACCCATTATGTATCAGTGAAATCTGCTACCAGTAGTGATTTTTTTTTTTTTAAATCTCTGGAACAGCTCTCATAACTCAGAAACTCTGGTCAGTGACCTGCTTTAGAAAGTCACCTCACTTCACTGTAGAAGAGAAGATGTTTTGCTCCATATCTGTATCTTCACAGAGCTGCATGGACAGACATGAGTTAAGGGCATGTACTTTAATGTGGTTGATAATTTTAATCATATCCTACAAAGTGTTAAGTCCAGGTGTCAGATTTCAGCCACCGAACATTTCTCTGTGGATGACACATTGGGTAGACTCACTTTCAGAGGTGACATGAGCAGTGAAACCAAAAAGCCATCCAGTCATGGCAGCTGTGATGTGTGTGCGTGTACTAACACAAAATGCCCTGTTTTGTTTTCCTGATGTGTAATCAGGAAAAAGACTTGAGTAGTTCTGCAGCTGTGGTGTCAGTTGGCAAGAAAAATGCACATAATATATCCTCGTGCACATTCTCCCGAAAAACATTTCACACAGAAACAAGTGCTACCTTGTTGTCATCATCAATAGGCTTACGTACCACAGCGATTCATTAACCCTGACGGTTGTGCCTTCGTAGCTCCTGCTACTTCACCACCTTGTCTGTTTTGGTACAGGCAGAAGAGGATCACATGCCACCTTTTGAACTGTAGCCTCTCCTAAAAGCTCATGACAAGTGTCCCCTATAGCAGCAGGCAGGACCAACTCTTTACAAATAGTAGAGGGCTTCTTAGCTCTAGCAATGTTATGAACCACTGAGAATGATTCTCTCAGTGCAGATACATTTGATGAAGCGATAGCCTTCAATAACTGTATCTGTTCTTTATGTTCATGTTTTTTTCTTTTGAAAAATTCCAAAGGTTTGGCTTTTAATGCAGGGTCCTTGGACATATATGGCAAAGCAGTGTTGAAGGTTTCCTGGCTTTGTTGGGTAGCTATCACCACATATTATACAAAATGGGTTTGGAAAACACAAAACACCTGTTGCAGTGAATCCATATTTTAAGTAGGACTCAGTGTTTTCTTTTAAATGCAGCTTTCTCCTGCTGGCATCTTAGCTTCGTCTGCTGTCTCGTCACTGGGTCTTTCTCCTGTTCCGAGAAGCTCTCCAGTGACGTGTACTTTTCACTCATTTTGGCCAGGGTTATCTGTGGGCTTGTGCAATCTACGACTGAGCCAAGTGCGTGGTGAGGGGAAGAGGCGCAGGGGGTAGCAGTAAATGAAATAATGAACGAGCTGACTGCCAACTGACGCAGGTGTGGGGGTCTGACCTGCAGCCTCCACCAGATGCAGCTGTGCCAGTGAAGCACAGCCAGTTGCTCACCGCTACAAAGCCTGCCACCACATGCAGCTTGCTTGTTGCTTTCTACCCACTGCTAGGGTTTTGATAGCATCTGTAAGCAGTGGATTCACTGTGGTCTCTGTACCATCCAACCCCTTTGCTAATGGCAGTCTGTACTTGCAGCTGCTCCCCAGGGATGGTGTCACTGCCTCAGCTCCACCTCAGATCATCAGGCATAGTGCTATCTTCTGCTTTACTCTAGTAAATGAAGTCAGAAGTCTTACGATACAATTTTTAGAAAGCTTCCTGATAGATTTTTCTTTGTTTTTTTTTTTCCCAGTACCAGGAATCAAACTCACGACCTCGCACTTGCTAGGCAGGTGCTGTGTGACTAAGCTAAATCCCCAACCCCCCTGATAGATTAATTGTGGAACTGCCTGTTGTGTGATCTCCTAAATATATTTGTTCTTGTCCAGTACTTTATTGGGTAGGTTGCTACTTAAATCTTTGTATTTCATTCCCAGGGACCCTACCAGGACACACTAGAATTCTTGTTGGGTAGCAGAGATGAGTGTAAGAACTTCTGGAAGATTTGTGTAGAGTACCACACCTTTTTTAGGCTTCTTGACCAGCCTAAACCAAAGGCAAAAGCCGTCTTCTTCAGCCGGGGCTCTTCCTTCAGATACAGGTAGGGCCTTGTGTCACCTGCTTGGTCAAGAGAGGCATATCATAGGCTAGGGGAGAAGTACGTTCATGGGCAGTCCTTGTGAAGCACAGTAGCTGGGGAAAGCATGTCAAGTAAAATAGTAAGAAAACAAGCTTAACAAAAAGTTTGCCTAGAACGTTATTTATACTTATAAAACATTATAGAAAGTAACTATGAAATATATATGTATTTATGAGAGAAGATGGGCAAGTTTTACTTTTCCTCTGTCCTTAACTCTGAAAACCTTGCTGTGAATTACTTAAGTTATTTTTCTAAAGACCTAAACCTTTATTCACAGTGGAAGAACTCAGAAGCAACTAGTAGATTACATCAAAGATGGTGGGATGAAAAGAATTCCATATGAAAGGTAAGTTCTGTGATCTTCATGATATAAAGCAGGCTTGTAGGATTAATAGTTTAATATTTTTAATTTTTACTTCATTTCAAATAAGCATGTTTTTCAGTGTTAAAAAAAAGATGGATTTGTAGTATCTAAATAGATTTTGTATACATGTATAGATGTTACTTCTTAGCTTCTAGTCAATATGGCTTACCATATATAATAGTTTTACATTGTATGGTAATGTTTCAACCTGAAAATTCATGTTGAATTTTTCCATTTGTGTGGGTATATAATTTTTTCTCTTTTTGGGCCCTTTGTTTATTTGGATTCTTATTTCCTGTTATCCTGCCCAGATGCCCCTATTTTTTTGTTTGTTTTTTTGAGGCCGGGTCTTACTATGCATTCAGGGTGTCCTTGATCTCACTTTGCAGCCCAGGCTGGCCTCAGACTCAGCCTCCTGAGTGCTGGGATTATAGGCATGCACCACCATGCCCAGCTTAGACACCCTTGTCATTCCTGTGTGAGCTTTTCTTCATGAATACAGCGCATACTTGCTGCGCTAGAAACAGGCATGTAGGTGAGGAAGGTTTGGCTGCTCATGGTTTTTCTCTGTTGTGCAGGTGGCACGGCAAGACCCAGACATCAGTACGTGCTCTGACTGCAGACCTGCCAAAGCAGGTCAGTCTCTTCTGGTAAAACCAAAGCAGTGTTAATTATGTATCCTCCTCCAGAAAGTCATCTGGCAGTGTTGTAACTTACCAAAATTGGTCCTGCAGCAGCTCTTGCTCTGGGACTCTTGTCTTCAGAAAGGGGCTCTAAGTGGACCAGCAGTGCATCATGGTGTTGCTTAGAACCCACTAGGGGTCCTGAACAACTGTCCCCATGCCAGAGTGTCTTCCTAGCTGCATGATAGCTGTGTTCATGTGAGGGGGATTCATTATCACTACTGAGGCAATTTAAAGGTTCTTATTCAGTATAGTTCTTAAAATTTTAGAACAATTAGGCAAGACAAAACTTAAAGGGATACAAGTAGGAAAGGAAGAAGTCAAATTTTTCTTATTTGCAGATCATAGAAGATTCTAAAGACTACCACAAGATTTTTAGAACTGATGAAGGAATTCAGCAGAGTAGTGGGATATATAAAACCACATTAAGCTGGGTATGGTGACACATACCTGTAATCCCAGCACTCAGGAGACTAAGGCAAGAGGATCTCTGTGAATTGGAGGCCAGCCTGAAATACATAGTTTAAGGCCAGTCAGAACTACTTAGTGGTACCCTGTCTCAAAACAAAACAACATTAAAAATTGATAGCTTTACTACATACCAATAATGGACAGAAAAAGAAATTAGGAAACAAATTCTATTCACAATAGCTTCAAATAAGGTAATATACCCAGGAATCAATCTAAAAAAAAGAGATTAAAGACCTTAATAAAAAAAAAAAAAAAAAAGCCCTCTATAATGAAAAATTTCATGGCATTGAAGAGAAAAAGTAAAGAAGATACCAGCAGATGGAAAGACCTCCCATGTTGATGAATTAGCAAAATTAATATTGTCAAAATGGCCATATTACCAAAAGCCATCCGCCGATTCAGGGCAGTCCCCATCAAAATACCAATGATTCTGGGTGTGGTAGCACACTTATAATCCCAGCACTTGGGAAGCTGAGGCAGGAGGATTGTTGTGAGTTCAAGATCAGCCTGGGCTACAAAGTGAGCTCAAGGTCAGCCTGAACTGCATAGCGAGACCCTGTCTCAAAAAGACAAAACAAAAAAAAACGAATGACGTTCTTCACAGAACCAGAAAAAACAGTCCTGAACTCATATGGAAGCACAAAAGTCCCAGAATAACCAAGGCAATTCTAAGCAAAAAGAGAAAGATTGTAGGCTTTAATAATACTGTTTCCAACTCTTCTACAAAGCCTAGGTAACAAAAATAGTAAGGTACTGGCACAAAAAATAGACATGTAAGCCAGTGGATCAAACTAAAGGATCAAACTAAAGAAACAGAACCATGCAACTGTAACCATCCTATTCTGGGTAAAGGAGCCAAAAATACACATTGGAGAAATGACAGCACCATAAACAAATGGTGCTGGGAAAACTGGATATCTACCTGTACCACATCCAGTGCAGCTCTCAGAAACTCTCAGGATGAAGGACAGTAGAGGATAAAGAAATAAAAACCAGAGTCAGAATACAGAAAGCTCAGGTCAGGTGGAACCTCCTTTCCTAATGAGAGAGAAAAGAATTGCTCAGCCACCACAGTGCATTTATTTGTATGCTCCACAGGTTGATGTCATGTGACACCCCTCTGCCTAGCAACCTGTTCACTTGGATTGCCTCAGGCTCTCCGTGTACTTGCAGCTGGAGCAGCTTGTTCACATGGCTTGCCTCGGGTGCTCTTTGTTCTCGGGACTGGCCTTGCTCCAGTCCCACACATGTGATTGATCTCCAGCTTCAGCTACTTCCTATGTACCTGTAGAATATTGAAACTAGATCCCTATTATCCTCTTCAAAAATCACCTGAAAATGGATCAAAAATCTAGGTGTAAGATCTGAAACGTTCAAACTCCTAAAAGAAAACAGGAAATACTGGAAGCCACAGGCACAAAGACTTCCTGAATAGGACTGTAGTAGCACAAGAAATAATAGCAAAAACCAACAAATGGGACTACATCAAATTAAAAAGTTTCTGCACAACCAGAGAAACAACTAATAAAGTGAAGAGAAGCCTATAGTAGTGATGGCAAACCTTGTAGAGACTGAGTGCCCAAACTGCAATCCAAAACCCACTTATTTATTGCAAAGTGCCAACACAGCAATTAAACCTAAATGCTCAGCTGCTGGGGCAGTCCTGGGGCAACTTGGAGGGGGGTCTGTGTGCCCACTGCATCATGTGTGTCATTGGTGTGCTGCCACTGGCCTACAAAGTGGGAGAAAATCTTGACCAACTATTGTTTTCAAGAGAGATTAATGTCTGGAATATATAGAGAACTCAAAAACTTAACACCAAAATATCAAATAGTACAGTCAGTAAGTGGACAGATGAATTGAATAGACACTTTCAAAGTAAAAGTACAGGGCTGGGGATATAGCCCAGTGGTGCAGTGCCTGCCTGGTAAGTGTGAGGTCCTGAGTTCAATTCCCAGTACCCCCCCAAAAAAGCCAAAATAGAAGTACAAATGACTAATAAGTACATGAAAAAATGTTCAGCATCTTTAACCATTAGGTAAACACAAATGAAACTACACTGAGATTCCATCTCAGTCAAAGTGGCCATTGTCAAGAATATAAGAAACAATAAATGCTAGGAGGAATTTAAATTATTATAGTCACTGTAGAAATCAGTATGGAGGTTTCTTAAAAACTTTAGAGCTACCACTTGATCCAGAGAAGTTCAAGTCAGCATGCCAGGGGATACCAGCATATCCTTGTTTATTGTGGCACAATTCACAATAGCCGAGATATGGAGCGAGTCTAGGTGTCCGTCAGCAGATGAATGGATAAAAAGAATGTGTATATGCACAGTGGAGTCTTGTTCAGCTATAAGGAAGAACATAATTCTGTTATTGATGGGAAAATGGATGGATCCAGGGGCTATTGTGTTGAGTGAAATAAACCAGACTCTGCCAAGTATCACTGTTCTCCCTAATGTGTAGAATCTAAAGGACATTACAAGAAGGTAGAAAGGAGGCTGTTAATAGACAAGAGGAAGGAAGGATGGAAGGAGGGAGGGAAGGGGCTGGGGAGGGGTTGTAGGGTAAGTACTGGGGGGGTGGGTCATATGCACTGAAATATGCCACCGAGACATGAAGAAGGGCAGGGCAGAGAGCATGGGAGAACGAAAAAGATCAGAGTATGTGTGTTTATGTATGATTCTACCAAAATGAAATCCATTTGTCTATATAAAGAGTAAAAAAAGAGTGAAGCCAGGTGTGGTGGCACACAACTGTAATCCTAGCACTCTGGGAGACTGAGGCAGGAGGATTATAAGTTTGAACTCAGTCTGGGCAACTTAGCAACTTAGACTCTCTCAAAATGGAAAAGGGGTAGGGATATAGCTCAGTGTGAATTAAGACCCTTGGTTCGATTGGAGTATGGCCAAAGAAAAAGAAAAAGAAAAGATACATATTATGCAGACATTCTTGCTATGATGTGTTTGGCAACTGTGTTAAAGTACAGATATACTTGGCTGCACACAGAGACACTTCATAAAAAACATTTGAAGGAATGTCCCAAGTGAGACAGCAGCTGTCCATGCCCTTGTGCTGACCGTTCTGTTCCTAACCTACCTCACAGCAGTCTCTTCTGCTTTCCTGTTTGCATATTAACTTCCACATGCAAACATGATTGCACATTTAATGTGACCACTTTGAGGCAGGGTTGTCATCTCTTTCCTCATGCTGCTACATCGCCTTTCTATGGTTTTGATTTATGTACAGTGATTTTTTGATGACCTCTCGTTTATAGTGAATGGCACTTCCAGGAGTCCCACTTGTACCTCGCATCTTTTTTTTTTGTTTGTTTTTCTCCGGTACCGGGAACCGAACGCACGACCTTGCGCTTGCCAGGCAGGCACTTTTTGCCGCTGAGCTAAATCCCCAGCCCATGTACCTCGCATCTTAACGTTCATGTATCTCTAGCTTTTCTCTAATGGGTCCTTTAAATCAGAACCTTTAACTCTTCCAGGTTGTGTCTCTGAAGAGTCTTTTGGAATTAAAAGTGAATGTATTAACTATTCCTTTACAAAATTCAAATTTATTTCAAAGTATGAATAGGCTAAAAACCATATTTAGAGGGCCTTGTCTTAAAATCTAAAAGCCAAGCATAGTGGCACATGCCTGAAATCTCAGTGCAGGGGAGGCTGAAGCAGGAGGACTGCAAGTTTGAGCCCTGTCTGGACAACTTAGTGAGACCCTATCTCAAAAAACAGAAAATTTTTCAAAACTACATTTAAGCTTTCAGTTCTCTTATATTTTATTATTATTATTATTTATTTTATTTTTGTTTTTTGAGATAGTCTCACTATGCAGTTCAAGCTGACCTTGAACTCACTATGTATGGCTGGCCTCCAACTCACTGAAATCCTCCTACCTCAGCCTCCTGCCTCAGCCTCCTGCATGCTGGGATTACAGGCAATCCATCTCCACCATGCCTGGCTCTTACCTTGTATTTTAAAAGCCACAAAAAATGAGTATGGTTGGAAGGTTAAGAAAGGATGACATGATAGACTCTGGAAAATAGCTTATATTTATGGCCCATGACATGAGTGCTATTTTACAAGGTTGGCTCTGGCCTCCAGCAGTGGTGTTTTGCTCACATTGCTGTGTGCACTGCCTGTGTGAAGCTGCACAGAAGTTACTCGGTTCTGTCCCGGCATATTCACCTCATGACCCCCTAGTGGTGTTAGAGTACTACGTGTAGGAAGGCTTTTCTGACGCATGACTGCATCTCAGTGTAGCACACATGAGGGGGTGCTTAGCATGCAGAGAGGACACACCTGTGTCTCTGCACGTGGAATCAAGGTGAGGACATAGCTAGGGCACCGTGGAGAGGTGCCACCGTGTGGCTGCCTCACTGCCCCTCCGATCTTCTTGTCCTGCTTGGGGACTTCTCACTTCTGCTGTCAAGATGCCCCACTCTACACTGACTGTGCCCAGCCTCCCACCGCATCCACAAGTGGACTGTTCTGTCCCTTCCTTGAGGCTTAGGGCCCAGGCTTGGCCTTGTGCCCTGGCATTGGCATGGGGCGGTAGAGGGACTTTTGGCTGAGTGAAACCACTTGCTTCCTGTCCAGCTAGGGGTCTGGTACCTCTTAGTGAAACTGGATGCCAAACACATCTGCTTGCAACCTCAGGGTGATGAGAGGTGCACTGGAGAGGGCTGCCCTCGTTCGGTTTCTTTACTGTGTGAGTTTCACGCTATAAGGAAAGAAAACAGAACTCTAAGGGCTTATAAATATGTGGTCTGGGTTGGCTTGCAATACTGTCCACATACAAATCTTCTGTTCCAAAAGGGACAGTCTGGTGGGTCATCCTTCCTAACAAGCAAACAAACGAGCAATAGTTGGCTCTTCAAATTCCACTTTTTGTTGGTTGGTTGTTTGGTTGCAGTACTAGGGAGTGAATCCAGGGCTTTAACATACAAGGTAAGTACTCTACTGCTGAAGTACATTGCAGCCCTACTTTTAAATTTTATTTTGAAACAGGCTTTCACTGCATTGCCCAGGCTGGCCTGAAAACTTATGATCCTTCTGCCTCAGCCTTCTGAGTAGCTGGGATTAGGGGTGTGCAGCACTGTACCAGGCTGGCTTTGCAACTTCTAATGGTGATTTGTAATTTTTTATGTTCCTTTTTTCCTTCTTAATTTTGACCCTCAGAGCATCTCATTTACCGAGGGCTTGAGATCTTCAGCCTCTCTGTCTTCAGCAAACGCCTCCTTTTATCCGCTCGCTCCCTCCCCTGTGTCCCCACCTGGCCGGCCTGATTTCAAGGACAGCAGCAGCTCCCTCGCAGATCCCCTGGCTCCCTGCATCTCGAGTGCAGCTGTCAAGAATATGGCCACAAGGAGGAGCAGTGGAGCAGCCGAAGGCCCCGGCACCCCATTGGCCCAGCCACCCGGGTCCCCTGCACTCCAGTCTGGTCCAGGTGTCGGGTTTTGTCCTGTTGTGAGCAGCCGTGGTTCTGTGTGTCCCACGGGACAGAGTCTCAGTGCCTTAGACCTAGATGTGGGGAGGGCAGGCAGGGTGCTCAGAGCTGCTAGTGGAAATGACATTGGCGAAGACGACATCCTTCCAGACTTGTTCCTGTCCAGTGGGGAGTACGGGTGTGGCCGACAACGCCATGGGGGAGGCGCTGTTTTCACATTGACAAATGCACAGCTGCAGGTGTCTGAAGAGTTCATAGACGATGACCCAGCAGACATCTCCTTCTTTGCTGGAGGCTCAGAGGCATTTTCCTTTCCATATAGCCCTTTAGCCCCACCAGGGCCCCGGGCACTGGCCCAGCCCATTGCATCCCCTCTGCATGGTCTGGATGCCTTCAGGCACCCAGAGTCCGCCCAGTCCAGTCCAGACAGGTATTCCACTGAGGCAGTAGACATGAATGTAGAAGATGAGTTTGAATTTGGGGAAGGAAGTGACTTCAATGGCAATGCACACCCCTCAGATACCTCAGAGCTCTTTGAAGTGAAGGCACAAGCTAGCCTGATGCAGAGCCTCTTGAGTCCTTCTGACACTAGCTCACTTAGAAACAACCAGTCCGAAAACAGCTCACTGCATAACATGCCTCTGCACGGCGGGCTGTCTCTACACACCTCCAGCTCGGCTAATCAGTCTGAGGCCAGTTCCATGGTCAACTTCCCTGCCTACTCGATCCGCTCTGAGTCCAGCTCTGCCTTTCAGTTCTCTGATATCATCGACCAGCTAGAGCAGCTCAGCTACCCACCCACCACGGCCGAAGACTCCAGCAGCACAGACTCGAGCTCATGGGGCTCTGAGACTGAGGCCCCCCTGGATATGAGCCTTTTCTTCAGCAACCCTTTCACACAGACAGGTGGAGAGAGAGTCCCTTTTGATTTTCAGAACAATTTAAAGAATTTGACTCCAGGCGATCAGAAAGGGAAAAATTCATCTTGACCCTTCCAGACTCTCACAGAGAGACCGCCCCCATTTTCCAACCCATGCAGTTAGAGTGAGAATCATTTGCTTTAGAGTAGGAAATGATGTAGTTCATGCCAGATAGATTTTTTTCTTAATTCCTAGTTTATTACAGTTTTTTGAACATCGGTAAATTAAATTTTACTTGCAGTGGTGTTAAAAGCTGTGCATCCATCCGGTTTAAAGTAGATAAACATTTCCAGCTAGTCCTGGAGGCTAATAAATAAGCCTATGGGGCTTTGGTATCTTGGTACATATTTTGACTCAAAAACCGGTGCTATGTTTTGAACATTACACAGCTCTAGTTAAGGTTTTTTTGTTGTGGTGGTGATGTTGGTGGTGGTGCTGGAGTTTGAACCCAGGGACTTTTACATGCTAAGCACACGTTCTACCATTGAGCTACATGCACACCCTGCCCTCATGCTGATCTAATGGATTCTTTGTATTATGCCTGTTGATGCTGTTTTTGAGGTGAACCAGGCTGTTCATTGTCAATTAGGATGGAGGTTTTCTCTAATTTGTGCTGCTAGTGTACTGCACAAAATCTGTACTTAATGCCTCTGTGGAATCCTAACCACAAAAAAGCAGGTGGACCCACAACCTTCTGCATGCCAAGGATGTTGTTTGAACTATTCCAGTGCCAAAGGCCTCCTTTCTTTTCTGACTTGAGGTCCAGAGACAGTGCTGTGTTCAGATGGCCGGCTTACAAGGGTATTGGTTTGAAGATGTACTGAGTAAATGGGAAGTGTTTTCTTCTGTTCGTCTTCGTTGGGGCTGTGCTAGATGGTATGGTTGCAGTAAAGTAGAACCAGACCCATGAATGGGCCTGAGAGTCATGGTGTAAACTGACAGGGAGAGTTGTTTCTTAAAAATGATAAAATACAAGGAATGTCCCAGCGTATATAATGGCTTGGGCTCACTCTTTCCCTAGAAATGATAATTCTCTCACATCAGGTTCCTTGCATTACGTGCTGCTGGCCGTCTTCAGTGAGTGCTGCTGTGGACATCCCTCTGTCTCAAGGCAGTGGGAGGCATCAGTGAGCAGCGTGCTGAGGTGGTCCTGCTGGGTACTGTGTGGAGGGCTCCCTGGCCCACATCGTTGTCAAACTGGGTTGATGCTTATGACATAGACTGCAGGTGTTGTCAGTGGACCTTAGGAGAAAGCACTGCCATGTGACCAGTGCCACACAGATGCCAGACTGAGGCCAACCCTGGTCAGACACCATTGAATTTGTCCAAGTGCACTTGGTGGTGGTTGTCCTTTCTGATTTTATGTAGTAGTATACTCCTATATTTTAGATTTTATTTCCTTCCCAAAATGTCCTGCAGAAACTTTGAGCACTCATTTCCATTTGTGTGCGAGGCCTCAGGCTCCCTGCGTGGGTGGGTTCACTGTGTCTGCTGAGTCCTCCTTGCTCGGGGTCTCCTGGAGGTCTGGGCGTCCCTCATACGTCGGTGTCTCTGCTCATTGTTATTGGTTGTGTACAAGGAAGGGGTTTGTGGCTAACTAGATTGTGTAATCGTGTAATTCTCCATTTTTGTGGCCTCATTAAACCACAGTTTTAGCACTTCACTAATCTCTTTGGCCAGTGCCTGTGTGTTTATTTAGACTTACCTTGTCCATCGTGTTGAAGCAGGGTGCAGCTTCCCTTGCCAGCTACTGCTGCCTGTGGATGTGTGACTGGGGTAGAAGGTGGTGATGGACTTGCGGTGGTTGGAAACACTGTTTGGTGCAGCTTCTTTTCTCCCAATGTGTCACTCCAAAAATAAACATTGAGTTTGTGTAGGGAGAAGGCTTAATATGTATTACACTGAACTGTTTTTCCTAATGTTAGCATTCATAGGGTGGCTGATGGCTGCCCTTCCCTTTGTTAGTTGTTACCTAACAGATGTCCCCTTCGGTGCCGTGAAGTGACAAAAGTTGTCTTTTTCTATGAAGGGAGCTCACCGTCCAGTCTGGGCAGCAGCACTCTGCTGCCAGGCTGGGACGCCTGCCCTGCTGAAGCAAGTACTGTGGGGAGCAGGCCTTTCCTTTGGAGGTGTGGAGCTACCCGCAGAAGATCTCATCAGGCCCTCTCTTGGAGAGTACGAATAAATTCCTCTCTACACCACTGTCTGCTGGGCCTCCTATGAAATGGTTGTATCGTTTGTGTTTTCCATTAATAGAATCTCACTTTCTAGAGATAATTGTTTCATGGTTAATTCTGAAGTTTTCAGAATATACAAAGAAAGAAGGAAAAGTGTAAAAGCCCCTGCCATCCCATTTCAGCATTACTGGTACTCAGCCACTCCAGCTCTACCCCTCTCTCTCTCTTCAGAGTTTTGTAACAGGAGTATTTTAAAGAAAATGCTTACTTTCCTCAGAATTCCTGCATGGGTCTCTGGAAGAGGACACACTTTCTTCCTAGCCCCACACATACTTACACAAAACTAATAGTTCCTTGATTTACAATGCATGTTAGCATTTGATTTGTTCAAATTACTCTTCGACACTCTTTACTGTATCTCTGTTAGGTTTTATTTAAAAGAGTGAGCCCCACTCCCACCCCCTTTCAGCCATCCCTGCTGGGGCCTGGATCTGGTGCAGCAGCCAACCAGGACAGAGCCCACCTGTCACTCATGATGCTTGGCATTTGGATCCCTGAGACCACGGTCCCTGACTCACCAGTTTGCACAGCCCTGTGTGGCCAGCGACTTCTTCTCCAGAGACAAAGTACATCCCAGGTACTCTGGAGAGTACTGGTGGAAGTGTGCCTTCCAGGTCAAGTTGAACTTTTTGGCACCATTTGGAGAAATTGTGACCAGCCTTGCTTTTGCAATATCTGTAACACTTTAAGTGTCACAGTTTTTCCTTTATACTGAAAGAATCTATTCCAGAATCAACCTTCTGAATTCCTGCTTATGGCCTCCTGTCATGAATGTGACAGTGGCCTGTACCACTTCCAGGTGGTTCACAGTGCCCACTCCAAGGGAGTTTAGGAACAGGGAAAAAGAGTGCAGGCCCAGGTGCCAAGACCACAGCCATGGTACAGATCACATCCTCCTGCTGTGGAGCTCAAACCCAGCACTGCTTGTTCACCTGAATGGAAGATGGTATATGGAGCTTGAATTGCAGGACATCCAGTTGGCGTCAAGGTAGCGCAGGGCCTTTCCCATGTTGGCATCCCTGTGCTGGCAGTGGTTCAGCTTGGGAGCGGGGGCTAATGCATCTGACACTGGGCACATGCTGGGGCAGAAAGAAAAGTACAGCCTGAGAAGCACTACAGCCTGGAGCAGCTCACTGCGCATGTGGTGTCCATAGTATGGGCTGTCCTTGCTCATTGTGTCAGCCTCAGGGGGACAATGCTGAGGCTCCTTGGGCAAGGCACCTGGCAGGACTGTCACTGTCACAGCCAATGTGTCTGTGCAGAGAGGTGATAGAAGCTGGTATGTGCACACAAATGGGACAGTGGCCAAGTGTAACATGCAGCTATAGGACAGCAGCCAGTGGGTACATGTGGAAGGGAACAAGGCCCTGTAGCAGCTCTTGCAGTGCAGGGCTACTGTTGTACCCAGTACATCCACCACTAGCAACATACTCTGCCTTGGGTGGAATAGTTATTAGTTACTAAGTATATTTTTGCATTCATGTTTCAAAAATCGAGGTATTTTATGTAAGCAAATATATGCACATTTTAAGCCTAACAGCAGTATAGTTATGTGTTAACAAGACTGAGTACACCAAGAGATGTAATGATGTATACTGTGTAGTGGTTAAGTCACCAAGTATTGATATGTGCCTTTCTTATGTGGTAAAGGAATTCTTTACATGACATCCCAGTAGGATTCCCTGCTCCAGTTAACAGCTGTGTTTTAACTAGTGCCAATGACCAAAGGATGGGCGATAACATACCAAAAAAGTTTAATATGAAAAACTGTTAAGCCTGTCAGTTAAGTCATTCCCATTACTGTCACCTGCCATTACTGGTGATCGGGTCCCTTTTAATTGCTTTGGTGTATAGTTATCTCGACACCTATGTCCGTGAGCACACAGTGCCACACAGCACGGTGTCCTCAGCTGTTACCCATCCGTATGCCACTGATGGTCACTCAGGGTTTGTCTTCAAGGTACGCATGCTCCCTCCTAGCCTCAGAACACCAGAGGACGTCCGTCACTAGAACAGCTGCTTCGCAGATGAAAATACCATGTCCTCTTGGGAACTTAAAGTGCTAACAGTTGTTCTCAAGTCCATGGGGTCACATAGCACTTGTCTCAGGGCTGTGTGTATGGAAGACACCGTCGTGGCGGGCAGGTAGGCTGGCACTGTTGGCCTCCCCTGCACCACAGCCCAGGCTGTTTGTGCACCAGGCCCTTTCTTTTGCATGAAAGCACTTGCACTCCCTAAGAAATGAAGAGAAAGGAGCTGGGGTTTCCTTATGTATTTGAACTTGTTTGCTCTTTAAAGAGACATCTCTGTTGTCTGGATTGTGGTACTTACAAATTTGTTTTCTATTGAAATTGCCATTTATAAACTTGGAGATATGTACTAATTGAGAATTTTTAATTGTTTATTCAATAAAATAAGGAAATATTTACTATGAATTTTTAAATGGGCTTTTTAGCTTTTTTTCCCCTCTACCTAGTTTTTTTGTTTCTGTAAGTCAAGGATGATGTCACATTACATGAAGCCTTGCAGTAGACCTGAATGTTCACTGCCTCTTCACAGGCCTCCCCTTCACCGTGCTGGCTTCTGAGCACCTGCAGGCCCTGGTGCTCAGGTACGTTGCTGGGCTGTGCCAACAATGCCCCTGCTCTTCCTTGCTCAGCAGCGCTTTCTGCTCTGGCTCATGGCAGAGGGCTCATAGGGAATAGAGTCCGTGCCCACGGTACAGGCCTCAGGCAGCTCTTGGGGCAGTGGTGCGTGCTCCCAGAGACATTTTCTTCCCTCTTCACAGAGCAGTGCTTCTCTTAATGCTGGTCACAGTGGTGCCGTCAGCCTATGTTGACTGTTGCTATCAGCTAGAACCACTGTGTGACATCTTGGTGACAGGAAAAGAGGCCTGCCCCGGGTTCAGAGCATGCTTCAACTCCAAACCTGAACACCCATTTGGCCAGCACAGATTTTCTGCTACCTGCCTGGAACTGTCCACACTTCCCTGTCCCTGCACATACTTGGGATATGTGGAAACTGCCCTTGCTCCCTGGACAGCAGCAGTGAGGCCTTACCTTACTCTTCGCGGTGCTCAGAGTACAGAGCCACAGCCTCTGTGCCAGACATCTCCAGGAAGGGACTTGAACCTGGAACGCAGTGGGCAGGGTCTCCGGTGAGCCACATGACCCCTCTTGCAGCGCAGCCTCTGCTCTGCAACACATGCTGCGAACTCCTGTTGGAACAAGCTCAGACACCCTCCAGAGCCCACAGATGAACAGTCTCTTCCCATGAGGGAGGAGGTGCCCCTCAGGAGCTCGGGTCCCATCCTGTGGGCCTGCTTCCTGCCAGCACCTCTGCCGCCTGGTGCCCAGTGCTCAAAGACACAGTGGTGATGCAGTTAGAGCGTGGTTCACAGGGAAGCGGCTCAGGCTAATCTCAGTTCCAGAAACTGCTCACCAGGATCTTAAAATTAGCTCTGTAGGGTGACTGATGTAAACGGTGAAAACTATGAGGCCTTTAGTTTTTCCAAGTACATCAATTAAGTCTTCCTTAATGAACCTTGCAGACCTTCAGTCTTCTGGGGTCATCTCAGACTGCATCTTGAAGTTTTAGACAAAAAATACATCTCTTGGGGTTTGTTTGTTTTTGTGGTGTTGGGAGTTGAAGCTGAGGCCTTACGCATACTGGGCAGGTGTTCTACCACTGGACCACATCCTAGCCCCCCAGGGATCCATTTTATTAGAAGAAGCATGTCAAAGCACTGGGCTGCCTGTGAGTGCAGGAGGATACTGCACGCCTGGCAGGTGGCAAGTCTGGACAAGGACTCAGGGTGCCACTCTGCTATAGGTTAGTGTGCCTGCTTCTGTTCTTTGTCACATGAAGGATGGTACAAGTTAAAGAACTTAAGAGATGTTTTGATGCAACCTTTGGTAAAAGGTAGCCCCGACATGGATGCGCTGCCTTGATGACCAGGACGGCACTTCTTGGCAGTGGGAACATCAGCCCAGAGCTTAGCTCTCCATGTCACTGTATCCCAGCACATGCTTATCAGAAGCATCCTGCCAAGGTGGATTCAGGGGCTTCCAGCTTGCACAGGCTGGTTACCCGGCCACTGAATCTGTGATGGATTTCACCCTGTCATGCAGGTAATGAGTCTCGATGGTATCTTGGAAGAGGGATTGTTTTTGTCAGTGGCCAGTTGGTGCAGTTCCACTGTCCACAGCAACATACATCCCATTGTAGTCAGCCTGCTGTCCATCGTGCCAGCTGGTGGCCACTGTGCTGGTTCTGCAGCTCACTCAACTCCCAGTGTGTCCCCTCTCGTGAGATTGGTGGAGGTAGCATTTGGTGACATTCTGCAAAGCCACATCATTGTGACAGAATAGTGAGACATGGACAGCTAGACATAGGGTGCTTGGAGCTCCAGGTGGACCTACAGTTGGTGGCAGCCTTGGCATCCTGGAAGGTAGTTCTCGTGCCCTTGTGAGGGCACATAGTCATCTGGACAGGCTGCTGAGGAGGCCTTTGGCAGTCCAACGCACCGTGAGGGGGCAGCGAAGGGCTGCTGGCTCTGAGCATCGGCTGGGGTGGAGGTCAAGCGCCAGGCCCTTCCGGGCACTGTGGAAGCAGGAAGCAGAAAGCAGCCATGAATGACTCTCAGCAAAGGACGTCTGTTTTTCTTAATAAGAAAAAGGGCTTGTTTATTTAGAACAAAATGAGAGGGGAAACGTGTTCTGCATGTGTGGGCCGAGCTCTAAACTGCACAGCAGCAGCACCAGCTCTGCTGAGTGCCACTGGGCTTGGCCAGCTCAGAACTTTGTGTGACCCCTGTCTGCCTACACCCACCCTGGAAGGAGCCACCATAGCCAGGTCCTCACTCTGCACATAGGGGTGACACAGTGACCTTCAAGAAGATGAACACACAGAGCAAGGGCTGACTGGCATTTGGACTCCTCCTCAGGAACAGTTCTACTTCCCACTTTATTTTTCATCCAGATTGTGTGCAAAAGTGACCCGTGACATCCTAGTCCAGTTGTGAAGCCGGAAATAATCTTTTAGCCCACTGAGTCCGTGCTTATCTCAGTCTCCTGTGTAGCTCAGCTGTGCTGTTTTCTTCCAGGATGAGTGGTCAGTTATTTGAGCCAAAGTTTGCACTCCTTGCACTTCCTGTTCTCAGATCAACCCTCTACTTTGAATTTTGCCTGACAGCTGATTCTTCATCCATTGTTAGATATTTTCAAGGGTTGTTCATTACAGTGTTTTAAAGAAGAAAATGCAAAGTTATGAAAGGAAAGTGTTTGCCTTTCCCTCTGCATGTGATAGTCCTGAAACTTTCATCTCTAGTTAAATGAATAAAGCAGTGTCTTAACAGAAGTGAAGGTAAAGGCTGGGCATGGTGGCCCCTGCCTATAATCTCAGCACTTGGGAGGCTGAAGCAGGAGGATTGCCTCAAGTTCAAAGCCAGCCTGGGCTACATAGTTCAGGGACAGCCTGAACTACACAGCAAGACCCTGTCTCAGAGAAAAAAAAAGTGAAGGTAAGCACCAAAGTATAACTGCATTTTAAGTGACATTTCAACAGTTACCAAACGATGCTGAGAACATTCTAGAAATAAAGAATTCCACGAGAAAATCATCTTCCAGAAGTGGTCATTGTTGACAGTTTGAAGTAAGAGTTGTAAATGTCAAGTGACCCTTCAGGACAACCAGACTCTGTGCATTGCGGTCTTGAGAGAACTCACCTGCTCTTCCTGAGTGCAGCCAGTGCAGTGCCCACCAGTGGACATTCTGAGTTCACCCCTGGCAGAAACAGCTCAGTGAAGCATAACTGCTGTTCATAGCTCTCAATTTCAAATATTTTAATTTTGGAAATTAAAGAATCTCTCACCTCACGCTGTGGCACACACCTGTAATCCCAGCCAGCCAGGCAGCTGAGGCATGAAGATCACATCAAAACCAGCATGGGCCGGGCGTGGTGGCGCACACCTGTAATCCCAACACTCGGGAGGCTGAGGCAGGAGGATTGTTGCGAGTTCGAGACCAGCCTGGGCTACAAAGTGAGCTGAAGGCCAGCCTGAACTGCATTGCGAGACCCTGTCTCAAAAAGACCAAAACAAACAAAACCGCATGGGTATGCTCACTTCAGCAGCACATGTACTAAAACGAACAATGCAGAGAAGATTACCGTGGCCCCTGTGCAAGGATGGCATGCAAATTCGTGAACCATTCGGTATTTTAAAACCAAGAACCAGTGTGGGCAGCTTAGAGAGACCCCTGTCTCAAGGGTGATAAAAAGGGCTGGGGAGAGCTCAGTGATGAAGCACTTCCCTGGCGTGCACAAGGCCCTGGATTCAGTCCCCAGTGCCTTTCTTTAAAAATTGCATATATATACATGTGTAATGAAGTCAGTCATTTTGATACTATAGTGGATAGTTGAGCATTGTCTTTGTGTATGTAGGTGTATCCTTCAAGAGTATGTCTAAAAGAATTTTGTAATAGGGACTCCGATAACTCAGAACAGAACCTATTTCTGGTTACTACTACCTTGGATGTAGGGGGTTTGTTGTTACAAATTTTTAAGATTAACTCTTCACCATATCAGTTAACACTGAACATACTTTGTAGCTCCCTTTAAAGTTTAAAACATTTGTAGGACCCCTCCCTTTTAGCTATGCATTTGAATATACATTATCAATGAAAAGGATTCTCTAAGGTAGGGGAATGCTTGGCCAAATGCCTTTAATATCATCACAGGCCAGGCATGGCAGCACACACCTGTAATCCCAGCACTCAGGAAGCTGAGGCAGGAGAATCATCACATGTTTGAGGACAGTACATAGTGAGTTCAAGATCACACTAAACTACATAGAGCGACCCTATAAAAAAAACAAAACAAACAAAAAAAGCCCTTTGTATTGTCACGGCCCAGAATGGCAGAGCCTGAATCACACTGACCATGCTGTCACTTGAGGAGAGCACCCTGCTAATCACAGTGCTTGTTTTCCTGCTGTGCTTTTGGTGGCTTCAGCTGAAAGTGCTACAGAGACAAGGTCAAAGAGGCCTGGAGCCAGAAGGTGCACGGTGCACAGCCCCACGTTTAGGAAAAGTACATGTTTATTACTGTTTGCTTGACCCAGACTTTTGTTTTGTCGTCCCTAGCCATTCCCCATAGATTGGTTTTCTCTTATAGGGCCTGAGTCTGTAACTTGAAAGAGGTATGATTTATAAGGTCTGCTTTAGTTAACAGGTTGTTTTCCTAAACGTTTAGTGGCACTTAATGGCACTTTTAATCTATTCACCAAATTTTGTATTGACAACTGTTGGCAAAATAGAAGCTATTTACAATAATGATATCAACAACTTTTAGCGTCCACTGAATCAAAAGTAGTTTATTCCACATGAGCAATCTGTTGTAAAGAGGAGTTTCCTCCTTTGATGAGTTTTAGTGAGAGGCTGTTTACCTTGAGAAGTGTCTCTGCTTTCATGGCCCTGTTGGCCGTGCTGGCCAGGGCCTGCTTGGTAACCCCACCCTGTGCTGCATTGCTTCCCAAGGAAAGGCCATTTCCTCTTGTGTCACCTTCTGCTACCTGAAACTCGTCAAACCTCTTAAAAGCTCTGCCCACTAGAGCTTGCCGGGGGATGCACATCTTCCAGTGAGGTGCTATGTGGCCTGGAGACCCAGGCCTGAAGTGGCAATCTTTGGTTCTCATAATTGAGTTCGAAACATAGCTTTTACATGCTGAGTGATACCATTATAGAGAATAGAGAGATTTGGGTAGCTGCAAGACTTTTCTCTGAATTTTAGTTGCATAAATGGGCCTCAATGGGGCCAGGGTTGTAGCTCAGCGGTGCAGCTCCTCCCTGGCAAATGTAAGTTCCTGAGTTCGATTCCTGGTACCATCCAAAAAATGGGCTTCATCATTCAGTTCTGGATTATTAAGGCCAAAGAGGATTTGAGAGCACAAATACTAGACGGTACATCTTTGGAAGCAACTCTTCTCAACACAGGAAGACCTTGACAGTGCAGGGACTAATACTGAGCGGTCAGTCAGAACTTTATGTCATATTAAGGTTGTTTAGCATATTTTAACTAAATGTGTAATAAAGACAAGTTCTAATCAGCTGGTCATTAATAACTTCACTATAGTAGCATCGTCTAGGGTTTCTTTTATGTGAATAAATGTTTTCTGTTGTTTTAAGTGTATCTTGTAGAAAATTCCAGAGGAAAGTTCTGCCTTCATAAATGTCTGTTCATCTAAAGAACCCAGATAAGTGAAATCCCAACAGCAGCCAGGGTCTTTGCAGATCTCTGAATTTGTCAATGTGAAAATAAGGACTTCCTCCCCTCTGCCCTGCTGCTCTGGATGCTCTCAGGGCTGGAGGCCACACCCACCCGGAGACCACCTGGTGCTACGGTTCCCAAGAAGCTGCTCTGCACTAATCTGCCTGCACACTGAGGTGTTTTGGGGCAAATAAACCAAGTTTTTGCTTTATAAACTGGTCACTGTAGGTGCCTGCATGTAACTCTAATGAGAACCTTGCTCTAAAGTCAGCTATGGATGGAGTATTGGGATCCCGTGGTGTGCGTGCTTGCAGCCATAACTCAGATCTGGTCACTTCTGTTCAGCATTTTGTAAACTGATTTAATAATCATGGTTAGAAATAACGATGTTATTGGAAATGTAAATTTCTATCTTTAGCAGTTTTTAAATAGTATTTAAATTTCTTCTATAAAACTTTTAAAGACATCTTTAAAATTTAGAACTTAATTACTGGTTTGCCATAGGAAAAACATAAGAAACCTTTGAGAATTTTTTTTTAAAAGGAAATTTCTTCATTATAAAATGTATGATGAAATATGCCTCATCTTTAGCCTCCTTAAAATTATGCTGAAAATTCAGGACTTCTTCATTCAAAGGCAACCATTGTTTGAAGGAGGAGGAAAAAATAATTATTACTTACTGTAATATAATTCTAGATACCAAAAAATTTCATTAATGAGAAACCCAAGGAAAAAAATCATGAACTGAACAATTTTATATGATCTGGTTTTTCAGTGAGGTCAGTGAGTGTGGCATTAAAACAGCCCTGCCTTCCAGGTCGTGTTATGCAGGTGTCAGGCTGAAGCCCCTCCTCTGCACACAAAGCCCTGCCCTCATGCCACCTTTTGCTTTAAGTTCTTGTTGAGACTTTTGTTTTGTTTTTGTTTTTTTGTTTTTTTCCAGTACCAGGAATCGAACTCATGACCTTGCGCTTGCCAGGCAGGCGCTGTGCCACTGAGCTAAATCCCCACCCCCTTTAAGGTCTTGTTGCTTAGTCATACTACCCGTTAAGTCTTCACTAGAGCAGAAAGAAACCCTTAGAGATACAAGGGAATGTTGAGGGCCGCCTGGGCCCTGAGGGTCCACACCATCTCTTTTGGACTCTGATACTGGGTAGATCAGCCATCAGCTCATTTTTTATATGTCACATGTAGACCTGCCTGTGACAGGCCCCCTGCACATGTCCCAGAAAGTGCCTAGTCAGGAGCAACTCAGCAGGCTAGTGCCCCAGGAGAAGCATGGCTCTCAGCCAGCATCACACCCATTCTCATCTCTGCTCCACCCCGCCCTGTTCATTTCCAGGACTTGCTGTGGACAGTCCTCAACCTTCTCCCTCCAGCCAGAAGAGCCCACTGAGCCTGAGCCCTGCATTTCAGGTGGCTCTGGGCCCCGCTGAGCAGGGCTCATCCCCCCTGCTAAGCCCTGTCCTTAGTGATGCTGGTGGAACCCGGACGGATGACCCGGAGGAGCCGAGACACAAGGTGGGCTGCTGGAGGCCCCAGGGCTTGCTGGGACCGTGGGGGGCAGGGGAGGGTCTGTTCACACCCGTGAGCCTAAGGCACAGGAAATGGATGCCCAGTCCCTTTGTGAGGACAAGTTTCTTCTTTAACCCGCAGTTTTGACACCTTTGAGTCCCAAGTGTCTGGCTGGGTGGGGATGGGACAGGCCATGGTGGGGGGGCTTTCAGCCTCACCACCCTTCTCCTTTCTTTAAGGGCTCACTCCTCCCTCCCTGCTTCCGTTTTGCCAGTTCTATGGTAAGAAAAGATTTGGATGCAGAGGGAAGGTTGACCAGAGGCTGGGCCATCAGATGGGTGGAGCATAGGCCAGAGCCTGGGGGCAGTGGAGGAGGCTCCTGCAGGGAGGTCCAAGACGTGGGGCAGGACACTGGCTGAAAGCCCATGATGGAAGGCTGAGCTGCACCACGCCTCTGCAGTCTCTAGTGCTGGATACAGCAGAGTCTGCAGTGACACTCAGAACCTCATCACAGAGGCAGGGGATGCCACAAACCCAAGGCAGCCTCCACTCTGCTGGCCTCACCATGGTGACATCATGGTGAAGGCGGTCAGGCAGTGGGGTCCACCTGGCGTCTGGTTTTGCAGGTGGGCATATAAGAAAGGTTTGTGGAGTGAGTGGGCTTAAAATAAGCTTCAGACTGTGCTGTCCCTGGAAGGCCAAGAGGGAAGAGAGTGGGAAGGGCCTGCTGGGTCCTGTCACAGGAGAGGTGCTGTCCCTCACTTTCCAGACGCACCTAGATAGCTTCTAGAGGTTTCTCTGGGCTCATGGTTCTGGAGGTTTCAGTCCACGGTCTATTGGCCCTGTGGCTTTGGGCCTGTGTTCCACATCATGTTGGGTATGTGTGGCAGAGCCAGGCCTTTCGCCAGCGGCCAGGATGTGAATGAATGAGAGAGAAATAGGAGGGGCTGGGGGCCCACTGTCTCCCCCACACATGGCCCCCAGTGACCCAGAGACCTCCTCCTAGGCCTCACCTCTTCAAGCTGCCACCACCTCAACCTTTAACAGTGGACCTGTAAAGGGCATTCTGAACCAAGCCATAGCAGTGCTTTAACCTGAATTGACATAGAAAGCATATCTTGTCTGAGACCTGCATGTCCAGTTGGTAGGGCCCAGGAACTGAGCTTCCTCAGCAGGCAGCACAGCAGCCATCACCACATGCAGTAAGGCTAGCTCCTCCTCCCTGTACCTTGCATCCTGCCTCTACTCGGGCATGGCTACCTGGTGGCTGGTTCTGCTCACTGCAGGTTACTCCCTGTCTCCCAGCCTGCAGAACCCCTGCTGGCCACTTGAAAACTTAGCCTATTTGGCAGCAAGGCAGTTGTCCTGTTGGATAGCATATTTTTTATTTTAGAAACTTAATGAAAAATCTACTTGTTTCATTGTTTCTTTGGTTAAAAAAAACTTGAAATCTGTTTCTAAAACTAAATTTTTTCCTGTTTGTTTTTTTTCTTGCAGTACTGGGGATTGAACCCTGGTAGAACCTTACACCCTCTAGGCAAGCACTCTACCACTGAACCACATCCCCAACCCTAACCCTAAACTTAGTTTCTTACTGAGCATATTAACAACAGTGGACTCTGTGAGGTGCTCTGTAAGATGACGACTTGTCACACTGGAGTGGTCTGGCACTGACAGGGCCTGAGGATAGCAATGCAAGCACCCCGAGCGCCATTCCGCAGAGGACAAGTCCTGTGGCAGCCCTTGGAAGCTCACAGCTCTGGTCTGCCGTCTCCCCCGCTTGTCCCAAGGGACATCTGCATGCAGTTTCCGGCTGGTGCTGAGCATGGTGGGCTGCTGGGCTGGCAGGGACAGCCTTTGCTCACCCTTGCTAGCCCCAGTCCAGTCCATCACCCACATTCAGGGGCCGCTGAGCACACAGGCTTCTGGGGGAGCTGTGCTTGGAGTCAGGACTGAGACTCTGAGGTGGGCTCCCACCCAGTCCTCTGAGGCCTTTTGAACCCATGTACCCAGCAGAGCCACCACAGGCTACTGGGAGCTGTAGCCACAGAATCACTGTTTTATTTGTTGTGTTATTTGGTTTGGATTTTTGTTGCGGGGGTGGTATCTCACTAACTTGCCCAAGCTGGGTTCAAACTTAAGATCTTCCTGCCTCAGCCTCCCAAGTACCTGGAATTACAGGCATTCACCACCACTCCTAGACAGATTTACTGATTCTCTCCCGAAGGACCTGGGTTGGAGATCCATAGTGCTCCCATTGGTGTGTCAGCTCTGTCCATTTTTTGCATGTGCATCTGGCTGCTTGGCTGTGTGGAAGAACAAGGAACAGCCTGACCCTCTGGGCCTGTAAGGAGCAAAGGCTGTGGCTGGTCCCCCTGCTCCCCAGGGTCTCCACGTGATACCCTGTTTCCCTCCCTTTCAATGGAAACTGGTGAGGACCAACAGCATGTGGAAGGTTGGCAGCCAGGTGTGGCAGAAGTGTCCTTCCAGGTACTTACATGGGGCTGAGAACTGGAGATGCACTCCCACAGTGGCAGGGACAGAGGTTGGCACCGGCCATGCTCTCCTCTCTGAGCTGTTCTCGCTGCCACAGCCCCTGAGTGCCATCCTTGGGGGTAGAGCACTGAGGCTCCCAGGCTTTCTTTCCCCCACTTGGTTTCCATGGCTGGTGCAGCCTGAGCTGCAGCCCTTTGTCATGGCTGTGGCACCTGGGAGGAAACTCTCGTCAGTGATGAGGCTGCTTTGGAGGCATCTCTGTCCCCGGATGGGGCTGCTCTGGGGTTTGAGAAGTCTGATTTCTATAGAGCAGCATTCAGTTAGGACTTTGGAATTGGGCCTCACTTAGAGGTGACTGTGTGTAGGCAGTGACTTCACTGTACATCCCTCCCCACTGAGCCCACGGCCAGCCATTCATGGGTGAAGCAGCCAGAAGCCCTCATTTGCGGGGAAGCTGATGCCTCCCTACCACAGATATGGGCCTCTCGGCGTCAGTTCCAACACCAGGTGTTCACAGGGCAGTCGAGCTACCACCACCACACGTGCACAAAATAAGATGTGAAAGTTGGAAAGTGACTCAGCTGCTCTGTTGGGAAGGCGGTCTAATGCTTCAGGGTCAGTGTGGGAACTCCACAGGGACACGGCAGGGACCAGAGCCATCACGTGGCTGCCAGTCATCTTGGAGGAGCTGGGGGAGAAGCTGCCGCAGGATTCTGGGGGAGAGGTTAGCAGCACCCAGTTCTAAAGGGCTTCAGTGGCCATGGGTTCCAGGGTGGCCGGAGGATGCCAGCCAGCATTATTAGTGGGCTGTGGGGCACATGAGATGGATGCACTTAGGCCACCCTTTCAGCTACAAGGTACTCTCCAGGGATCCACCTGCCCTGAACTCAGAACCACAGGCCTAGGGAGGAGGATGCAAGCTCCATGGCAGCTTCCAGCTCTCCTCCTCAGCCCCTCACTGCTCCTCCCTGGTTTCTCAAGTCTACCTCAGCCTCTTGTGGTGAGACTCAGCTCCCACTCTTCCTCCCCAAATTCTCCCTCCCTTCTCCAACTTTGGATGATGGTGACTGATCTTTCCCTTGGCTCCAGCCAAGACCTGCTGCTGCCACCTTGCTGGCTTTATCTCTCACATGCACAGTGCCATCTTATATGGCTGGTGCAGATGCCTTCGCTGCCCCTCCTTGTCTGCTTGCATCTTGAAGTCCAAGCAGATCAGAATGCATTCACAGGGGGGGCTGGGGATTTAGCTCAGCGGCAAAAGCGCCTGCCTGGCAAGCACAAGGTCGTGAGTTCGGTTCCTGGTACCGGAGAAAAACAAACAAAAAAAAAAAACAAACAAACAGAATGCATTCACAGGGACTCCCAAGACCCCAGAGCACCCAGAGGCAGATGGCCTGCCTCCCCGCAAGTTACCATTTCATCCCCCTTTACCACCTCCACTGCCCCCTGCCTCTGGGCCTCTGCCTTGTTTGCAACCCACCCCATCACTCCAAGTGAGGCTGCAGGCCACCCCTGTTTCTCTCCACTGCCAACCCTACCCTCCTCCACCTTGCATTCTCTGTGGCACTTCCTGCCATGATTTGTGGCTCCCTCCTTAACTGTGCCTTGTTTCCTGTGCCACCGCTTGGCAGGCTGCCTGCTCGGGGCAGGAACCTTTGCACAAGGGTTTGGAGCTAGCATGTGGTAAACCCATGTTTGCACAGTGAACACGTAGACCAATTGCCCTAAGAAGTCCACCGTCTGAGAGGGCTGTTTGTGAGCTGTGCAGGGATAGAGCAAGTCTGTGGTTCCTGGCAGGTGCCAGCAGAGGGGCAAGGGGCTCAGGGTGGGGAGAGGTCCTGTGAGGACAGACTAAGCACCTCAAGGCCAGCGTGGGCCACATGCTTTGCCGGGACTGCTGAGTAGGCAAGGTTTGGAGTATGTCAGTCACCGACTTATCTAGCACCAACAGGTTGGGCACAGACAGCTCTAAAGGGGAGTCAGGAGTTCCCTGGACAGGTCTAGCTTGGGCCACCCTATGGGTCACAGGAAGTGGAAAGCTAAGCTTAGGTTTTGGGGTCAGGTCCACTTCCACATTCAGAAAGTGCATCAGCCAGCCTAGTGCTGTGCTGTAGGGACCTTTAGAACATACACTGTTTGGTCATTTTAGTGACTTTGGGGATTAAATTCAGTTATTTATCATGTCACACACACTTATATAACATACACACTCGCTGCTTTCTGTCTGTTAACCGGCTATGCCACTGGCAGTGACAAATGAGCAATAATTTCATCACAAAGCCAATAACAAGCTCAACCCTGTTTACGTATATTATTTGCGCAACAATTCCTTTCTCCAAAGGGTAATATAAAGAGAAAAACATGTGAAGGAGCTACCTGGGCTTAACTGTGACTGTACTTAGAAGTACAGTAAACCCCTTCAGAAGTTATGACCAAAGATCTCATGCTGGTGTTCACTGGAGCAGAAGAAAGCAAGTTTAAAGACTTCAGATCTTCCCTGAACCCAAAAGGGTGACACGCTCACGGCCATCTCACCTTCTTTCAGCGCGTGCCAGAAGATGAGGCTTATTTCATAGCAAAGGAGATTCTTGCTACAGAACGAACATACCTAAAGGATTTAGAAGTTATAACTGTGGTATGAAACCCCAGTCCTTGTTTATTTTTATTTTCTTAATATGTCTTAAATCTAAACATAGAGGTTCTCTCCTGAGAAATAGCTACTGATAATCATTGCTATATGTATAAATTTTGTTTAACTTATATCTTTCTTAAGACATGATGTTTAAGGTCAGAATATTAGGTCCAAGTTTTTGTGAAGCTGAAAAGCTGGAAATGTGTCCATTTCAAACTTGTTAGAATTGTTTTGCTATATTTAAAGATTGGGTGGTCAGCAAAGGAATGGGTAGGGTGCTAGCTTGAGCCTTTTTCATACACAGTGTCTGGAGGGTCTTGGCTGGGTGTCCTGTGGCCACAAGCCCTCAGGGGCATGCTCTCTGGGTCCCCAGCAGAGGCCGTGCCTCCCGTCATGCCAAGCTTTTCCCACAGTGGTTCCGCAGTGCAGTGGTCAAGGAAGATGCCATGCCCACATCCCTGATGACCCTGCTTTTCTCCAACATTGATCCTGTCTACGAATTCCACAGAGGCTTCCTGCATGAGGTGGAGCACAGGCTGGCACTCTGGTAAAAATGCTGCATGCTGGGTGGCCACCCATTTCCTGGACCCCCACACGTAGGAAACCTCCACCTTCTGGATGCTCACATGGGTGGCTCCCCCTTCCAGGACTCCTACTGCACACACTGGTAGCTCTCTTGCCCTGGACCCATACATGGGCAGTCCCTGAGTGCTACCCCCATGGGGAGGCCCCTACCCCTATTATCATCACTGCTCTCAAGAATTTTCCAGCATCAGAAACTAATTCAGAAAAACCAGTATGTCATTGAAATATATTTTTAAATCCTGTAGAGAGATCTAGAAATTTAACAGTAACCTTTATTCATCCTTCTTCAGAAAAGAGAGTGAAAGGATCAAGTTAAAAATGGGTGAACCCTTTTTTATGTGGTTATAAACTTTTTTAGAGAATTGCCAAGACATATAGTAATTGTTTTTGTCAAAGGCCACCTCAAAGTATCCCATCATTCCTGATTGTGACTAGGACAGCTAGTAAAGCTACCATCAGATCATTGTGTTTTCTGTCAGCTTTCACGGGGTTTGACCTTGTTCCTCTTTACTCCAGGGAAGGGCTCTCCGTTGCCCATACGAAAGATGATCATCAACGAATTGGGGACATCCTACTCAGGAACATGCGTCAGTTAAAGGTAGGTCAAGGCTTTTTTACAACTCCAGGCCTGGCATGAAAGCTGTGGACGAAAACAGATCTGTTCTCAGCATTTCCCACAACAGAAACTATCCCCCAAAACAAACTCCTCCTAGTGTACCCTGGAACAGAATTTCCCACAGAACAGTTCCCCTCAGAATAGAGTTCTCTTCAGAGCAGCATTTCTCTCAAAGAAGCATTCCCTCAGGATGGGGTTGCACTAAATGTAGCCTTTGTAAAACAGTGTTCCTCTCAAAACAGCACTCACTTCAGAGCAGGGTTCCTTCACCTCAGAACCCAGAGGGTTCCATTCAGAACAGTGTTCTCCAAAACAAAGTTCCAATCAAAACTTATTTTATTTCAGAAAAGGATTCCCCAGGACAGAGATCCCCTCAGAACAGCATTCTCCTCAAAGAGGGTCTCTCTCAGAATACTGTTCCCCTAAGAATACATTGCCTCAAAACAGGCTTCTCCTTAGAACAAGCTTCTCTTCGGTACAGTGTTTCTCTCAAAATAGCATTCCTCTCAACCACCTTCCACAGAGGACAGTTTCCCTACGAATAGCTTTTCTGAGTAGTGTTCTCCTAAGAACAGCCTTCTCTTTAACAGTACTGCTCCAAACAGGATTCCCCTCAGGACAATATACCTCAGAAAGGGCTTCCCTCAGAATATCTTTTCCTTTCACATTATTTCCACAGAACATAGGCTTTTTATCATGTTATTCTCAGAATAATGTTCCTCAGATAAGGTTTTCCTCTGAACAGATTTCTCCTCAAAATAGCTTTCCCAAGAAATAATGGTGTTCCACTCAGAACAATTTTCCAGGACAAGGTAATCTTCAGAACAGAGTTGCCCCACCAGGAATTGTGGCACACATCTGTTATCCCAGCACTGGGAGGCTGAGGCAGGAGGACTGCTGTTAGTTCAGGTCTGTCTAGGGTACATAGTGAGTTCAGAATCAGTCTGAAATATAGAAAGAGCCTGTCTCAGACAAACAAAAAGCAAAACAGGGTTATGCTTAGAGCAGCAATTCCTTCAGAGCAGCCTTTAGCTCAAAATGTAATTCTTAACAATAGGGTTGCCCTCAGAACAAGATTCCTCGGAACAAAGTCTCACTAAGAAAGCATTGCTTAGAATAAGGTCCTTCTCAGAATGGTGCTCTCTCAAAGAATACTCCCTTCAGAACCAGGGTTCTCCTTCAAGTAGCTCTTCCCAGAGAAGTGTTCCACTCAGAGAAGAGCTCACTACAAAACAAGATTTCCCTCAGAAGAGGATCCCTTCAGAATAAGATTCCACTCAGAACAGTGCTCATCTCAGAGTAGGGTTGCTCAATACAGCACTCCCCCCAAGAACAGTTTTTTGTTCAGAGCACTGTTTCCCTCAGTGTTTCCCTTTTCCTCATAGAGCTTTTCTTAGAACTGGGTTCCTCTCAGAACAGAGTTCTTCAGAACAGTGTTCTGCTACAATAGCACATCTCAAAACCTGCTTCTCAGAACAGTATTCCCCAGGACTAAGTTCCCCTCGAAACAGCTTCCCTTCAGAAAATCTTTCTCCATGACAGGCTTACTTTGGAACAGAGTTGCTTAGAAGAAATCCTCCCTCAGAATACTGTTATTCCCCTCAGAAGAGAACTCCCTTCAGAACAGGTTCCCCTGAGAACAGGGTTCCTTTCTAAATAGGATTCCTCTAGAGCAACATTTTTCTCAGAAGGGTACTCCCCAAAACATCATTCCCTAAAATGTTTCCCCTCAGAACCATTTCTTCAGAACTTTTTTTTAAAAAAGTTTCCTCAGAGCAGCATTTCTCTCATAACAAGGTTTTCTTCAAGAAAATGCTTCTCAGGAAGGGGATAGGGGTCCCCATTAGAGAATCTTTCACCAGAATATTGTTCCCCCTGGAACAGCCTTCCCTGAGAATAAAATTCTCCTTAGAACAGCATTCCCTTCAATAGGATTCACTTTAATACAGAGTCTCCCAAAGCATATGTAGCCTCAGAACATCATTCGCCAGAAAAGAGTTCCCCTCAGAATAGCTTTTCTCAGAGTACTGTTTCTCTCAGAACAGCACTTCTCAAAGCAACTTTCCCTTCAGAACAGGGGTTCCCTCAGAAGAGCATTCTCTAAAATTTGTTTCCTTGGAGGACCATATTCCCCCACAGAATTGTCCCTCAGAACCAGGGTCCTGTCAGAATATCTTTCTCCAGAACATACTTCCCCTCAGAACAGTGCTCTTCAAACAAGGTTCCCATCAAAAATTACCCTCAGAACAGCATACCCCATAAAGTTCCTCTTAGAACACATCTTCAGCACAATATTCCCCTCGAAACAGGGTCCACCTCAGAGAAGGTTCCATACGTTACAGAGTTCCCCTCAGAACAAGCTACTCCAGAACAGAGCTCCCCTCAGGACAGCATTCCCCTAACAATGATACCTTCAGAGAAGGTTCCTTCTCAGAATAGAGTTTCTCAAAACAGATGTCTCCAGAACAGACTTCAAAACAAGATTTTTTAGTATAGCATTTCTCTGGGAAAAAAAAACCTTTCCCCTCACAGTGGGTTATCTTCAGAACAAACTTTCCTTTGGAACAGAGTTTCTAAAAAATATTCACCTCAGAATATCATTCCCTTTATAACAATATTCTCCCAGATAATAACAATATTCATCACAGAACAGCTTCGCCTCACAACTCAGTTCAGAACTTAGTTTTCCTAAGAAGATGGTTATGCTCAGAATAGCAATGTTCCTCTCAGAACAGGATTCTTCAGTATAGGGTTCCCCTCATGGTGATATTCCTGAGAAATGGTTTCTCCTCAGAAGAGTTCCTCAGTACAGGTTTTGCCTTGGAGTATCTTCCCAGAGTAGCATTTCCTCCTAACAGCATTCCTTAATGCAGTGTACCTCTGAGAACATGGTTCTCTTCAAGGCACTCTTCCCCTCAGAACAAGGTGCCCCTCAGAAGAGCATCCCCTTTAGAACATTGGCCCCAGATGAGATCTCCCTCAGAGTAGGGGTCCCTCAGAATTCAGTTCCCCTTAGATCTAGGTTTCTTCCAAAACAGCATTGCTCAGAGCAGTGTTTCCATCAGAACAGTATTCCTTTAGAGCAGGGTTCTGTTCAGAACAGGGTTCCCCAATACACCATCCCCCTCAGCAAAGTATTTCCCTCACGATGGATTCTTTCCAGAATAATGGACAATGTCTACCAGAATATTGCTCCCCTCAGGACAGGGTTCCCCAGGTCATGATACCATAGAAGAGTTCCCCAGACAGGGTTCCTCTGTTGTAATGTTCCCCTCAGAGTAGTGTTCCCGTATCTGGTGTGGGACTAGGGTGCTGGGCTCATAATTCAGGCTTTTTCTTTGGCATATTAGAGCTCCATGAGGGCAGTGTACCAAGAAATGCAAAAATGAAGTGACTTCTGGATAGCCATAGCACGGTGAGAGAAGCAAGATATTCCTTCATTAGTGTCAAATATTGGGTTAATTAACCTGTAGTTATTGCAGGCTGATCAGGCCCACAGTCTCCCAAGTGAGTGGACAGCAAAGGCTTAAATAAATGAGACAATTGAAATGATTTCAGAGCTCCAGGAGGGACTAACTCTTACAGCTTTGATATTCTCTGAGTTTAGCCAAAGATTTCTCTGGGCAGCCCGTATTTATTTGGTTTTCAAACAAAGGAGGAGGATACTCAAGAAAATGTGGGAATCTCCCAGGGCCTTGGGAGAATTTTCCCAAGTAGTAAATTATGTCAATCAGGAGAACTACCTTATCTTTAGGTTGGCGTTTATTGTAGGAGTGTGGAGCCTGAAACTGCAGTCTCCTTGTAGTTATAATTGGGGTTGGAGCCAAACGGCCTCAGCTGTGGCCTTATCTTGTCCTTTGAGGAGTCACAGCTTTACAGGTAAATACAGGCCTCAGGGTGAGCTGGGACTCACAGAGGTTTACTTACTATGAGTCCTCTGCCCATCCCCAGACAGATCTGTTTCATGCAGCATATCCTACCGCCTGTAGCGTTCTATTAAGCACATCAGTTTAACCTTCTCAAAGGTAGCGGCTGACAAACCTGTCTGGAACAACCAGAGTCCACGTGTGAACACTTCAGTACACGTTGCTAAGATGTTAGGCCTGGCTGCTCCCTTACCCCAGTAACTGAGCCAGTATGACTGCTTTGCCCCACGCACGAGCGACACTTCTGGATCAAGGTTGGAGCTAGGCTGAGCGTGTTTGCTGAGTCCTGTGAAGTGAGCTAACCCTGCTAGCCTCCATTCTTCATCTCTATGGTGGGAAGAAGGCCCTTGCTCACTCACAGGGCATCAGGGCAGTGAGCAGTAGGTTGGGGGAGCCCTGACCCCCACAGGCTGGAATGAGGGACAGGTCAAGGTGGAGTCTGAGATGGCAAAGACAGAGCTCCAGGGAACTAGAGAGACCCTGGCTGCCCTGTCCATCCCTGTCCTGCCCTGTCAGGATCACCAGCTGTATCTGCTGTCCACAGGGGGAATTCTGTTTTTTTGTTTGTACCAGGAATCAAACTCAGGACCTTGCGCTTGCCAGACAGGTGCTTGTGCTGCTAAACTATACCCTGGCCCTCCACAGGGGGAATTCTGCCCACTCCACATCTCACCTAAACCTTTGTGCCCCAACAGGAGTTTACCAGCTACTTCCAAAGACACGATGAGGTCCTGACAGAACTGGAAAAGGCCACCAAACGCTATAAGAAGCTGGAGGCGGTGTACAAAGAGTTTGAGCTCCAGAAAGTCTGCTACCTGCCACTCAACAGCTTCTTGCTGAAGCCTACCCAGCGGCTGGTACACTACCGCCTGCTGCTGAACCGGCTGTGCAAGCTTTTCACACCTGGGCACCGCGACTATGCTGACTGCTGTGGTGAGTGAGGTGCCGTGCCCTTGTGCCTCGAGGCTGGAGGGCTAGGAAGTAGGAGAGGATTTGCTAGACTTTCCCTCCTGGTCTCCCCTCCTCCCTCAACTACTGCAGGGGAGCAGGTCCCAGGTAGGCGCCTGGGCTGCTCACAGCCCCAGAGCAAGGCCTTTCTCAGCCTCACAGCCCAACAGCACAGAGAAGGACTGATTGTCCTAAGCAGGGCCCAGGGAGTGTGTGCTGTGACCAGGGTGGTCTCCTGCTGCCAGGAGGAGGAGGTCACCCACATCCCATCTGAGTGACCTGATTTCTGTCTTGGACGCCTTGGTTCTAAAGCTTAGAAACGTTTGGGTGAGGCCACTTTTTCCGGTAACTTCCGCTTCTGGCATAGATGGACTTTGTCTTTGTCTTTTTTCTTTTTCTTTTCCTTTTTTTTTTGAGACAAAGTCTCACTATGCAGTCCAGGCTAGTTGCTAAATACCCCAGGCTGCCCTCAAATTTGCAATCTTCCCATTTCAGCCTCCTGAATGTGGGATTACAGGCACGTACCACCATGCCCAGCTTCGACTTGGTTGTTTTCA
>NW_004955542.1:268912-290474 GCF_000276665.1 Chinchilla lanigera | reverse complement strand
GAGTGCTGGGATTACAGGCGCCGCCACGCCTGACTCCCAGCGACCTTTTTTAACCTACATGTAGGACTCCAGTTGTAGCATAGATTTAGTCCAGGAAATTGTCTGGAAGTAAACTTACTGTTGCATTAAAAGTAAAGATGAAGCCAGGCATGGGTGGTACATACCTATAATCCCAACACTCGGAAGGCTGAGTCAAGAGGATTGACACAAGTTCACAGCCAGTCTGAACTAGATAGTGAAACTCTGTCTCATTAAGAAAACAAATGAACAAAAAACTTTCCAAGCATGTTAAGGGACATATGAAATTATCACAGCATGCTTACCATGTTTCTCATCACCACTTATAAACCACAGCAGTTACGGAGCTAGGAGGAGAGGATGGCAGGGGCTCCAGGTAAGCAAGGAGATCTCAGTAAAACTGGTCTCACAGGCTGATGGGAAAATAGCACAAGTGTATTCTCAAGGGTTTGTAAACTGCCACTTTGATACAGCACTAAGAGCTCAGCCAATCAGGAGTGTGGCAAAGCCCCAGTGACAGACACATTCTCAGCTGCCCTTCCAGACCGCAACCCATGTTGGACACAGGCCTGTCAGGAAAGGGCCTGTGTGAGGAGAGGCCATGGTGTACAGGAGCCTCTAGCTCTTGGGCTTCCTGAGAACCAGAATTAAACTCCTACCCAGAAGAGGGGAACTTGAGGCTGGGAGTGGAGAAGGCATTTCTGCTTAGCCTTCATTTTGATGGCGCTGGGCTGGGGATTTAGCTCAGCGGCACAGCACCTGCCTGGCAAGCACAAGGTCGTGAGTTTGATCCCCGGTACTGGAAAACAAACAAAAAAAAAAAACACTTCGATGGAGCTTTCCCAGAGCATTGCCTGGCCCTCGCTGGGTGTGTACTATGCGGGGATGTCACCATCGCATATTGGCTTTGTGTATGCCACTGTCCCTCTGTGAGGGTGCCATCAGATCTGAATCCTGTGCGCAGCTTGCTGCTGCATCCAGGGCCCCCAAGTGTCGTGCAGAACCTGTGTGGCAGTGCAGGGTCCTAGTGCTACGCCCTGTGGCCTGGGCATCCCCATGTGGTGGCACAGAGTGCCATCCAGGGCAAAACTGGGCCGGACAGCTGTGTGAAGCTGAGCCTCTGCCCAACAGGATGTCAGAAGGAAGGGCTCACCCTTGAGCTGGTCGTGGGGGTGGCCAGGCTGGAAGGGTACTAGGGCATCATACAGAGCAGATGCAGCTGCCAGGACTGCGTGTGAAGACCACAGTGGCATTCTCAGTGCCACACTTGAGTCACTTGTGAAAGAATGATTCTATCCATTATCCATGTGGACTGCTTGAGTGCTTCCCTCTCACCTGCTTTCTCCTCTGATCCTCTGAAAGCTTCTAGGAGCCTGTGAGGAGGAGGCTGAGAGCAAGGTGAGTCAGGAACAGGGCGGGGCTGAGTGAGATTGGGGTTCCTGTCCAGCTGCAGGTTTCAGGAAGCAGAGGGGTGAGCCCAGCAGGAAGTTGGTTCTGATAACGGAGTGATCCGAAGAGTGGCTCCAACAATGGAGTTGCATCTTTGTGCTCCAACAGCTGCAGGGGCAGAACTGGGTTGGCCAGGCAGCTGTTCCAAGCATGGTCTGCTAAGGACTGGGTGGACACTCTTGATGTTTGATTTTGTTTTGTGTCAGTGAGTTTTCCCTTCTGATTACAAACCTTTTAACTATAAGATAGGCATCAGAGCCAGGGATATAGCACAGTGGCACAAGTGGCTGCCTGGCAAATACAAAGTCCTGAGTTCGATTCCTGATACAAAAAAAAAAAGGCATCACTTGTAAGATGCAAAGCATTTATCCTTTGAAGCACAATAAAGCATTTCCACTGGGCCAATGTTGGCAGTCAGCAGGGTGGGGAAGAGTGAGATGAGGTTGCCTGGTCTGGCTGGCGAGGCTGTGGCTGGGGCCGCTGTCCTGCATGGAGTCCCAGCACAGTGTTCCTTGAATTAAAACCTATCTTTAAAATGCCAGTTCCTACAAATGGTGGTAGGAGGGGATCTTTGGGGACCTGGTCTGAGGGGCCTCTCAACACAGACGCCCTGAAGGCCATTACGGAAGTGACCGCTACTCTCCAGCACAGTCTTATCCGGCTAGAGAACCTGCAGAAGCTGACAGAGCTGCAGCGGGATCTGGTGGGTGTGGAGAATCTCATCGCTCCTGGTAGGGTGAGTAGCTCTGTTTTGGGAAAGGGCTTGAGCTGGTTTTTTGTTGTTTTTTTTTTTTTTTTTTTGAGATCTTATGCACATAAAAGAAAATTCACTCATTTTAGGTATGCAATTCTGTGGTCTTTGGTGAATTCACAAAGTTGTATAATCATCATAATTCAGAACATTCTCATCTCCAGAGCCATTAGTAGTCACTGCGTGTCCCAGGAAAACCCATTGGTAGAGAGCCAACTGCAAGCCACCATGCGACAGGGGAGGTGGAAAGATCCAGAACCTCGCAGAATGCAATTTAGTGAGGACTTGCACAGCAAGACCAGTGGACCCCCAGAGTTTGGGTCTGAGGGAAGGGGCTTATATAATGCCTGTGACAAAAGTGACTGAGAACCAGAAAGCACCTAGATTTCTCTCAATCATTGGGCACATCTGTGGCACTGACAGCACTGAGGTCTGTCCTAAAGCCCTAAGCTTTTTATGTCTAGCTCCTTTCACTCAGCATCATTTCCAAGGTTCATCTTTGTTGTAGCCACTATTTACTCCTTTGTTTTTGGAGACAAAAGTCTTGCTATGTGTCCAGGCTGGCTGTTAGCTCACAATCCTCCTGAGCATCTTCTCATATGATCATTGGCCATTTTATGACTTCTTTGGAGAAATATCTATTCACATCCTTTACCTTTTATTTTATTCAGAATATGTAGAGAACTCTTAAAACTTAACAGTGAAATAGCAACTGATTGATTTTTTTAAAAAAGAATTCTTTAGATATCCTAAAGACTAGATCCTTATCAGAATATAACTTGTAATCTATCTCCTATGGGTCCTGTCTTGTCACTTTTTTAATGGTATCATTTACAATACAAAAGGCTTTAATTTTGATGCTGTTTGAAGTTATCTAGTTGCTTGTGCCTTAGGTGTTGTATCTAAGAAACCATTGCCCAATCCAAGGTATGAAGTTTAACCATGTGTTTTTCTCCTAACATTTTGTTTTAGCTCTTACAATTAGGTCTTTGATGGATTTGAGTTAATTTTTTTATATGGTATGGTGGTGTCCAAATTTGTTCTTTTGCATGCAGCTATCCTGGCTTTTCTGCTCATTGGTTAAATTATCTTGTCACCCTTATAAGAAAATCCGTGGACCATGTATGGGGTTTTGGGCTCTTGCTTCTATTCCATGGATCTAGATGGCTGTTGGCTGCCTACTTTGTCACCAAAGCGTTTTTCACTGAACTCATTACTGTTAACATAAGATATTGCATGGTGATTTTTCCCTTCTCAACACAAACGTGTATTAGTGTGCATATCAGCTGTGTTTCTGTTAGCCTGGTGGAAAGTATTGACATGAGTATGAGCTCCAAAGAATGAATCGCACTAGAATATGCAGGCAGATAGCCTCACTTATAGAGTTTTGTTTTGTTTTGTTTTTGTCATAATGGGGATTGAACCCACAGGTGCTCTACCACTGAGCTATACCCCGCTCATTTTCTTTCTTTTCCTTTCTTTTTTTTTTTTTTTTTGAGACAAGGTCTCGCTAAATTGCCCAGGCCGAGCTTGAATTTACAATCTCCTGTCTCAGCCTCCTGAGTAGCTAGGGTTATATTAATGCACCACTGCCCCTGAGTAGTTTGGACTTCAGTTGGGTGCTGGGGTCTCTGTGGTGATGAACTGGGCTCTTTCAAGCTCTACAGGATTTGCTGCTGCCACCAGAGCATGTGACCATTGGCTCCCATAGTAACCACAGCACTAGGTACCCACCCCCCTGGCCTTGAAGCCAGTCACAACCGGCCAGGACCACACAGCAGGGCTACAATGGTATGCAAGCCTCATAGCTTACCTAGCCCCACTCCATGGAGTGTATGTGCACCCAGAGGCACTCCTCCTGTCTGCACTACCCTCCTATCCGGTGCCCATGGGCACAGTCTGTACCGTCTGTCCTTTTAGTACTTGGGACGCTGAAGGTAATGATGGTTGGCAGGCCCTGGCACACTCCCAGAGCCCTTGAGCTCCTTTTCCTGTGTTTTAAAGGAGCACTCTGGACCCCACTCAAATGAGGGGCTCTGTAGGGCTTCAAGACTCTCACTTCCTACCCCTAGCACAGGAAAGGAGGCAGTGTGGGGGGCAGGGGTCTCCAGTGGGTGAGGAAAGAAGGGCTTCTCTAGTCCTGGTGGTGGGGCCCACCTCCACCAAGCACTGCCCAGGAAACAACATGGATGGCTCTTTCATTCTCTCAGGGTAGCCTCGTTCCTTGGGGTTTTAAAGTCTCTGTGATATTAGCCCTGGGGATAGATAACTCAAACTGCCTAGTAATTTGTGGGGACAGACCCTCACCCCATTTTCATGCCCCTTTCTGCCCTTTTCCCACAGCTGGGCTCAGATGACCTTGTGACTGAAGCTTCTGGTGGCCTCTCTATAGCAAGTGCTTACCCTTCACTTGGTATCTCTAGCCCAGGGGCTGTTGGTCAGAACCAGACAGGCAGTAGGGTGACCAGGGCACTGCTGGAGGCGGGAGGGCCTTGCCAACAGGGTCTCCAGGGAGGGTCTTGGAGAAGCTGGCCCATCCTCACCCTTGGCTGCACCCCACCTGTCTTTCAGGAGTTTATCCGTGAGGGCTGCCTCCACAAGCTCACCAAGAAGGGCCTACAGCAGAGGATGTTCTTCCTGGTAGGTCCCCAGCATGAGTCCCACATGCCGCAAGGAAGGGGCACAGCTCTGACAGAGTGGCTATGCATGGTTGCAGCCTGTCAGCCTCCCTTTGCCACTCAGCTCCCAGCAGCCTCAGTCCAAGTGTGTGACCTCTGAGTCACAGGGTAGTCAGGGAGGTCCCCAGGGTGAGGAAGCGAGAGCAGCAGCTCCTTCTGGCCCCTCACCTGTTCTAGACTCCAGGAAGCTGTCTGCAGGATCAGCAGAGGCCTAGGGCAGCAACGTCCAGGCAGCTGTGGCTGGGGAAGGCTCTAGCACCCTTTGGCAGGCAGGAGGGCTACTGCTGGCCAAGCAGCACTGTGGCATCAAGGAGCTACCAGTGTATCCTGCTCCTGCCAGGCTCCTTTGCCAGTATCTAAAGGTTCCAGCCAAAACGGTGTGGGGGAGGCCACTGAGTTACACCAGCCAACATTCACCCAGGCCAGCTACCAGATCAGCTAGTTTATGTGCTTACTACTTACCTCTGGTGAAAAATGATCAAACACCTTTTATTGCCAAAGATCACCAGCAAGCTGAACATATCTGATAACCACTTAATGGCCATCTAAAATCCAGGAGGGTTTAACTACAAGGATGTTGAAGCTTTGTCCCTTGCTTTCACAATTAACTTATCTGAGGCTCTGTCTATTAGTTTTCCGATATGCTGCTATACACAAGCAAGGGCATCACAGGGAGCAGCCACTTCCGGATTCGGGGCCTCCTTCCACTGCGTGGCATGCTGGTGAGTGGTACCACTCTGCCTCCCTCATATTGTAGCAGTTTCATACCCAGCTGTGATGGCCATATTGCCTCAGAGGACCCTCTGGGCTTCTCCACATTTCAGGTTGTTCTGTTGATGTTTGGAGTCCCTATCCTCAGCCAGCCTGTGGCAGGCACCCCTAGGCTGGCCAGGCCCTTTGATGCAGGCCTGTGGTCTCAGCACCAAGCAGGACAAACCTGGCCACCCTTAGCTCAAATGGGGCTTTAGTGGCCAGCTTCCTCCACAAGCCATCTCTGCTGGTCACCTTCACCCACAAGTATAAGCAACTTCTTTCCGCTTCTCTCTCCGGAATGGAATTCTACACCTCAGTCCCAAGCTCTGTGCCCTCTCCCCTAGGCTAGAGCCTCTCATCCACATCACACATGTGCCTGCATGCCCTTGGGCCTGTGCAGTGATGGGACAGCCATGGACCATCAGAGGAGCAGAAGCACTTCATTTTAATGCTACTACTAGGGTTCAGTGCTCTTGTTGCTGATGAAAGCCCTGCCTGAGGTCACAGAAATGTACAGATCTGGAAGTTGTATGGCTTCATGTGGGTCCTCTTAGGGAGCCATAAGGTGAGGCGCATTCAGCTTTGCCAGTGGTCATCTCTCCCCAGCCCACTCTCCCTCCCCCCCAGAGCACACAGGCCTCCCTCCCTGTCCCCTCATCACCCCACCAGTGTCTGCCCTGCGCCTCTCTCTGCTTAGCTTCTGTGATAAGGCCATGCAGCCGTCTGTAGTATCTGGGCTAGCTTCACTGCTGGCTTAGTTTGATCAGTTTGAACAGCCTCCTCTGCCCTCACTGGCAGCAGGCCCTGTTATTTTAGTCTTTCAAAACATAATTTTATCACAGAAAAAAAAAAAAAAATCATGTGAAAACGAAAGATAAAGCCCCACCTACTTCAGCCTCCAGGGCCACGCACTGTGACTGGTCACCACAGTGCAGTCGCTTTCTGTGACTCATCCCAAGCACCTTCTCACATCTGGCCTCTTGTGTAACAGAGGCAAGCAGTGAAGGGGAGCCATGCTGCAGGGCACTCACTTGGTCACCTGTTACAGGATGTGAGGCTGAGGCTGGTTTCTAAAGATGGTAAAGAGCACCACTGAGCCTCTGCCTCCTCACGTCCTTGGGGTCCCCCAGAGTACTGCACAGTGGATGGGCAAAGGTTTAGTGTGCACTGCTGTGCACTTGCCCTGCAGCCTGGAAGGGGTAGTGGTCCATCCCTTCCACTGCTCGTAACACTCCAATACCCAGCAAGCAGGGCACCCTCATGTCACTCTGTGTCCCTCCACCACCGGCAGAGCTAGCCTCATTCACAATCACTAACTCTGTGCTGTCTCACACAAGAATCTCAGCGTATCTGGGGCCCAAGTCACCAATGGCCTGTGAGCTTTTTGTACACACCTGTGAAATCTCCACATACCCAACTGGTAGCCAACACTTAAAAGTCATACTCCTTGCAGATAGGAACTAGTTTTCCACCATGCAACTTGGCTTTACCCTGCAGAATTCAACTCCCTCCCACCACTGCAAGCCTTGGTGGTTGGCGTCCTGGCCGTCTTGAGAACACATTGTGGGCTTCACTCCTGATACAATGAGCAGGATGTTGGCTCTGAGAAAGCTGACCTTGATCGTGTGGAGGCAGGTTCTGAGCCGTGTTGTCTGGTCACTGATGCTAATGGGTTCCTAAGGCAAGCCATCCCTCCAGTACTATACTCAGCCCAGAGACAGCTCCTTGGCTTGATCTGGAAATGCTTTACTTTGGAATTGTTTCACAGTATCACTTCTACCTTAGTCTGTAACAGCTTTTCTTTGCACTGCTCATCAGTACACTTTGGTGTCAGATTCATAAACAAACTATCCCAACTCCCTTTTTAAATGAAAATGTTCAGCTTTTTCTCCTTTGCTTGATTTTCAGCTAATAGTGCTGGACCCACCGGTGAGTACTTGGGTGTCCTCTGGCTCAGGGCTCACACACCTGGCTACCAGCTGCCACAGGCCAGGGACACCAGCGTGCCTCCTGTGGCCTCCCTTGTAGTTGCACAAACTTGGACAGCACAGGGCTTCCAAACTAGCTACACCTAGTGTTGCTGGCCATCTCCTGTGTCCTTTCTTGGGCTTGGGCTCAGCCATTGCCTTCCTGGCTTGTGAAACATCTGTTCTCACCCACAGATAGAAGAGAGTGAGAACGAGTGGTCTGTTCCCCACTGCTTCACCATTTATGCAGCTCAGAAAACAATCGTGGTAGCAGCCAGGTAAGTGCTTTCCAGGTCCCCAACCCAAGTGGGCCTCGCGCACAGGGGCAAAGGCTTTCTTGTGGCAACTGGATGCCTTGGAGCCTCTCACGGTCTCAATCCCAGTTCTCCTTTCCAATCCCGCAGCCACAAGGCACATCCTTGTCAGGCAAGCAATGCTCGCTGATCTTGGAGAGGTTCGTAGGAGACAGCCTCTGAGGGTCTCACAGGTCCTGAGGGCTTCTGGCCTGGAGCAAGCGGCAGGACCTGCGGCCTCGCCAGGCCACACTTGCAAGGAGGCTTCCCCTCCCCACACCCCCTCCCACAGGAAGCCAACCTAACCCTGCATCCTGAGCAGGCTGTCTCTGCCTCAGAGGCCTTAAAAGCCTTGTCTCAGGAACAGACCAGCCCCAGGGAAGCCAGCTCTCCTCCTTCCTGTCCCACAGGTGGGGCAGATGGAACAGGGACCCTGACCTGCCCTGAGGGCCAGGTGACAGGCTTTACACTCACTGAGCCTCACTCTTCTCCCTGCAGCACTCGGCTGGAAAAAGAGAAGTGGATGCTGGACCTGAACGCTGCGATCCAAGCAGCCAAGAGCAGTGGAGGTGACGTGTCCCCAGAGGTGATGTGCATGCATTCCCCCAGTGAGTCCTGGCTCAGACCCTCCGGATACTCCTCTGTACCCACAGCTTTTCTCGGCACACCTGGCCTTCAGCTGCTCCAACAGAAGCCCCATGTGGCTCTGTTCTGCCAGCTATTGCCCTGGGTACCCAAGGCCACCTGGGGATAGCCAGCAGGAGTGTCCAGCACTGCCTCCTCCCCTAGGGTCCACCGGTGAGGTTGTGCTGGAACAGGACCTGGAAGACACTGCTCAGGTGCCTGGAGGCTCCCTGGAAGGGCAGGGCCAGCACCGGGCCAACACCACAATGCATGTATGCTGGTACAGGAACACAAGTGTGTCCAGAGCAGACCACAGCGCTGCTGTTGAGGTATGGCTGTGCCGATTGCCAAGACGTGGAGGCCCCCCACCCATGCATGCCACTGCCTCTTGCTATCCCCTTGGTGTAGGTCAGTTTGGAAAAGCCCCCTCACTGGGAAAGGTGTTTCACCCCCAGATCTACACATGTGGCACCCTGTGGAGAAGAAAGTCCAGCAGTGGCCACAGCTCGCCTACAAAGCCTGGGCAGCTATCTGGGGGTGCTGAGAAGCCCCAGTTTTAATCATATCACCTATGGCCTCCCTAGCATGTCATACAGTCCCAGTGTGACTTGCATTTATCTCCCCCAGCAGGACGGTCCCATGTCCTTCCCTGGGCCTGCTCTGTACCTGCCCATTCTCCCAAGCCAGGGCCAAGGGCCTCTTGCTTAGTGATGCTGCTGTGGGTCAGAGCCACCAGGTCCCCAACTAGGCCATAAGCTGTTGTCAGAATGGGCTCCAAGTGGATCCTTGCACAGCTCTAACGGATGGCAAGGATCCATGACCAATACTTGCCACAGACATGGAGCCACTACATGGGCAGGACAGGGAAGGGCCTGGCCACTGTGTGGGGCTTGGGGTTAGGGACAGGCTAGGCAGGGCCTCTGTCCGTATGTGGCACTTGTGCCCCCATCTGAACACAAGAGTCTCGTCTCTCCTCTCCTTGCTGTCAGGTAGGTCTGTGGCCCTGTGGCCTTTCTTAAGTGTTACACTCAGCATCTGAGACACCTCTCTCAGTGTGAGCCGCTTGTCATTAGACTACATCTGAAGAACACTGCAGGGAGCAGCTGTGCACAGTGGAGGCGGGTAAGACCCAGGCCTCAGCAGCGGACACCGTGGAGCTGGCTACTACAGCATGTGTGTTTTCTCCTGACAGAACCAGCTTTCAGGGTACTTGCTAAGAAAATTCAAGAACACCAATGGCTGGCAGAAACTCTGGGTGGTCTTTACCAACTTCTGTTTGTTCTTCTACAAGACTCACCAGGTACACACACTGCATTGGGGCCTAGCACTTAGTGCTGAGGACACACCCTTCTTATCTGTGTCCTCAGCATGGCACTGGCCACCAGCTACCCACTGGCTCAGCCACCCTCCCAGTGCCCTCTCTGTGCAATGGGAATCAGGGCCCCCTCACCTTGGGTTTCTCCTAGGAGCACTTTGTATTTGGTGGTGGGGATAGAGCAATGGACTTGCCCACATCCCTGTGTGGACTTGCAGGACGACTACCCCCTCGCCAGCCTCCCACTGCTAGGCTACAGCGTGAGTGTCCCCAGGGAAGCAGATGGCATCCTCAAGGATTACGTTTTCAAGCTCCAGTTCAAATCCCATGTGTACTTCTTCCGGGCCGAGAGCAAGTATACATTTGAGAGGTGATTTTACGGGGAGCAGACTGGGTCTGGTTGGCACCTCCTCCACCTCAGACAGGTGGAGGCAAATTTCCTGGTCCTGGAAAGCAAGAGCTGAGCAATGCTTTGGGTCACTCTTGGGAAGTCTATGAGAGAACAAGCCCACTGACCTGACAACCTGATCCTTCCTGCAGGTGGATGGAGGTGATCGAAAGGGCCAGCAGCGCACGTGGTGCCCTTAGCCCCACACAGGACGGCCCTGCTCACGGCTAGAGGGGGCTCTCCAGGGGAAAGAGTGAAGTCCATCTTGCCTGGACCAGGACCTGCTCAGAAGACTTCGGTGACCAAAGATGCCCATCACCATTTTCAGGCTGAGCTGAGGAAGAGATGGCACAGACAGCATGGTGGCCAAGCTCAAAGCAACCTTCAGGGTGCAGTACAGGCCCATGGCTGTACAGGACACTGGAAGGACATGGGTGTCTCACTCTTGAGACCTGAGTGGGAGAACAGAGACCCTGGCCTTGACCAAGAACTGTACTCTGGGCAGTGAGCTGTGTGTTGTCCTGGGATGAGGCCAAGGACTGTGGGACTTTAGATGGGACCACTCAGGGCCTGGTCTACATGTCACAGAAAGCCAAATCTGGCAAAAGCTAGTCTGGTTCCCATCCGCTCTACCTCTGGAGAAAAGGAAACCAAAGTCCACTGCAGCCCCAGGAGGACGGCACCTCTACTTTTTTAGCTTCTTCATGCCTGCCTGTTCACCCATGGTTGTAAATAAATGGCATCCCCTCACCTGCCTGTGTTCCCCTCTGCCCTGCTCTGCTCTCTGGGGGACACGCAGGAGGCAGCCAGTGGCAGTCACTGCATGCTGAGGCACCTCGGCAGCTGGGGAGTAAAGTGAGCCAAGGAGCTGCTGCCCCTGCAGGAATCCCACCTGGCAGGCCCCACGCACCAGCGTCTCCCATCCAGGTCTTTATTAGAAGTGTCAGGGCCTTCGGTGCTCCAGGAAGTGAACACCGTACCCTCAGAACACCAAAGGAAACAGCTCAGTTTTCTTAAAAACACATTTGGGGTGACATGAGTACTTATGAGAAAACACAGTACCTGATCTGACACCACAAGGCAGATCTAGGATCATCTTGGGCCACTGTAGACAGCATCAGGGTGGGAGGGAGAGGAAGGCAGGCTGCGGTGCCCCATGAGGCTGCCCTGTTTCCCGAACCCAAAGGAAGAGGGCAGAACTGCCCAACAGTCACTGTGCTCCTTGACCTAGTAGCCACAGGGCTGTTTCTAGGGGAAGCCTAAGACAGCCCTGTGGCTGCCAATGGGCACCTGTTCGTGGGCCAGGTGGGGAGAGGGACACTGGATACTGTGCTGGGTGGAAGGTGACCCAGCTTATGAGGCCCTAGGCTGACAAGTCCTTGCAGACACAACACAGCACGGGTGGGGGACTTCCAAGTCAAGTTCTTCCCATGCTCAGCTCAGCAGCAGAGCACACTCCACCCTCTCCACGAAGAGCAGCATGCTCAGCGGCTGGACGTCAGATGGTTTCTGCTGTGCGAGAACCTGAGGAAGAAAGGCCTGTCACTGTACTGCACAGGCCCCAGCAGTCAGGCCCATGGCCATGCATGTGCTGTCTGCAGGTATGTGCAGTGTTGTGGGTCCTGGGAACAGCAATGACTGGCCCAGGCTGCTATGTCTTCTGTTTCACAGGTGTGGAAATCAGGGCCCAGAGGACAGGGGGGTGACTCCCTAGTGACAAACCAGGAGAGTGCACCAGCCTGAGCCTGAGTCCACCACTATCCCTTGGTCCCAGACCCCTCTGGGAAATCCTCAGATAGGGAGGTCAGAAGTCATCTGCACAACACTATGCCCCTGGGCTAGGGCTCCCCCAGACCCCATGGGATCAAAGCAACAGATGGAAGCAGCCGCCTGCCTCTCACCTCTGCACACGCTCCACCAGGCGCACCATGAGCTGGTCCGAGATGCCAGGGCAGGACTCCTCAGCCAGGCTGAAGGCATTCTCCAGCTCCTCCAATGCGCCCACGCTGCCCCCGCTCTGCCTATGCTTCTCCTTCAGCTAGAGATAACCAGACCACGAAGCTGGTGGGTGAAGTGGCAGCATGTCCTGCTGCACAGACAAGGATCCTCCAGCCTCTGGACTCACCCTGCCCAGCCAGGGTCCAATTGGCCACCACACAGATTCAGCTGGATTTTGTTGTTTTTCATTGTTTTGTTTTTGATTTTGTTGTTTTTGAGACAGGGTCTTTCCATATAGTTCAAGCTGGCCTTGAACTCACTATGGAGCCCAGGCTGGCCTCAAACTCATGGAGTCTCCTGTCTCAGCCTCCTGAGTGCTGGGATTACAGGTGTGCACCACCATGCTTAGTGCAGCCTGATGATTAAAATCAGGGACCCCAGCAACTCCCAGAATATAGTGCAGGCCCAGACCCTGGGCAGGGACAGTCACACACACCCCACATCTGACCCTGACAGCAGGCGACAGCCACCCCCAGGCCATCAACTCCAGGGAGGCCTGTCTCGCTAGGGCTGAGCCCAGACCCACAGACTGCCCAGGATATGGATGGCCCTGCATGGGCCTGTCCTCCCTATCTGGGCTCCAGGGGGTCCACACACCCAGCACTGGGAGCCTGTGCTCTGGAAGGGAGGCCTGGCCCAACCCTGCCGAAGCCCCAACTCCAGACACAGCGAGACTGTACATCTGGGGATGGCTCTGACCTCCCATCAACAGGTGATGGTGATGAGGGACCACAGGGCCACTAGGGAGTCACCCTCAAGCTGCCCTGAGTCCAGCACCAAGAACCAGCCTCCCTCTGTCTTCTGTCACAGAACATCAGCTCTCATTCAGAGCCACCTGATACTCCAGAGGACCTCTGTGTGGCTGGGAACACAAGGTCCTGCCAGAGCTGTGACCCCAGATACCCAGAAGGCTGATGCAACATGGCAACTAGGGGAACCCAGACAACCTAGCAAGCCGTCTCAAAATCTAGAAGTGGGGCTTTCATCCCCAGTACCACTCACCAAAAAAGGGTCCTGCCTGGGCAGTAGATTCATTCATCCCAGGGATCTGTGGTTGTTCCTGTCAGAAACCACAGCCCACAAGCCCACCCACAATCAGGTGCGAGAGACCACAGAGCACACAGGTGGAAACGCATGCTGGCAGGGCCAGCACGCTGAGCACAGCACACTGAGCACAGCACTGCAGGGGCAGAGGGGCCCCATCCTCACCTCTCCGAAGACCGGCCGGACCAGCGTGGACAGGCACTGGGACCGTGGCTGTCTCTTGATAGGGTCCGCCTGCTATAAGGGGGAAGCCAGGCTTGGGATGAGGGCAAGAGACTGGCTTCCTGCCCGGCCTGAAGAACCCCAGAACCCAGGCAGGCGGGTCTCACCCAAGGCAGCTCTCAGTGGGCCTCACGCTCCCCACACCTGGCCCAGCGTCAGTGCACTCCAGCCAGCCCAGGAGCACTCCTGCTTTGTGCTGGCCCCACTCATCAAGAGGGCCCAGCCTCACCCTGCTCATCACGAGGGCCCAGGCCTCACCCGGCTCTCTCTGAAACCCCACAGCCCACCCCAGGACAGACCTTCTGCGAGCTGTGCAGGGCCGTCCCCTTGTGCAGCTTGCTGTGCGGGCTGGGCCGGATGGTTGGGGGGAATGTCCATATGGGGCCCTGCTCCCCTTCCTCGGCCTCGCCGTCTCTGAAGGAGAGGCTGAGTCAGCAGGGCCAGAAGGGACCAGGGCTCCAGCCCTAGCACCACAGAAAGCTGAAGGTTCTGTTATGGGCAGCATCTTTTGGAAACAGTAGGATGAGACCACTGTTTCCACCAGTGCCCACCCCACCTGTTCCGGCGGGGGGTGCGGGGGGGGGCACAAAAGGACCTGCCCTCTAACAAAGGGGCCCCTGCATAACACCAGAACCCAGCCTCTGCAGTAGACACCCCACCTGGCCTGCACATGCAGGGCCATGAGGTGGGCATACAGCAGAAGCCCCCACGGACAAGCAAGTCCCCTACATGTCTGAGTCCTCAGAGCTGGACTCCTCGCCATGCCCCTCTGACTTCCAGCGCTTGTAGCGGTCGATGAGCTCCGTGAGGAAGGAGGTCTTCTTGGTATAGCGTGTGATGAACTTGTGCTTCAGTAGCTCCTTGGCTGTGGGCCGCTGTGAGGGTGTACGCTAATCACCAGGTGCCAGGCACAGCCAGGTACCAAACACAACCAAGCTCTACCCTTGCAGGCCAGCACACACAAGGCAGGCTGAGTGGGCATGGGGGGGGGCAGGCCAGAGTGGGAGGCCCACCCTCAAAGGAGTCACTACAAGGAAGGAGGATGGGGTGAGCTACACCTGAGGGCCCTGCCCTACCCCAGGTTAGTATCCTCCCCCAACAACAGCCTGCCTGCCAGGGCCAGGTGCCAGGCTTACAAATCGGGGGTCCTTGTTGAGGCAGGCCTCCACAAACTCCTTGAAGGGCCTGCTGTGGTGGCCTTCCAGTGTGGGTGGGCTGTTTTTGGGGATCAGGAACAGGACACGCATGGGGTGCAGGTCAGAGTTTGGCGGCTCCCCCTTGGCCAGTTCAATGGCCGTGATGCCCAGGGACCAGATGTCGGCCTAGATGGGGCAGCACAGAAGACAGTAACGGCATCCAGCACCCCACCTGCCTGCACCAGAAGCCCCTCCCACCCCCAGCTCCAACACCCACCTTGAAGTCATAGGCTGACTGCTTGATGACCTCTGGTGCCATCCAAAAAGGGGTGCCCACAAATGTGTTCCTCTTGATCTGAGTGTCGGTGAGCTGCCCTGCCACCCCGAAGTCTGCTAGCTTCACATCTCCCTGCTCCGAGAGCAGCACGTTGGCAGCTGCTCAACAAGCACGGGGCTGTCACCCTCCACTTCATATGCCCCAGGAAGCCCTGCTCGGGAGCAACACCCCACCTGCCAGTAGGGTGTCCACCTAGTCCCTGGGGACTCAGCAAGGTTGTCCTGGGACCTCTACTTTCCTTGCTGCACCCCAATCAGGCAGTCCTGGGCCACAGGGCAACAGGGCTCATACCCCAAGAGGCACCTACCTGAGCTCAGACCCACCCATCTGGTCTCAATGACACATTCCAACCACAGGGCAGCCACAGGACTCCTAGGAGTGATCCTGACACAAGCCCACAGCCCATACAGACTAGTCACAAAGCCCCTGCCTCTGCCAGGGGCATTGCTACAGTGTCAAAATAGTGCAAGGTTCTGGGCACAAGAAAGGGACTGGCCCAGCCCCGTGTGCTCAGCAGGGCCACAACTGACAGGCAAAGATCCTTGCCTAGGCTCAACGAGCCCCGCTCATGCTAGGCATAGAGCTGGCTTCTCCAGAACAGAGACTAAGAAGGCTGTGAAGGCCAGGGACAGGCGCCATGGAAAACAATGGCCCACAGATGCCACCCCTAGCACCCCAGAAAAATTTTAAATAAGGTTGTGTTAAGGACAGCATCTTCTGGAAACAAAGCAAGCTGGAACCACCATTTCCAGGTGGCCTGCATCCGAGACCTCAGGCAATACAGCCACTCGCCCCACCCTGGCCTCTCTAGATCAGCAGGTCCAGCATGGAACAGAGCTGTGCCCACCCCGCAGGACCTTTGATGTCACGGTGGATCTTGCGCTCTGAGTGCAGGTAGTCCAGGCCCTTCAGGATCTCCCGCAGGATGGTGGCGATGTAGGTCTCCTCCAGGGGGCCTGGTTTCAACTAGAGGGAGGTGGCAAGGCAAGGCCTCAGCCCCCACCCCGAGACCCATCCCTGAGCTCCACCACCTTCCCCAGGAGAGCGTGTCCCTGAGACACTGGACCTGTGTTCCATTAACAACTTTTGGATCAAAACTCTCAGAGCCTAGGAGTGGGTCAGAGGCTGTTTCCAAAGAATGTAAGCTACCCTCACCCTTTCTGTGGACTCAAAGCTGAGAATAGGGGCCCACATACACAGAGCATCCTTGCTTCCCCAGCCCATGTGCACAGGACACTACCCTTGTCACCCCCAAGGCCAGCAAAGCCCCAGCACCCCTCTTACCACCAAGCAGGGTAGGCTCACATCTACTGCTCTAAGATGTGAAGGAGGTGGCCTGAGGGTTTGGGATACTGTACTACTTGCCCACAGCAAGCTTCCCACTGCTGCAGCCCATACTCACCAGGTCCAGTGCAGAGCCACCGCCCAGGTACTCCATGATAATCCACAGCTTGGTGCTCTAGAAAAAAAGAGAACCTGTCAAGCAGGCAGTGGAGCATGGCAGGCCTCACACACACACCCCAGGAGGCAGCCGAGGCTTGGGTGACACAGGGAGCCCTCTTGCCACAGCCCTCCCCAGACACTCAGGTGTCCATCAAATCCAGGCCAGAGGCTCAGCCTGTGGGGTCTGGGAAGACAGCATGCTGGACAAGCACTCAGTCCAGTATAGCCACACAATGCGCGTCCACATTGGCAAGCAGTGCCTGTAGACAGCCTGGACAGTACAGCTACTTTAGAGCATGTGACCTTCGCAGACCCTGCTCCCACCCTGCCTGCCCCACGGAAGGCCTCTGTCTCCTCTGAGAGGCCCCTGTGCTCAGAAGCAGCACCCAACCAGTACAGAACCTCAGGCATGTCACGCAGTGCCCTGGAGCAGAAAGAAAGGGCCCAGCACAGAGCACACAACCTCTCCCCACCACTGCAGACTCTCTGCACCCTGCAGGCACCTTCAGGTAGGAGCCAAAATAGCGGGTGATGTAGGGGCTGTCACACTGGCTGAGCACAGTAATCTCCTGCTGGATGTCCTCGATCTCATCCTCAGCCTCTTCCAGGTCGATGATCTTGATGGCCACCACCTCTTTGGTGTGGTTGTCGATGCCCTTGTACACTTCCCCAAACGAGCCCTTGCCAATGCGGTCAAGCTTGGTGAAGAGCTCCTCAGGGTCCACTCGAGAGTGCTGCAGAGACGGGGTGGGGGTGGGGGACATGGCTGGTCAGAGGAAGTCCCACAGGCTACCCTGCTGGGTGCGTGCAAACCAAGGCAAGGAACCCAAAGGAGCTCAGCTCAGTTCCTTCTGGTTTCTCTTTTTACGCCTTGCTCAGAAAACATAAACTAACTCTCCACCTCCAAGCTCCAGAGAGTGTCCCAAGTGTGACACAATAAATCCTGAAACAAACCAGGAGCCTTGGACAAAAACCATGTCTCAAACATCAGAGCCAGACATTAGTAACAAGTTAACTACAAACCTATAATTGCCATATACCAGAAACTTCTCTAAAAATAAACTCAAAGACAAAATCCAGCATAGACCAACTATGTTCTCTGCACACCTGAATGTCATACTCCTGAAAAGGATTATCCGTCCCCAAGCCAGTGGCTGCACCTTTGCACCTGCACTGAATTGAAAGCAATGCTTTTTCATATACTCATTCTAAATATGCAAATAACACACTACCCAATGTGGTCCTCAGGGTTTAGACCAACAAGGCCTGAGAGTTGCGAAGCTCACAGTGCAAAGGTGCCAGGCCCACCACAAGTGTCAGCACAAGGCCTGCAAGGTGTGTCCTTCGCCCACACCCTGCTCTGGACTTTGAGCCAGGACTGAGCTGAGATAGCTTGAGCCTCTGCACAGACCATACTGAAACAACAAAGCTCCTCCAAGGCCACCACTGGGAACCACCCAGGAACTCTCCCGAGAAGGCTGTGCTCCCTCCACCACCTACGGATGACACCTTCTCAGAAAGGCTGCCGAGGCTCAACAGCCCCAGGCAGGCTGTCCAGGGCTGGGGGCCTCAAGTCTTGTCCAGCCCCACCAGGTCCCACCTCCACTAGACATCCCCTCCCCACCACAGCATCGCAGTGCTAGTTAAAAGTGGCCAGGCATAAAAGGGCAAAATCACACCTTGTTATACAACATAAACACTGACCACTCTAGTGCCCTCTGCCCACCATGCTAAGGGCAAGGCCTGTCCTCCAAGAGTGACATAGGTGCCCACTTCCCTTGGGACATCTCCAGTAAGCCTCAGCCTCACCGCCACCCCCTGCAGAGTGGCTAGTGTAGGACCTGACTAGACCAATGTGAGACTACATTTCATTCTGTAGTTGCTGACCAGCTACCTACCCAGGGTTTGTAACTGAGGCCAAGGGAAGAAGGGAATGGCACCTGTGCGACACACTGCCAGTCATTCCACAACCCTCTTCTGAGCGCCATGCTCCAAGGTGACAGGAACTCTGCATAGTGAGCAATGGTGGGGATAGAGAAATGGCTGGGGAAGGGTCCCTGGTGAAAAACTAAAGGTGGTTTCTCAGCACAGAAACCACTCAATGCAGAAGTCACCTAATACTTCCCAGCCAGGTTGGTGGGGTGAGATGTGGGCATGTCCAGCCGGCTTCTGTGAGCAGTCAAGCAGGTGCCCTGAGCAGGCTGGCTCGCTATCCGTACAGGCCCTACATTAGCCCTCAAAGGAAAAGGCAGCTGGGTCGAGCCCATGGTATACATGAGGAGACAGCAGGAGATGCTTAGAGCTGACCTGCCACCAGGAAGTCCCCAAAGCCAGAACTATGGCATCTGGTTGGACAGAGAAGGCTAGGCTGGTGTTGCTGGGGCACTCACCCCAGCCTCTTCACTCCTGCTGACCTCGTGTTATAGATTAACTAATGCTCACTTTGTAACACCCAGGTAAACTGAATCAGCATGGTGCTGGGTGTGGACAGGCCACCTGAGCATTACTGCCAACCACACAGAAGAACTGAAGGGCAAGATGCTGTGCTATTGATTCTCCCGGAGAAGTTTATTATGCTGGTTTTCCTGATATGAACTCAGCTCATACTTGAAGGAGCTTGGGTCCTTGATGTTGCTGAAGATGGCTGTGGTACCTTTCGGGGAGCTCTGGTCCTTACTTTGAGCATTACTTCCTGGCTCCAGTGCAGGTCCCTCAGCCTGCTAGCCCAGATCCTTCATCCCACTGGTGCAGACTTTCTAGCTTCTACCACTGAGCTTTGGGCCTTCCCAGTGCAGATCCTTGATACAGACTTATATGAGACATTGTCATGGGATCCAGGCCCTCAGCTGGATTCTTTGGGTCTCTAATGCAGGGACAGATCTCTTGCACTCACCTGCATTTGATTTTTTGGGTGAATATTATAAAGTAACCCTATAAATTATGTGTCCTGTATAACCTATTCCCTTGCAAACTCTGACTACAATACCTCGTGTTCAACAGAGGTCAGGAAAAATCAGTGCAGCTGCTGGGTCTGCTGGGTCTGCTATTTTCAGATCCCAGTAAGCAGCACCATGGGTGAGAGCTACACAAAAGCCCTCTAGGCCAGAAACTGTCACACCAACTCACACCAGCCCCTGACTGCAGAAGGGGAGTCACAACTCTCCTAGGTAAGAACTACCTATTCCATGCTCAGTCTTAAATGCCAGGTGGTGGATGAGGGCTGAGAAATAGCACCTTTTCTGCTGGCTTCTCCTGTCAGGCCCAGCATCCCTGCTCAATTGCCCCATCATCATGCAGAGCACCACTCCCTTCTTAGCAGCCCCAGAACAGTGTCCAGCAGGCCGCTGGCCTTCGGGCCTGCCCAGCCTCATCCCCAGGGATTCCCAGAGGCTGTGTCCTCCTGAAACTCTGAGGACGCAATCCACTGCCTTCTAAGGCTGCCTGAGTAGGCCTGGATGTGGGGCCAAGGCGTAGCCACGCTGCCTGGTATCACAGTCCCACTCCTTGGCTCCTGGCCCACATCCTATAGCTCCTCTGCTGAGCACCTGCACTGCTCTTCATAGAAGCCAGGGTGGGCCTAGTCTACCACAGCAGCCCCAGGCCACGGTATTGCCAGCCAGGTACTCAAGAGCCCCACTGTCTCAGTGGAGGACAAAGCAGGAGACCCCAAAGCCACAGTTCTGGACTCAGCAGAGAAAGAGGAAGCCTTGACTCCTAAGTTCCACAGTTCTGGATACCACAAGTGTGGGTCAGTCAGCCTTGGCCGAAACAGTGTGACAGGAACCTCTTGGCTGTGCTCCTGGCCTGGGTTACAAGGAAGGAAGAGCCCTGTTTCCAACTCTACTTGATAAAGAAAAGCTGGCTGGGTGTGGCAGCACACACCTGTAATCCCAGCATTCTTGGAGGCTGAGACAGAGATCTGAGGTTGGATATTAAATTAGAGCCCAGTTTGGGCAACTTATCTAGACCTTGTCTCAAAATCTAAAAATTTTTTAAAAGGGCTAGAGATGTACCTCAGCACAAAGGCCCTGGATTCAATCTCCAGTACCAAAAAGGAAAAAAAAGTCTAACTAAGTAGTTCCCCAGGCCAGGGGGCCTCGTAATCCTCTTCTGGGTGGTGCATGTGGTGTTCACAATCATTCAGCCACTCAACTGGCGCTGGTCAGCTCCCTACATCCACTCTGAGGGTGCCAAGTCTGGGGCCTCTCACCATATCTGCTGTTAGGCTCACCCCACAAAAGAAGGGGAGCAACCAAGTGCACAAAACCAGAGACATCCCACCAACTCCCAGCAGGTGAGCACATGGTGCTTCACCACAGCCAGCCGGGCCTTCCAGGGCAGGGCAGGAACTGGCAGGTGGAAGGGAGAAGTCTGACAGGGAAGCACAGGCTTGGGGGAGTCTACCCTCCTATCGCACAAAATGACGGGTCACAGGACACCATGGCAGCCGTCTGGGAAACAGAAGCCCCACCGGGTTTCTGGCCACTGTCAAAAGCCAAGTCTCTGAAGGGACACGGGGCACTGCCTCCCTCTGAGGTCCATGTGCAGCAGCCCTGTGCTCCCTCCCACAGGGCGGTTCGCAGCTCCCATCTGCTATCCTGTGACCCACAGGAACTAACCCTGTATCTCTTACAAACAAGCCGGAGACAGACTTTTCTCAGCACCTTAATGGTGTAATTACCAGACACAAAATGTCAAAAACCAACAGAAAACGTGTCAGTCGCACTGAGCATCCCTCAGCAAGCCCAGCGTCCCATCTGTTGGACACAGCTGGGCAAGCAGGCTGACCACAGCTGCGCAGCGCCGCGCCTGCCTGACTCCGCGCGGGCGGACGCGCTTCCTGCCCCACGCCCGGGCTCCGGGGACAGAGGCTGCGGGGAGCGGGCGGCGGGCGGCGGGCTCTGGGGCACACGGGCACAGAAGGGCGGGGGGCCCGGGGCGCGGAGCCCGCCAAGCCCAGCGCCGAACGAGGGCACCCGGGGAAGGGACGCCCCGTCCCGCCGCCAGCTCGTCTCGCAGACGCCTCGGAATAACCAGAAAACGCCAACCGCCCCACGCGCGCCCTCCGCGCCCAGCACCTCGGGCCCTCACCGCAGGCCGACCGGACACGGCCCGCCCCGGGGCGCGGGGCGCGCACGCGAGGCCG